>NC_136320.1:3184061-3558417 GCF_964198595.1 Lampetra fluviatilis
ATTTAGGCTCCCCCTCCCCCAGGAGCCCCGCCCATTATCACCTTTAGGCTCCTCCCCCTCCCCAGAAGCCCCGCCTCTTATCACCTTTAGGCTCCTCCCCCAGGAGCCCCGCCCATTATCACCTTTAGGCTCCTCACCCTCCCCCAGAAGCCCCGCCTCTTATCACCTTTAGACTCCTCCCCCAGGAGCCCCGCCCCTCATAACATTTAGGCTCCTCCGCCAGGAGCCCCGCCCCTTATCACCTTTAGGCTCCTCCCCCTCCCGCAGGAGCCCCGCCCATTATCACCTTTAGGCTCCCCCCCCTCGCTCCCCCCTCCCTCCCTCCCCCCTCACCTGCTGCTGCTGCTGCCTGCGCAGCGCCACCTGCGCGGCCATCACGCGCTGGCGCTCGAGCACCAGCTGGCAGTTGGCGCATGCGCAGTCGCGCCAGCGGCAGAAGCGCTTGTGGCCCTTGAGGCGCGACACGACCCCGTGGTTGCGGCAGCGCGCGCACTTGGGGGTGCGGGTCACGTGACCCAGCCCAGAGCCCTCCATGGGAGAGGGGGGGGGCTGCGGGGTGGGTAGGGGACAAAGATGGCAGCGGATGTGGTTGAACACGTGGTCGTCAGCTTTTCGCGAGCCATGTTGGCCATGAGAGAGGTGTGTTCGTGGGTGAGGTTGTTAGGTCGTTTCTCGGGACGCGTGCCCTGGTGAGGGTCGTGGTGGCAGCGTGTTGAGTGATCGCCACGCCACACTTTCCCTGGCGACGAGACTCGAGCATTACTATACACTATACAGAACCGGCCCTAGACCTTTGGGGGCCATAAGCAAAATTTGGTTGGAGGCCCCTTTGATGTATAATTTTTTTCACCCACTAGCTAGCAGTGACTCTAGGGGGCCCTCTGCTGGCCACGGGGCCATTTGCAATTGCAAGGGTCGCTTAGTGACTGGGCCGGCTCTGACACTATACACTACGATACATTACTATACACTATACACTACGGTACACTATACACTACGATACACAGACTGTGTAGCTCTTCCTGGGGAATTCCCAGGTGTTCCCAGACCAGCCAAGCGACGTCGTCCCCCACAGCAACGTGTCTTGGGCCGTCCCCCGGGATCTTGGCCCACGTAGCAGGCTTTAGATCGCGTAAATATAAATGTGTCGTTAAACACACTGCCACCCGACACAGCCAATTAGTAAGGTTTGTCACGGAAACAACGTGACAATTCGTTACTAGTACAGCACTAACCTGTGTGTCGGAGAGTAAACCCACGACATCTACGATTCGAGTAGCGTGACGTTTCGCCAGTAGGTTACAACGAGCATCAAGGACGTAGCCATGGAGTCCATATTGGGGGGGGCAAATTTTCCAGGGGGTCTGGGGTACCCCCCAGAAAAAAAAATCTAAATTTGAAAATTAATTTCCTGCCTAAAATAAAAAAAAAATGCACTAATACATGGGATGGACTTTAAAAAAATTTTTTACAATAATGTCTAAGAGTGTATTGTATTACATTGCTCTGTTTTTACTTTTTTTTTACCTTTTTTGTTTCATTGTATGTAATGGCAGAGATTAGGGATTCATAAAGTACAACCATAACCACAATCATATAAACGGAAATCTAGATTTGAAGCTTTCGTGACTGCAAGAATTCATATTCTTAGGTTTTTTCGGTAAAGTCACATAGGTGAAAAATTAAAATTTATAAAAGTAAACTTAAAATAAAAGAAAAATCACGACGTTTCGGAGGCAACACTTGATACAGCTATCGTGCTGTGACGGTTCCACCTGAAGACGGAAGCTTGTGTTGCCTCCGAAACGTCGTGATTTTTATTTTATTTTTATTTTACTTTTATTAATTTTAATTTTTCACCTACGTGACTTTACCGAAAAAACCTAAGAATAAAAAAACGGAAATCTATTTTATAGCAATATATTGGGGGGGACATTTGGAGCATATTTGAATATTGATGTGTCCCCCCCCCCCCTCCAATATATATTATAATTACGGCATTGACGAGCATCATCAGACGACAGCCAGAGTTGTGGAGAAATCCTCCCCTCCTGTTTCGGTCTTAAATAGACGGGGGGGGGGAGGTGTAAGTGTGACGTCGTCACTTGTGAGCCAATCACGTGTCAGTTTAAATGCCCCCACCCCCCCGTCCCCCGTGACACGACAACTCTGCTCACGAAAAACATCAACTCGCAATCAGCTGTCCACAATTTTGTGTCGTAAGACGCTCCCACCCACCACTTGACGCAGCCAAGAACTACTGGACATCTTTCGATTTAAAGCTTTCGTGACTGCAGGGATTCATCTTCTTGGTTTATTTCGGTAAAGTCACGTAGAAGGGAAATAATAAAATAAAAAAAATTCAATATAATTCTCACGATTTAAAGCTTTCGTGACTGCAGGGATTCATCTTCTTGGTTTATTTCGGTAAAGTCACGTAGAAGGGAAATAATAAAATAATAAAAATTCAATATAATTCTCACGATTTAAAGCTTTCGTGACTGCATGGATTCATCTTCTTGGTTCTTTCGGTAAAGTCACGTAGAAGGGAAATAATAAAATAATAAAAATTTTACATAATAAAATACAATTCTCACGACGTTTCGGCCTCAACGCAAGCAGCCGTCCTCAGGTGAAGAACAGGTCTGTCGGAAAGACAGCGTTTGGTGCCGAAACGTCGTGAGAATTTTTTAGTATGTTTTATTTTTATTATTTTATTATTTCCCTTCTACGTGACTTGACCGAAAGAACCAAGAAGATACTGGACATCTGTGCAAAAAGAGGGTTTATAGCTCATCGGATTCCTCCATGCAGTGTACACAACAAAAACATGTCATTCCAAATCAAATAAATAGTCGCGCGTGTGCAGACGGTGAACGCGGACAACGATGATTGTTACAGCTCCCGCAGTGGCTGCGTGCGATCAGCAATAAAAACAAATTAACCCGTAAAAACAAAGTTTTTCACTATAAATCCTTTATATGCGTGGCGGCTAGAGTCCTCTCGTCCTCTGGCTTGAGATGGCTGCCACCTATGGCTCAGATGATTGCCTGCCACCATTAAGCAATTGGTAATTAAATATTTAAAAAAATCCTAAAAAGTGTAACATTTTGGGAAAATAAATTGTCACGCACAACGAGTCTGTGTGCAAAATGTCAGCTCGATTGGATCACGGGAAGTGGGTTAAAAAACGACCGAAATATTTGCACGGTCGTAAGCGCGCAAGCAAGCAAGTGAACTTAATATAAAGGATTTAAAAACGCAGTTCGCCCGATCGAAAATCGTTCCCTCGAGTAAGTTAAAAAACTATAAAATAAAAAAAAATGATTTTACCAAGTAAGGCCCCACCCTTCTTCAGAAGCGACCTGGCCACAGATGATAGCTCAAGCCAAGTGGCTTATCACGTGGACATTTAGAGCAGCAATATACTCGAAACGCGTGATGTTCATTCTAATTGTGGAGGGGGAAACTGGAGGACCCGGAGAAGAAAAACGCGACCACGGGGAGATAGACCACGCAAACTACAAACATACAGCAGCAGGCGTCAGGGTCGGGATCGAACCCACGACCTCCTGTATACGAGGCGAGGTAGTGAACATCTCCTAGCCACCGTGATGATGATGAGAGAAAGAGAGAGACACGCAAACTCCAAATATACAGCAGGCGTCAGGGTCGGGATCGAACCCACGACCTCCTGTACACCAGGCGAGGTAGTTAACATCTCCTAGCCACCGTGATGATGAGAGAGAGAGACACGCAAACTCCAAATATACAGCAGCAGGCGTCAGGGTCGGGACCGAACCCACGACCTCCTGTAGACCAGGCGAGGGAGATAACATCTCACCACCGCGGTGCCCAGTACTTTATCTTGCATTTATTCATCATAAACAAACACAATCACAATATACACAAGGTACTCTACACACGTGCACAAGGACATCGTACACAGTGCATTATTCAGAATCAGAATATGTCTTCATACTGGGAGGAATCCGATGAGCTATGAAGTTCTGTTTTCACAGATGTCCACGTGTACAATTACACTATACACAATATACAATATACTATTCACAGATACACCATCTACTATTCACACAGTGTACAATTACACTATACACAATATACAATATACTATTCACAGATACAAGAACAAAATACACAATAAACTATTCACACACGGGTACAATTACTCTATAAACAATATACTATTCACAGATACAATCACAACATACACAATCAACTATTCACACAGTGTACACTTTTCACAATATATTATTCAGAGATAAAATCACAATATACACAATCTACTATTAACACACGTGTATAATTACACTATACTTAATATACTATTCACAGATATAATCACAAAATACACAATCTTTCCTATTCACACACGTGTACAATTTTCACAATATACTATTCACAGATATAATATACACAAACTACTATTTACACAGTGTACACTTACACCTTTTACAATATACTATTTACAGCTACAACCACAAAATACACAATCTATACTATCCACACATGTGTACAATTACACTCTACACAATATACTATTCGCGGATACAATCACAAAATACACAATCTACTATCCACACACGTGTACAATTACACTCTACACAATATACTATTCACGGATACTTTTCAAAACTATACAAAATGACGATGAACACAATGTACTCTTCACACGCGTGAAAACATTTGACAAACACAAAGATCCCCCGTATAGCCTGAACGGACTGTAGGGGCAAGTGCTGTTAGCGAGTGGCACCTATGAAGGCGGGCACGGCACACGAGGGGGTGGGTGGCCGGCACGGCACACGAGGGGTTGGGTGGCCGGCACCACGCGCGGCCGCCTTTGCCTC
Organism: Lampetra fluviatilis; assembly: GCF_964198595.1. NCBI lineage: Eukaryota > Metazoa > Chordata > Hyperoartia > Petromyzontiformes > Petromyzontidae > Lampetra > Lampetra fluviatilis. The sequence goes on from NC_136320.1 coordinate 3,188,933, forward strand.
CAAGTGGCGACGTTTACACACTGCACCAGGTACTCAATTGAGGCTGAGTCGACCTAGAGGAGGCAAGCGCGTGTGTCCGTGAGTAGAAGCCAACAGGGTCGCCGTGGCGCGCACTGATCGCGTCGTCGTCTGCTCGTTTTCGTTGTGGCCGTGATCACACCACGTGTGCCCATATCAGTGCCGGATTAAGCTAGTGTGGGGCCTGTAGCATATCTTATATAAAGGCCCTCCATAAAAAAAACACATTAATATTAAAACACAAATTTTTTACATTCATGGTAAAGTAATTGTATTTTTTTATTTGCTATACAGCCAGATAATACGACAAATCGCTAACCTTAAACACCCAGCCGTTCATAAAAGTAGAAGGCGGTATAGGACTATAGTAATAGAGCAAGTGCAGAATCACTGAAGCGGAATTGATAGCTTGAAAGCATTTAGCGCGGGGCCCTTGAAAGTGCGGGGCCCGTAGCTACTACATATGTAGTAGTAGCTACTACACATGTAGCTACTGCACATGTAGCTACTACACACGTAGCTACTTTTGCTCTTAGGATTATGGATTTTCTGTTCATGTTTTTGTTTGTTGCGGTTGCACCCGATTCAAGAGCCGAATGGCTCACAGGGCTATACCAAATAAATGAAAACTGAAAAACTGAATCCGTTTCCAGCGGAACGCTTGTAAGGAACGCACCGATTGGATCGCGCGATCCGTACACACGGCGGCAAAAAAGTCACCGCGTGGTCGATTTTTACCCCTCCTCTGTTCTCTGTTAAAAGGCAAAGAAGCAGCCCTGCTAAATGGTCGCTCGCTTAGCCCCCCCCCCCCCCCTGTGTTTAAAGTGAACGTGTCAAGTGTATTGCTCGACATAATAGTACTCGATTTGTAAATGCCGCGGGTTTACTCTCCAACACGCCAGTGCGTGGTAAACTAGTAACTCATTTTCGATTTAAAGCTTTCGTGACTGCAGGGATTCATCTTCTTGGTTCTTTCGGTAAAGTCACGTAGAAGGGAAATAATAATTATATAATATTATCTTATTATATTATTTTATTATATTATTTTATTATGTTTTATTTTTATTATTTTATTATTTCCCTTCTAGTAACTAATTGTGACGAACCTTTTTAATTTGACTGTGTCGGGTGGTCGCGGGTTTCACGACACATTTATATTTACACGAATTTAACCCCCCAAAAAAAAAACATTCTAATGGAGACTTTTCTTGACTTGCCGAAAACCGGTAACCCATTTAAACCGGGGTTTTATGTTTAACCATCGCAACAAACTCGAGCATTCTGTTTGAGTAAATACCGCGGTCATTGCCTCTGCAACCAGACAGAGACGAAGCCGCGTGTCTGCCGTTGGCGTTAATCGCTCTCACACGCGCGCTGGTCTGGCCAGAGACGGCATCAACTACACGTCGCTTACACAAAAGCGACTTCCGATCCTCGCGATGCGTGTAAACGAATCGAGTCGTTGTCAGCTTTGTAGAATTAATGCGAACTCTGTGCTCAGAATAACCAGCGGGGCCGATGCGCGCGTCTCCTTCATGAATGGTAAATGAAGAGACGCAAGCCAACAGCAACCGTATAATAAACCCATGTAGACACATAGAGATACACACAGAGATGCATAGATATACACAGAGACACAGAGAGATACACAGAGACTCAGAGACACAGAGAGATACACAGATACTCAGAGACACATAGAGATACACAGAGACACATAGAGATACACAGAGACTCAGAGATACACAGACTCAGAGACACATAGAGATACACAGAGACTCAGAGACACACAGAGACACAGAGAGACACATAGAGACTCAGAGACACATAGAGACCCATAGAGATACACAAAGACTCAGAGACACATAGAGATACACAGAGACTCAGAGACAGAGATACACAGAGATACACATAGACACATAGAGATACGCAGAGACACAGAGACTCAGAGACACATAGAGACACACAAAGACTCAGAGATACACAGAGATACACAGAGACTCGGAGACCCATAGAGACCTATAGAGATACACAAAGACTCAGAGACCCATAGAGATACACAGAGACTCGGAGACACACAGAGACCCATAGAGATATATAAAGCCATACACATAGAGACCCACCGAGATACATTAAAGACAAGACAGAGTAGTGGCGATTGTAACCACGCAGCCCAAACTATCGACCAGCCAGTAACCCACTGTCGTCTGCGCTTCTGCATCGGAGGCAGAATAGCAAAGCGACGCGAACTCTTTTGCATTTCCCATAAATATGCTAAATTCCTCTTGATATGCAAATTCTTTTGTCAAGGCGCCGTTTTTCCCCCCTTCCAACCCAGCTTAAATATATGCTCCAAGCATGGTGCTGTTTCATTCAGACGCTGTCGCCTCGACAGACCTGGTTTTCACCTGAGGACGGCTACTTGCGTTGTGGCCGAAACGTCGTGAGAATTATTTTATTATGTTTTATTTTAATTATTTTATTACTTCCCTTCTACGTGACTTTACCGAAAGAACCAAGAAGACGCGAACTCTCTTTACTGCAGCCCTCTCGTCTTGGCCAGCAGACATCAACGTTGTCCTCGAGCTCCTGAACGTGCTGTCGCCTATACGCGATGACAGAACGACGCGCCCGACGTGGTATATAGTTTTGCGTTGAACTAAGACCCACATCAATATTATGACATCTTCTTGGTTCTTTCGGTAAAGTCACGTAGAATGGGAAATAATAAAGTAATAAAAATAAAACATCATAAAATAATTCTCACGACGTTTCGGCCACAACGCAAGCAGCCGTCCTCAGCTAGAGAACAGGTCCATTATTTTATTATATTTTATTATTTTTTATTTTATTATTTCCATTCTACGTGACTTTACAGAAAGAACCAAGAAGATGAATCCCTGCGGTCACGAAAGCTTTAAATCGAAACATTCTGACAGTTCGCCAGCATCGATGCAAGCAAGCAAGCCTGGCTCTGCTGATGAGACGGAGAACGTCGAAACCGGCCCAGAGTTGTGCTCGTGTGGAACTTTCTTTGCTGATGGGATGCGTACAAAATGTTGCTGTGCGGAGGACGGACGGGGGTGTGGGCACGCGGAGGCGACCTCTCTGCTTCTTCATCTCGTTTCGGACGAAGCCTCTGTTCGTCGGCGGATCATTTGCGGGTAGACTGGTAGACGGGAGTAGGTGACACGCGGCTATCAGTAGCCCACAGCCCCATGGCTAGAGACATCGCTGGATGTGGTGTGCCGTGCTGCGGCCGCATTTTTCCGGCTCGCCGAACTCAAGTAGAAGCGCTATTGCTCCAGGAGCGCCGATTAGCGCGGTGGGCTACGTGCGGTGCGAAAGAAGTTCAACGTACCGTACGTACACAATGACGCTCCGCGAACGAGACGGGTTCATCGGAGAGACGAGGCAGAGCAAGCGAGCCGGGATCGATATCAATCGCCGCTGAGGTTACCGGTTCAGCGTAACGATCAGCAGCGATCGTTCGGTCTACCGCATTCATATCGTGGTCAATACACGCACGTGCAAAGCCAGCAGTGATAGACAGACGAGGTATGTGGTTGATGCTGGCACGGGCCGTGTGATGGTCTCTCTCCCTCTGCCGTGCATCATAGCGCAGCGCGCTAACCACACTCAAGCCTCACCCGAATGAGCATCACAGTGAACAGCAAAGTGAAAAAATAAAGTTATCAAACTTGGGTATATTTCTATAAATCTCGCGGAACTGCGCGAGCAGAGATGAACAAACTAAACTTTATATAATTGGTTATTTCGGTAAAGTCACGTAGAAGGGAAATAATAAAATTAGAATAATAAAATAAACTTAACTTTTATCTTACCAGGTCAGGCCCACTGACCTATACAGATCTTTGTCAGAAGCGACCTGGCCACAAATGATAGTTCAACGAAGTTGTTTATCACGTGGGAATTTATAGCAGCCAAATACTCTAAACGCGCGTTTATAGATGTGAAGGGAAACCCTGAAGGAAACGGATACAAATCCACGCGACCACGGGGAGAGAGACACGCAAACTCCAAATATACAGCAGCAGGCGTCAGGGTCGGGATCGAATCCACGACCTCCTGTGTACCAGGCGAGGTAGTTAACATCTCCTAGCCACCGTGACGATGATGAAAGACACGCAAACTCCAAATATTCAACAGGCGTCAGGGTCGGGATCGAACCCACGACCTCCTGTACACCAGGCGAGGTAGTTAACATCTCCTAGCCACCGTGATGATGATGAGAGAGAGACAAGCAAACTCCAAATATACAGCAGCAGGCGTCAGGGTCGGAATCGAATCCACGACCTCCTGTACACCAGGCGAGGTAGTTAACATCTCCTAGCCACCGTGACGATGATGAAAGACACGCAAACTCCAAATATTCAACAGGCGTCAGGGTCGGGATCGAATCCACGACCTCCTGTACACCAGGCGAGGTAGTTAACATCTCCTAGCCACCGTGACGATGATGAAAGACACGCAAACTCCAAATATTCAACAGGCGTCAGAGTCGGGATCGAATCCACGACCTCCTGTACACCAGGCGAGGTAGTTAACATCTCCTGGCCACCGTGATGATGATGAGAGAGAGAGTGACACGCAAACTCCAAATATTCAACAGGCGTCAGGGTCGGCATCGAATCCACGACCTCCTGTACACCAGGCGAGGTAGTTAACATCTCCTGGCCACCGTGATGATGATGAGAGAGAGAGAGACACGCAAACTCCAAATATACAGCAGCAGGCGTCAGGGTCGGGATCGAACCCACGACCTCCTGTACACCAGGCGAGGTAGTTAACATCTCCTAGCCACCGTGATGATGATGAGAGAGTGACACGCAAACTCCAAATATACAGCAGGCGTCAGGGTCGGCATCGAATCCACGACCTCCTGTACACCAGGCGAGGTAGTTAACATCTCCTAGCCACCGTGATGATGATGAGAGAGTGACACGCAAACTCCAAATATACAGCAGGCGTCAGGGTCGGCATCGAACCCACGACCTCCTGTACACCAGGCGAGGTAGTTAACATCTCCTAGCCACCGTGATGATGATGAGAGAGTGACACGCAAACTCCAAATATACAACAGGCGTCAGGGTCGGCATCGAATCCACGACCTCCTGTACACCAGGCGAGGTAGTTAACATCTCGCCACCGTGGCACCCAAACACAAATAACACTAACAATGCAGTGCCTTGATCATTGACCATCGTCCCCCTATAGCATCATGACAATCCGTGATATATCCACTGCTGGATGAATGCCTCCCCACGCCATCGCCACCCCTCACGCTCCAGCCCACGCCACTTCTCCTCGCAGCGCCCCGAACGATCGTTTCTCTGGCGAGCAGCACTTTCCCCCGACATGCCATCATGTTTGCTGCACGGGCGATCTTTATCGACGGAACTATTGGACCACGGAGTAAACCCACCGCAAGCCTGTGCCCCCTTCGACGGAGGAGGATGAACAGTAGCACCAGCACCACACGAACTCTGTCTCTCTCTCTCTCTCGCTCTCTCACGAAGCCCTCTCTCGTCGTCGCCAGCAGACATCGACATTGGCGTTTCGCTCCCGAACCAGACTGCTGAACAAAATATAATCCGTATCTATAAATGTGTGTATGTGTGTGCGTGCGTGCGTGTACGCGCGTCTGTGTACGCGCGTGTGTGTGTGTGTGTGTTTGCGCGTGTGTGTGTGTGTGTGTTTGCGCGCGTGTGTGTGTGTGTTTGCGCGCGTGTGTGTGTGTGTGTTTGCGCGCGTGTGTGTGTGTGTGTTTGCGCGCGTGTGTGTGTGTGTGTTTGCGCGTGTGTGTGTGTGTGTTTGCGCGTGTGTGTGTGTTTGCGCGCGTGTGTGTGTGTGTTTGCGCGCGTGTGTGTGTGTGTGTTTGCGCGTGTGTGTGTGTGTTTGCGCGCGTGTGTGTGTGTGTTTGCGCGCGTGTGTGTGTGTGTGTTTGCGCGCGTGTGTGTGTGTGTGTTTGCGCGTGTGTGTGTGTGTGTTTGCGCGTGTGTGTGTGTGTGTTTGCGCGTGTGTGTGTGTGTTTGCGCGTGTGTGTGTGTGTGTTTGCGCGCGTGTGTGTGTGTGTGTTTGCGCGTGTGTGTGTGTGTTTGCGCGCGTGTGTGTGTGTGTGTTTGCGCGTGTGTGTGTGTGTTTGCGCGCGTGTGTGTGTGTGTGTTTGCGCGCGTGTGTGTGTGTGTGTTTGCGCGTGTGTGTGTGTGTGTTTGCGCGTGTGTGTGTGTTTGCGCGCGTGTGTGTGTGTGTTTGCGCGCGTGTGTGTGTGTGTGTTTGCGCGTGTGTGTGTGTGTTTGCGCGCGTGTGTGTGTGTGTTTGCGCGCGTGTGTGTGTGTGTGTTTGCGCGCGTGTGTGTGTGTGTGTTTGCGCGTGTGTGTGTGTGTGTTTGCGCGTGTGTGTGTGTTTGCGCGTGTGTGTGTGTTTGCGCGTGTGTGTGTGTGTGTTTGCGCGCGTGTGTGTGTGTGTTTGCGCGAACTTACCTGTAAAGTCGCGTCGGCTGAAGGTTGCGGCAGCTGTGAGTGTGTGAGTGAGTGTATTTACGCGTCTGTCTGGGTGTATGTATATTCGTGTAGATGTCTCAGCCTGTGTGTGTGTGTATAATCGGTGTGTATGGGTATCTACGCGTATGTATCTATAGCTGCATGCGTGTCTAGTGTATATCAGTATATGTCTGTGTGTGTGTGTGTATTTATATTTAAACAAAGTTGTCCGGCACAGACCTAATGAATAATCGGCCGGCGACAAACAGCACCATCAGAATTGTGCTCAGTTGTAAGAAGAGTGCACCAGGTGCCTGCAACTGCGCGTGCTTCTATGGGGAGGGAGGGAGGGAGGAGGAGGAGGGAGTGAGGGTTTGGGGGTAGGGAGTGGGTGTCCGCCTGTCGTGTCCGCCTGTCGTGGTCTCGTAGCGTGGGCGGCTGCGCGACGATTCGAACCCCTCCACTCGCAAGCGGCGCTCTGCGGCCCCCGCGTAGCGATCCGCGCACTTAGACTCAACGAGCCACGCGCACGCGGATTGGCTCTCGGCGCTGACGATGCCGCTGCTGCTGTCGCCTGATGGGGAGGTGGTTGGCGGTGGCGAGGGTGGATCTTGATGATGATGACGGTGATGCTGATGATGGTGGTGGTGGTGGTGATGATGATGCTGATGGAGGTGGTGATGATGATCTTGATGAAGATGATGATGACGGTGATGCTGATGATGGTGGTGGTGGTGGTGACGATAATGATGGTGCTGATGGAGGTGGCGGTGGTGATGATGATCTTGATGAGGATGATGATGACGGTGATGCTGATGATGGTGGTGGTGGTGATGATAATGATGGTGCTGATGGAGGTGGCGGTAGCGAGGGTGGATCTTGATGAGGATGATGATGACGGTGATGCTGATGATGGTGGTGTTGCCTCTCCGGTGGCAAGTTAGCCAACCTTTCGTCCACGTGGCAAGGAGGTTGTTAGACCGGCAGCCTACCGCTTCGGACTGGTGTGTACGCAGGAGTGATGTTTTGCATACTGCAGCGGGTACACATTTAAGGCTGAGTTTACCTAGGGGAAGATTCTGGAGAGGTCCAGGTAATGTCACTCGCCACTGATGTTTTGTGTTTAGTTTGTTGTCCTTCCCCGGCACCTCCAATTCGTACGGTTGGTTATGTACGGTGCGAAAAAAATTATTTAACACTTATATGGGAAAAATGAATGGATACTGCACTGTAACATGATAACAAATGTGATGTTAACAGCTTCAAAGAATCAACGCGTTGCCTGGAATCTTCTCCAGGTGGTCTCCAGAGCACATTTCTCGCGATATTATTGCAAATTCTCAGAAGTGTAAAAATACATTTTTGAAGAACCCTGCATATACATACATGGACGTAGTCAGGAATTGAACTCAGGGCGCTGAGTTCGTAAGGCGGTGCGTTAACCACCGTACACAGAGCCACACAAACGCACATACACACGCCAGCCCCTCTCACACATCTAGCTACGCACAACCACACACACACATGTTAACACACAGCAGTCATTACTCACGCTCCCATACTCTCTCGCAATCAGCAGTAATTTACTCACACGCTCTCTCACACGATCATACGTAAAAAAAAAAAGCCGCTATTCGTCACTGAGTGGCAGTGATGTCACCACAGCGATTGTGCCAGGCTAGGTGCACCTTGAGGCCACGTTAAGCGTGGAAGGTTCGCTGACAGGGGGTCACTGGAGAGACCCAGGTGCCGTGGGTATGAGATGACTGGCAGATGCACCACCTGTGCTCCCCCACTGTGTCCCCTCGCTGCGCTTTAACCGCCCGGCGCTCCGCTCGTTGTTGTGAGCATCGCTCATCCGCCCTCAGCTCGTTGCTGGAGGACGACTGCCTCCAACTGCCCAGCAGCGTCCTTCACGAGCCTCCTCCACACACGCACGCACGCTCTGTATGACATCCACCACTCCACATCACCACTTCCTTATCCCACTCCCCCATGCGTCTCAATTCTTTCCTACCCCCCCCCCATCAACCCCCCCACCCCCGCCTCCCCGTGACCCCGACTGCCCGGATAAAAAAAAACTTCTGTATTTGTAAATGTACTTTTAAAACAGAGCGTGACGCACTCGGAAATCGAGCATTAACATTTCATACATTTCCCAGCTGCATGCATGCGGGTGTGTGTGTGTGGACCAGATGTATGTGTAGATATGTGTGGGGAGTAGTTCGCGCACCGCACTATACCACCCGGCGACCCGAGTTCGATTTCCCGCTCACGGCCAATATCAAGTGACGAATATCTGAACCGGTCACCGTGCCTCCCCTAGTTCGGCTCGGCCTTGAACGGATTACTTGGTGCGGTGTGTAAAGCACCGGAGAAAGGTGGACGGGTGTGGTGCTGGCCACGCAACATTCTCGTGTGCCGAGTCTACTCGCTGACAGGACGTGCCCCAACAGTCTGTTACAGATTTTTAGGTTTTTTCGGTAAAGTCACGTAGGTAAAAAAATTAAAATTAATAAAAGTTAAATAAAAAAAATATATAAAAATCACGACGTTTCGGAGGCAACACAAGCTTCCGTCTTCAGGTGGAACCGTCACAGCACGATAGCTGTATTTACTTGATACAGCTATCACAACACTTGATACAGCTATCACAACACTTGATACAGCTATCACAACACTTGATACAGCTATCGTGCTGTGACGGTTCCACCTGAAGACGGAAGCTTGTGTTGCCTCCGAAACGTCGTGATTTTTATATATATATTTTTTTTACTTTTATTAATTTTAATTTTTTACCTACGTGACTTTACCGAAACAACCTAAGAATATGAATCATTGCAGTCACGGAAACTTCAAATCTAGTCTGTTACAGGCTGTGCGGAGATTGTGTGTGTGTGTGTTTGTTTACGTATATGTAGGGAGCGGTAGGGCAGTGGTGAGCGCAATGCGCTCTGATCAATCCGACAGTGAGAAAGTTCAGAGAGTGATACACGGGTTCACTCGAGGCCGAGGTAGTGGTGGTGCCGAGTCGGCTGGGTCAGGCATCGTTTGGGGGGGGGGGGAGTGGGTTTAGAGTGAGGAGTTCATGTCGACATCTCCAGCAGTCAGGGAGATTTGACGATCCAGCAGCCACTGGTTCCCTGCAGCCGCTCGTTTTACCGGCGATCAGTGGCCTCCTTATCACTCGTCTATCGCTCCTACCCAAGGTTACTGCGATCTCGAAAAGGAGATTCGTTTTTGCATGTTCACCCCAAGTGCCGTGTGGTTAATGCAGACAGGATTCCTAGAGAAATTATTCTGTTTGGTGTTTTGACATCTTGACACAAATGTTTTATTGCCAGAAAGGGTAACGCCTACTATGATATTTTGATACACACAAGGGATGTCCCATGATGTAGCTGCGCCCCGAGCTCTCAATGCCCTGATGGTTGCATGGTCTTTGTGATGTTCGCCTTTTGGTGTCGTCCTCTGGTCTAACACTGTTTGAGACGAGGCTCTAAAGAAAGCTGTCTCTGGTGTGGACCAATCACTTTCAAAGAAAATGCAGATACTATCAGAGCATTCTAGATTTGAAGTTTTCGTGACTGCAAGGATCCATACTCTTTGTTTTTTTCGGTAAAGTCACGTAGGTAAAAACAATAAAAAAAATTAAAATGAATACAAATAAATTAAATCACGACATTTCGGAAGCAACACAAGCATCCGTCATCAGGTGTGACTGCTCCAGCAAAATTACTGAAGCGTATGAAGCATGTTTTTGTTTGTATGTTCACCACAATTACGTGTGGTTAATGCAGACAGGATTCCTTGAAAAATTATTATGTTTGATGTTTTAACATCTTAACGCCTGCTTTGTTGCCAGAAAGGGTAACACCTATTGTGATAGAGATTAATTGGATCACGTTCATCTTTACGCAAACGCGCACACGTAACTCGGATCCTTACCCATCCGAGGTATTTATTTAGGACCAAAAATCCTCAGTCTGAGACGGTCCACAGCACTAAAGTAAAACTGCACCGATGACAACAAAAACTCACAGCGGATCTCACTCAGTGAATGCCCCAAACACCTGGAATTCCATCGCTACAAATATCCTCACACAGAGACCCATAGGCACACAGAGACCCATAGACTCACACAAAGACCGGTAGACACACACAGAAACCAATTGACTCACACACAGAGACCCATAGACTCACACAAAGACCGGTAGACACACAGAAACCAATTGACTCACACACAGAGACCCATAGACTCACACAAAGACCGGTAGACACACACAGAAACCAATTGACTCACACACAGAGACCCATAGACTCACACACAGAGACCCATAGACTCACACAAAGACCGGTAGACACACACAGAAGCCAATTGACTCACACACAGAGACCCATAGACTCATCTACATCACAATTCGATGCTAGAATGTAGATTACTCATGATAACCTGTATGTGCAATTGCATTTGACACGTATCTTCGTTTATTTACATATTTGTGCAAACGTCACCCTGTACCTGTTTAACGTCTCATGTGTCTGTCTCTCAGGGGGTTCTTAGCCTTCACTGCAGCCTTGCACCCATTTGGTTCTGAGCAATATGTTAATACATAATAATGTTACGTGCCCCTGCTTTATTTGTGTTTTCGATGATTTACCTTCGACAAAAATCTGCCCACGTCTCGCACACCCCAAAAAGGGGCATCTCGCACCCCCAGGGAGTGCGTGCACTCCAGCTGAAGAACCGCTGGTTTAGTGTAGTGTATAGTGTAGTGTAAAGTGTAGTGTAGTGTATAGTGTAGTGTAAAGTGTAGTGTAGTGTATAGTGTAGCGTATAGTGTAGTGTATAGTATAGTGTAGTGTATAGTAGTATAGTGTAGTGTATAGTGTAGTGTAGTAGTGTATAGTGTAGTGTATAGTGTAGCGTATAGTGTAGTGTATAGTATAGTGTAGTGTATAGTAGTATAGTGTAGTGTATAGTGTAGTGTATAGTGTAGTGTATAGTGTAGTGTATAGTGTAGTGTATAGTGTAGTGTATAGTATAGTGTAGTGTATAGTATAGTGTATAGTGTAGTGTATAGTGTAGTGTATAGTGTAGTGTATAGTATAGTGTAGTGTATAGTAGTATAGTGTAGTGTAAAGTGTAGTGTATAGTGTAGTGTATAGTAGCATAGTGTAGTGTATAGTGTAGTGTATAGTGCAGTGTATAGTGTAGTGTATAGTGGAGTGTATAGTGTAGCGTATAGTGTAGTATAAAGTGTAGTGGATAGTGTAGTGTATAGTAGTATAGTGTAGTGTAAAGTGTAGTGTATAGTGTAGCATATAGTGTAGTGTAAAGTGTAGTGTATAGTGTGGTGTAAAGTGTAGTGGATAGTGTAGTGTATAGTGTAGTGTATAGTAGTATAGTGTAGTGTGTAGTGTATAGCGTAGTGTATAGTAGTATAGTGTAGTGTATAGTGTAGTGTATAGTAATGTTTAGTGTAGTGTATAGTGTAGTGTATAGTGTAGTGTATAGTAGTATAGTGTAGTGTAAAGTGTAGTGCATAGTGTAGTGTATAGTAGTATAGTGTAGTGTATAGTGTAGTGTATAGTAGTGTAGTGTATAGTGTAGTGTATAGTGTATTGTATAGTAGTATAGTGTAGTGTATTGTGTAGTGTATAGTAGTATAGTGTAGTGTAAAGTGTAGTGTAAAGTGTAGCGTATAGTGTAGTGTAAAGTGTAGCGGATAGTGCAGTGTATAGTAATATAGTGTAGTGTATAGTGTAGTGTATAGTGTAATGTATAGTGGAGTGTATAGTATAGCGTAAAGTGTAGTGTATAGTAATGTTTAGTGTAGTGTATTGTGTAGTGTAAAGTGTATAGTAATGTGTAGTGTATAGTGTAGTGTGTAGTTTAAAGTGTATAGTAGTGTAGTGTAAAGTGTCGTATATAGTGTAGTGTATAGCGTAGTGTATAGCGTAGTGTATAGCATAGTGGTTATTAACCTTTACTGCAGTCTTGCACCCCTTTGCTGCTCAATCGTAAAAAAAAACATGTACAATGTCAACAAACGCACAGGCTTTGATGAAACAAAGTGAGTTGTACTTAATGCGTCAGTGCTCAATTCGTGGTTCGACGGGTTTACCTTCTAAAAAAAATCCGTCCACGTCTCGCACCTCCCAGGGATCGGTACCCGCACCTCGGGTTCAGAAGGGACACTGCAGTGGATCTGCGCTGTGGTCGGCCTAGTGGTGATCTGGCCGAGCCGATTCGCGCTGCAGGGAATTCTGTTGAGCACTTACCACGTGTGTTGTAGCCTTCATCGCGTGGTTCGGTTGTGGGGTTTTTGTTGTTTGTTTATTGTGTCCGTATTTATTTTAGCTTTTGTCGTTTTTGGTGACACGGATCAAATGAGACTCTTCCTGGTAACTTACGTTTTTATATTCTTAGGTTTATTTCGGTAAAGTCACGTAGGTAAAAAATTAAAATTAATAAAAGTTAAATAAAAATAAAATAAAATCACGACGTTTCGGAGGCAACACAAGCTTCCGTCTTCAGGTGGAACAGTCACAGCACGATAGCTGTATCAAGTGACTTTTCCGAAAAAAACCTAAGAATATGAATCCTTGCAGTCACGAAAGCTTCAAATCTAGAACTTGCGTTTTCACGCTGGTTACGACAACAAAATCAACTTTCATCTGAAACTCACTGTTCCCATGACGGTCACGGATTCACGCATCTACCCATGTTGAGGACTGACTGCCTGTTCTGTCTCATCCACCAAAGCGTTCAACCGCCGCATCGCAGAGCACAACAAAGACAAAGATCCCCCGTGTAGCCTTCACAGACTGTTGGGGCAAGTGCTGTTAGCGAGCAGCACCTATGAAGGGCAGAACTGCACACGAGGGGGGCGGGGTGGCCAGCACCACGCCCGACCGCCTTTGTCTCCCTAGCGGCGATGTTTACACACCACACCAGGTACTCATTTGAGGCTGAGTCGACCTAGGGGAGGCCCAGGACCGGTTCAGATAATCGTCACTGGTGTTGGCCGTGAGCGGGAAACGAACTCGGGTCGCCGGGTTCGTAGCGCAGTGTGCTAACCACTACACTACCGCACCCCACAACGCACTCAAACTTGCACGCACTCACCCACTCACTCACTCATTTACTCACCCACCCACTCACTCACCCACTCATTTACTCACCCACTCATTCACCCACTCACCTACTCACCCACTCAGCCACCCACTCACTCACCCACCCACTCATTTACTCACCCACCCACTCACTCACCCACTCATTCACTCACCCACCCACTCACCTACTCACCCACTCAACCACTCACTCACTCACTCATTTACTCACCCACCCACCCACTCACCTACTCACCCACTCAGCCACCCACTCACTCACTCACCCACTCATTTACTCACCCACCCACCCACTCACTCACCCACTCATTCACTCACCCACCCACTCACCTACTCACCCACTCAACCACCCACTCACTCACTCATTTACTCACCCACCCACCCACTCACCTACTCACCCACTCAGCCACTCACTCACTCACTCACCCACTCACTCACCCACTCATTTACTCACCCACCCACTCACCTACTCACCCACCCACTCACTTACCCACTCACTCACCCACTCATTTACTCACCCACCTACTCACCTACTCACTCACTCACTCACCCACCCACTCACTCACCCACTCACTCACCCACTCATTCACTCACTCACCCACTCACCTACTCACCCACTCACTCACTCACCCACTCACTCACCCACTCATTTACTCACCCACCCACTCACCTACTCACTCACTCACCCACCCACTCACCCACCCACTCACTCACCCACTCACCACACTGCCGATCATCTCACTTCTCTTGTCTGCGTCTTCACTGGCACAGTTTCAACTTCGCAATCTCCCCTCCCGTCCTCTCGTTTCGCCCAAATTCGCTCGACCTCGCTCAGTTTCTCTCCTGTCGGATTACACTTTCAAAATCGTGCCATTCGTTGCTGGCCGCTTGACGTTTTTGGCCCATTTACATAGCCCGCCCCTTCAGCAATGGTGATCGTAAATGCATCTCGAAGCATCTCCACGGAGTGCGACTCTCGGCTCAGAGGCGTTGGGTCCGTCACCGCTGCACTGGCTGGCAGAGGGAAATAAGAGATGGATGAATTTCGATTTAAAGCTTTCGTGACTGCAGGGATTCATCTTCTTGGTTCTTTCGGTAAAGTCACGTAGAAGGGAAATGATAAAATAATAAAAATAAAACATAAAATTATTCTCACGATTTAAAGCTTTCGTGACTGCAGGGATTCATCTTCTTGGTTCTTTCGGTAAAGTCACGTAGAAGGGAAGTAATAAAATAATGTTTTATTTTTATTATTTTATTACTTCCCTTCTACGTGACTTTACCGAAAGAACCAAGAAGAAGAGATGGATGGTTTGAGCCTGTGGCATCAACCGGCATTGGGTCGTGATGACTTCTGTAACTTTGGAACGGGGGGGGGGGCGGGGGGGAGGTAGGGGGAGATGGGTACCATAGTGGGGAGGGGGCACTGAAGTTAATTGAGGGAGGCAGGGGAGTGGGGGGCAGGACCCCCGCAAAAAGCCCCCCTTTGAAGAATCACCACCAACGAGTGGAGAATTGGAATTGGAGCCCTGGGGGATGATCACGTGGGGTGATAGCGGCCCCTAGTGGACACAGACACTGCGTGGGTCATCATCATGCATACTATTGAGGAGGTTGTTGTGCTAGATCGTGTAAATAAAAATATGTCGTTAAACCCGCCACCACCCGACACAGCCAATTCGTACTGGATGTCCGCCTGATGATGCTAGTTGTAATTACTGGCGAAACGTCGCACTCAGATTGTAAATGTTGTGGCTTTGCCCTCCAACACAGCGGTTAGTGCTGTACTAGTGACAAATTAGCACGTTCTGTTTACGTGACAACCCTTACTAGTTAGCTGCCTCGGGTGGTGGCGGGTTTAACGACACGTTTATATTTACTCGATCTAACCCCCCCCCCTCCCGCCTATATTATGGATGATATTGGTTGCGCAATCCTAGCACGTGTTAAACTGATCACCAGCATCACAGTCGCGCACGTGGGCTGGGGCAAGGGGCTCAGTGGTGAGTCTCGAGACTCGCCGTGCCGAGGGGGCTGCAGCTGCAGCTACTGCTGCAGTTGCTGCTGCTGCAGCTGCTGCTGCTGCAGCTGCTGCTGCAGCTGCTGCTGCTGCAGATGCTGCTGCTGCTGCAGCTGCTGCTGCTGCCACATTGGGGAATGTTCGACCACGCGCACCGTAATTCGTTCGCGGTGAGAGTCCAGCTTCGTGTGGGAGGGAAGAAGAAGAAGAAGCCTCGGACGGTGTCGGATTATCGTAGTAGCAAAAGTAGCTACATATGTAGTAGCTACTATACGTGTAGTAGCTACACATTTAGTGTAGTAGCTACACATGTAGTGTAGTCACGTAGGTAATAAAAAAATCACGACGTTTCGGAGGCCACACAAGCTTGTGTTGCCTCCGAAACGTCGTGATTTTTATTTTACTTTTATTAATATTTATTTTTTACCCACGTGACTTTACCGAAAAAAACCTAAGAATATGAATCCTTGCAGTCACGAAAGCTTCAAATCTCGAGACACGAAGTGTGGGGGGACCCGAAGGGTTACTCGGCACGGGCAATGGGTGAGAGGGGGCGCTAGAGGGCGTGAGAGGACCAGTCTCCAGCCTCCGCAGAAAACTTCGGGACCCCCTTCATCAGGGGGTCTGTGGCTCTGTCCCCCCAGAGCTCGCCAAAATAAATGAGACCCCCCCCCCCCCCCGCGATAGGCCTCGTGGGGCATCATGGAGCCTCGGCTTTGCCTGAGCGGCTCCCCCGACGATGGGCTGTCGCCTGGGGGCCCCGCGGGGAAGGGGACCCCCCCACCCCAATAGCGAGAGGGGCACTTGTGGGATGATGATGATGATTCGGCAGTCGTGGTGAAGATAGTAAGATAACGACGATGGGGGGGGGGGGGCGTACGATGATGGATTTCATCTGGCGATAACACATGTTTTTAAATCCTTTATATTAAGTTCGCTTGCTTGCTTAGGACCGTGCAAATCTTTCGGTCGTTTTTTAACCCACTTCCCGTGATCCAATCGAGCTGACATTTTGCACACAGACTCGTTGTGCGTGACAATTAATGTTCGTGAAAATTTTTTCCAAAATTTTACACTTTTTAGGACAAAAATATTATATTTAATTACCAATTGCTTAATGGTGCAATGCAATCATCTGACCCATAAGTGGCAGCCATCTCAAGCCAGAGGACGAGAGGACTCTAGCCGCCACGCATATAAAGGATTTATAGTGAAAAACTTTGTTTTTACGGGTTATACTTGTTTGTGATGATGATGGTTACGGTGGTTGATGGTGGTAATAATCAGATTCGTGCCCTTGCCGAAGCAGATTCCGTTTGGCCGGACCGAGGAGGCTAAACGGGCGCGGCGCAGGCTGGGGAAGCGATTGGAGTGATGTGGGTGGATTTGGAGCAGCGGTGGTCAAGATCAACCTCTGTGGTAGAGGCTCGTCAAGGACGCCACTGGACATTGCCAGGCTAGGTGCATTCACAATCATAATCAACGTTTTTGAGTTTAGATCGAGTTATTTATAAATGTGTCGTAACCCTCCACCACCCGACACGCCAATCAGCAAAAAAAAGTGTCACGTTGACAAAAGACAAATAGTTCACTGCTTTAGCCCACCGGTGTGTTGAAGCGTGAAACCACAACATTTACAATTTTTGAGTAGTACGACGTTTCGCTGGTAGTTGCATCCAGCCTCATCGTGCAATTCGCCAGAATGGTGAGGCTCTGCTCTTGCTCCCGGTCTTAAATAGAGCAGCAGCAGGAGCAGGGTGACGTCATCATTAACTCATCAATTATGAATACAATTAGTCGCGAAAGCCGACGTGTTAAACAGGCTAGGTGCACTCTGACGCCACTGGGTAGTTGGAGGCAGTCGCCCTCCGACAACGCGGGGTGGAGGAGCGACGCTCGCAGGAACAAAAACGAGCGGAGCGCAGGGCCGAGCGAGGTGGCAGATTGCGGGTCACGGGTGGCCCATCTTGCCCAGCGATGTGATGTGTCAGTCAGTCAACCCATGGCACCTGCGTCTGCTAAGAATCATCACCAGCACTCTGCCACCACCGCCGCCGCCACCCGCGGACGTATACGGCACAGAAAAGTCTCTCCGCCTAGATGAATCCTCTTTTGAATAGGACGTAATAAAATATATATATATAAGTAATACACAGGATTCTAGATTTGAAGCTTTCGTGACTGCAAGGATTCATACTCTTAGTTGTTTCGGTAAAGTCACGTAGGTAAAAAATTTTTTATAAACATTTTATTTTAATTTATTTAAATTAATTGTAATTCTTTCGGTAAAGTCACGTAGGTAAAAATGATATTTCACTGTGACAGTTTCACCTGAAGACGGAAGCTTGTGTTGCCTCCGAAACGTCGTGATTTTATTGTTTTTGTTTTTTATTTTTTTTTATTAATTTTGATTTCATTTTTTACCTACGTGACTTTACCGAAAGAACTAAGAGTATATAATATACAGGAAACACACGATGATGGAGCGCGCGTGTGCGAACTGGCGGAGGGAGAAAGAGAGGCAAAATGAATGAATCGATTTCGTGGGATACGCCAGCGCGAAGCGGATTGGCTCCTGCAGAATGCATTTGTGGACTCGGTCGATCAATAATTGGCGTATCAGAGATGTCTGAGACGATGGTGGTGGGTTTCGTGGGTGGGATGGGGCAAAGCCTCCCTCCCCATTCCCCCTTGAGACCCCGAAAAGTGTTATTTTTGTTGACATTTACTCGAGAAAATGCAGTGAATGTATTACGTATTAATGTTAAGGAGGTCGTATTTCAAGAGATTGCAATGTTCTGGACCTCTCTTCCCTTGGGAAATTTCCGCGTCCTGAGAGACACCGATCAGGCATCGCTGAGATACTGGGATGGAATGCAGCCAGGTTCTCTTCCAGCGGAGCTCACCATGTAGACTGTGCTCCTGCGGAGATGGGCATCAACCCGGGCTCAACACGATGCCTGCACAATTAAACGCCCATCGGCTCGACATTCTTTTATATTTCTCAGTTCGGTTATCTTGATGAGGGTCGCGGTTGTATCGGCGTTTTGAGTAGTGGCGGTCCAGATCTTCCGTTCCCTGGCGACAGACTCCAGCACAGTATTACTATACGCTACTACACTATATACTACCATACACTACACTATACACTACACTACTATACACTACACTATACACTACTACACTACTATATACTACACTATATACTACTATACACAACACTATACACTACACTACTATACACTACACTATACACTACACTATACACTACACTACTATACACTACACTATACACTACTATACACTACACTATACACTACTATACACTACACTACTATACACTACACTATACACTACTATACACTACACTATACACTACACTACTATACACTACACTATACACTACACTACTATACACTACACTATACACTACTACACTATATACTACTATGAAAATTCTCACGACGTTTCGACTGCAACACAGTGCCGGATTATCCCACTAGCAAAAATAGCTACATATGTAGCTACACGTGTTACGGGCCCCGCACTTTCAAGGGCCCCGCGCTAAATGCTTTCTAGCTATCAATTCCGCTGCAGTGATTCTGCACTTGCTATATTAGTACTATACCGCCTTCTACTTTTACGAACGACTGGGTGTTTAAGGTTAGCCATTTGTCGTATTATCTGGCCGTATAGCAAATGAAAAAATACAATTACTTTACTATGCGAGTTACAAATGTGTGTTTTAATATTTACGTGTTTTTTTGTATTTAGGGCCCCTTTATAACACATGCTACAGGCCCCGCACTACCTTAATCCGGCACTGACCATCACCACCTCAAACCACCATCCGTCCCCCTATGCTATCCGCCTTCACCAACCTGCACCGGCCAGCGCGGTGAAGTATGGTCAAACAATCATCATCATCATCGTCGCCCGTACGCTCAGCAGTGCCTCGGGCAACACGGTGTCTGTCACGCACACGCGGAGATCTGCCTAAGCCCCCGTCAACTGCCCTTAAACGTGCTATCTCTATCATCTTCTCTTGCAGGGCTCCCAGTGGAATATCTTCAATAATCAGTCCGCTTGTTGCTGCCTTCAATGCAGCCTTCCCGGCACTCGCCGTGACGTCTCGTGTTCTCTCTCTCTGTCTCTCACGGGGGGGGGGGGGAGATGGGTTGTATGCTTATTGAATGCTTAAAATAGCATCGCATAACCCAGCGCTCGGTTAACGTGATTAGGAAACAAGGCCATTCGGCAGAGATGAAACAAGCAAAAGCTGTTTTTCACCGACATGCATCGTTATATACACCGGGTAACGGCGCTGCCCTGCAATTCCCTGCTCACGCCACTGCTGCTGGTAGGGGCTCTATAGGGTGTGTGGTCTCCTCTAGCACGCTGTCCAGACGTCGTGGAAGATGCGTGAGTGCCCACACTTTACCCCACCACCACCGCCGCACGCGATATGCCGATAGACTTTACTGCGATGGTTGCTCGCGTGCGCTGCCGGGTTGGGCACAGGCGATGGGGATTTGAGAAACTTGTCCCGTTGGTCTCAGCTGCTGCGCCGGGAGATCGAATCCAACCGACGATCCCTTGGAATTGCAAATCCGGTGTTTGCTGACAATCGTTATCAGCGGCCGGGCTCAATCCACTTCTGGATGAAGACCTCCCCAAGTCTCCCCGTCCCGTAATACAACAATCCACACGAAGCAGTGTCATCGCTCCTCGCGCAGTATATGGGCACGTGTTGCATCCATATCTATATTTACATATAAAAGCGTGCGCTTATCATTTACGCATGGCCATATTTAACTCCGGTTTCGTTGCACAGATCTGACGCAATTAGAGGTCATGGCCAGGAGCTGTTCCGATTTCTGCCTCTCTGTAATGTCCCTCCGCGTCTCTGCCTGATTCTTTTTTTTTATCTCGTAATTATATTTTCCAAAGGAGCAGATCTCATCATCGCCTCGTCCTCTCGAGGCCTCCATACGAACCCGCGGAAGTTCGCGATGCAGAGCTACATCTGAGCGGTCGGTCGCGTGCAACTGCCGCTCGCTCACACGCGTGGACGTACCTGCAACCGGAGACGTCCACGTGTATAATTCGCAGGCGGTGAAGTTGCGCTGTGTTCACATCGGCGTGGTTGTGCATGAAGTGCTCACGCAGTGCCACCAAATCGTGACCCCCCCCCCCGTCACGCGCCAAGCGATCAAGGTGGTAGACACGTGGCAGCCACGCGCGGCGTTTTACGTAACTTCGAGATGAAATCTGAGCAAGTGAAATGAAACGTTCAACTTACCGCGGACGGGAATGTTTTGCGTCTGTAAGTACAGTGGTACCTCGGTATACGTCGTTAATTCGTTCCAGAAGGTAGGACTTATACCGAAAATGACGTATACCAAACGAATTTTTCCCATAAGAAATAAAGGGAAAGGAAATAATCCGTTCCAGAGAATAAGACATTATAATTTATTTGGCTAATTATGCTTTAAAAGGGGTTGTATAAAATCATTTAGACACTACTTATTACTAAAATTCATACATAAATTTAAATAAATGCATAAATAAATTAAGGGTTGTGCACTGAACGAGATCTACTGTTCAGGCAGACTGAGGAGCGGCGCTTTGTTTCAGTCGTGAACGGGGCATACGCGGGTACACGGTGACTCATCCAGACCCATACACGTTCTAGCAAGCGCGTCGTATCCCAAGCGAGATGTCGTATCCCAAGCGAGACGTCGTATCCCAAGCAAGACGTCGTATCCCAAGCAAGACGGCGTATCCCAAGCGAGACGTCGTATCCCAAGCGAGACGTCGTATCCCAAGCGAGACGTCGTATCCCAAGCGAGACGTCGTATCCCAAGCGAGACGTCGTATCCCAAGCAAGACGTCGTATCCCAAGCAAGATGTCGTATCCCAAGCGAGACGTCGTATCCCAAGCGAGACGTCGTATCCCAAGCAAGACGTCGTATCCCAAGCGAGACGTCGTATCCCAAGCAAGACGTCGTATCCCAAGCGAGACGTCGTATCCCAAGCGAGACGTCGTATCCCAAGCAAGACGTCGTATCCCAAGCGAGACGTCGCATCCCAAGCAAGACGTCGTATCCCAAGCAAGACGTCGTATCCCAAGCAAGGCGTCGTATCCCAAGCAAGGCGTCGTATCCCAAGCAAGGCGTCGTATGCCAAGCAAGACGTCGTATCCCAAGCAAGACGTCGTATCCCAAGCAAGACATTGTATCCCAAGCAAGACGTCGTATCCCAAGCAAGGCCTCGTATGCCAAGCAAGACGTCGTATCCCAAGCGAGACGTCGTATCCCAAGCAAGACGTCGTATCCCAAGCGAGACGTCGTATCCCAAGCAAGACGTCGTATCCCAAGCAAGACGTCGTATCCCAAGCAAGACGTCGTATCCCAAGCGAGACGTCGTATCCCAAGCGAGACGTCCTATCCCAAGCGAGACGTCGTATCCCAAGTGAGACGTCGTATCCCAAGCAAGACGTCGTATCCCAAGCAAGACGTCGTATCCCAAGACATGTTTTTCTCGTCAAAACACGACGCATACCAAATTCGACTTATTCCAAAGCGGTCGTATACCGAGGTTTGACTGTATGTCGAACTTCTTTCGCGCCGTACGTAGTCAACCATGCTAATCGGAAGTGCGAGGGGAAGGACAACAAACCAAACACACAAAAGCAGTCCTAAAAAAATGAAAATGAGCGGTCATTGTTGACCGGGATGAAGCCATCACCTCGCTCCAATCGAGTGATCACTCACTCTAAGCAGGCGTCGATGTAAGACTGTATGTCTCTATAGAAATAAATTGGTCTATGTATAAATGAATTGGTCTCAATATGAAACCCTGGATCTCTGTGCGAGTCTGTAGTTATCTATACACGCATTTAGGCCTCTGTGTGAGTTCATGAGTGTCTGTAAGTCTACGAGTCTCTCATGTAATTCTTTATGGATCTTTGTCTAAGTCAACGGATCTCTTCGCAATCCATCAGTGACCGCGGCTTAGAAGCATCCTCTCGTTTCTTAACAACCCGGTTTAATCGCAGGCAATGGCTGCAAGTCGGTTATGAACCCATTGTAGCTTAAAAGCGAATTGCTGCCTCATCAGCGGAGACGGCGTCTCACTGACACAGCCATTGTGAACCCCCCTTAAATTGACGGACACACTTTAGGCAATTTCCTGGTTTATGTCTTTGATCCAAGAACTGCAAGCGGAGGCAATGTTGCTCCGAAACCGCGGGCGCATTAGCAAGCCCTAATGGGGACTTGCGTGCGCACGGTTCTCTTAATCATTCAATCTCTCCGGTCAATGTATCCCCCGTCTCTCCCTCTCGAGATCTGAACTCGTTGGCGCCGTGACAATAGCCGCGAGATGAATGGCTCTGGCCAGGAATGGCTACGCGGCGTCACTGTGGGATTTTTGGTTATTCGATTCGTTGTCGCTGTTGCTGCGTTTGCGTTGTCCTTTATTGAAGCGGGAGATTAAATAAAGCCACTGAGACGCAGAACAACATCGCCCATTTTCAATAACCACCTTGCAGCAGTAGCCATGGTCAATCCGCTGCTGGATCAATATTTCTCCAAGCCACTGCGGGATGAATATCATCGTTCAGGCCCCGATATGAAGCGGTCGGGTGGATTCCGAGGTCAGAGCACTGACCCGGCACCACTGAGACCGCGGGGATGAATTCGGGAATCAGCCGCTGTCTGGGAATAAATCAGATTCTCTCGAGGAGCGATTTTTAGCAGGAGCATCACCATTACCACCACCACTGTCATCATCTTACTCATCATCAGAGCCATGCACTATCCCCTGCTGGATGAAGGCTTCCTCCACGCTGTAGCCATCCCACGTGGTCTCCCACACGAGCGCGTCTCATCGCTCCATCTCCGCGGTGGTTGTCCTCTCAAGCCCCTTCCCTCTTGCTGCCATTCCGTCACCAGTCTCGAAAATTGGCCACAATCCCGTCCAGATGTGCGCGATGTGTCCTGCCCAAGCAGTGGAATTCAGTTCTTGAAAAATAAAGAATTAAAAACGATATATATATATCTTCTTGGTTCTTTCGGTAAAGTAACGTAGAAGGGAAATAATAAAATAATACAAATAAAACATAATAACATAATTCTCACGACGTTTCGGCCACAATGCAAGCAGCCGTCCTCAGGTGAAGACCAGGTCTGTCGGAGAGACAGCGTCCATTCAGACCTGAATCCCTGCAGTCACGAAAGCTTTAAATCGAAAACTATATATATATTTTACCAGCTAAGGCCCACTGAGCTATACGGCTCTTTTTTCAGAAGCGACCTGGCCACAAATGATAGGTCAGGGGTCGGCAACCTACGGCTCCGGAGCCGCATGCGGCTCTTTACGGGCTGCTTCTTGACGATATGTACGTATGTACAGTATGTACTCAGATGCATTGCGGCTCTTGAAATACTGAATTTTGTACCGAATTGGAAAGAAATGGCTCTTCTTGTTATTTTGGTTGCCGACCCCTGTGATAGGTCAACGACGTGGCCTATCACGGGGACATTTATGGCAGCCAAATACTCGAATCGCGCGTTGTTTATAAACGTGGAGGGAAAAACCGGAGGACCAGGAGAAAAATCGACGCGACCACGGAGAGAACCGTGCATACTCCAAATACAGCGTGCTTCAAAAAATGTTTACACTTATATGGGACTATAGTTTTTAATGAAAAAAGAAGGAAAAAACACTGTAACATAATAACACATTTAGTGTTAATAGCTTCAAAAAGTTAAAGTCTCTACTTGTTCGCCATCGTTGTCAACGCGTGCCTGGAATCTTCTCCAGGTGGTCTCCAGAGCTCGGAGGCGCATTTCTTGTGATGTTGTTGCTAATTCTCAGAAGTGTTAAACACATTTTTTTTAAGCACCCTGTACACAGGTATCAGGGTCGGGGTCGAACCCACGACCTCCCTGCATGCCAGGCCAGGTAGTTAACATCTCACCACCGTGGCGTCCAAAAAAAGCTCCCAGCACGTGGAGCGAAACGTCGGACATGATTGCAAAACGACACGTGGTACAACCCGAACAAACATCCGAGAGCTACAGGGCACAACCGCGCGAATATACGCAGCCACATCCAGCCGTGACCACAAGTCTGTGTTGCTCGACGAATCGATCCTCTTGGTTTGCATCCTAGGACGTGCGCTGCTGTCCTTTGACTGCCATTCCCTCGCCAGTCTCGACCACAGCGACCAGCGTCCCTCCCAGCCGCCATACGTCATGCCAATGCCCACTCGCTTCTTTGTTTCTCAACAGCCACAATCATGATGTCTCCGATGTCTACGGCTTGTTCCCTGATCCACGTGCTGTTCTTTTTGAGCTCCCTCTCGTTTCTCTCGCTCGCTGTAGCCCCCGACTTCGCTTCTCTCTCTCTCCCTTCCTCCAAGCACCCCCCCCCCCACCACCCCTCCCATCTCCTTCATCTCTCTCTCGTCCACGCTGCAGGTCGATGAGGCTGCACTCTTCGGTTGGATCGATGCGTAATGGGCAACAAGAGTCTTGTCTCAGCTGCAGGAACACGTTTTTGCAATGTATTGTTCACGTGCGGATGCTGTGAGGTCGATTCCATCGCAGGATGGAGAGGAGGCCATCATCCAGCAGTGGAGTAACCATGGCTGATGATATTGTTTGGTTCAGGGGTGGAGCAGTGGCGCAGTGGTTAGCACGCGTACGGTGCGAAAGAAGTTCAACATACATACACTGCGCTATGGACCTGGCGACCTGAATTCGATACCTGGCCACGGCTGACGACAGCGGCGAGCGACATTTTAACCAGTCCACGATGAGGCTTCCCCTCCCCCATGCCTCTTCACCAAACAGCAGTGGACCAGAGTGGTGAAGTATGGTCACGACAACATGTATTGCCGACGCGAGGGTAGTCCGGCGCGCCGTGAGTTATCGACATCGTGTTTTCAACTCGGCGACTCGAGTTAAAGTGTTTACGGAGACAACAAAAAAAACTCCGTCACGAAGATTGCTTCCGATGGGACATTTGATTCATCCCATTGAGCCGACGGAAACGCCTACGGGTCACGGGTCAATGTGTCTCGCTCCACTCGATCACGCGTCGCCGACGCAAGGGACGAGGTACAAGACAATCCATTAAGTGAGCCTCCCTTGATTGTCTCTGTCTGTGTTTGTGCTTCGTGTTCGATTGTGGGGTTTTTTTTTGTGAAATCTGAATTTTGGGTGTGACGTCATTTATCGACGCACACTTCGCGTGACGTCACCTTTTCGGAAGAGTCCAAAACACAACAACAGCAACACAAACGAAACAATTCGGAACTTGATTTGAAGCTTTCGTGACTGCAGAGATTCATATTCTTGGTTCTTTCGGTAAAGTCACGTAGAAGGGAAATAATAAAATAATATAAATATAAAACAATAAAAATTCTCACGACGTGAAATCCACAGCTGTGGAGTTCACACCTGATGACGATTGCTTGTGTTGCAGTCGAAACGTCGTGAAAATTGTTATTTTTTATATTTATATTATTTTATTATTTCCCTTCTACGCGACTTTACCGAAAGAACCAAGAATATAATTCGGAACTTTGCTTAAATTTTTTTGTAAAAAATGTTCGTGTCAAACCAAAAATCGGGAACTTCTCAACGGACAACGCTAACAATGCAAACAATGCACGCACGGGCATTCAAACTCCGCTGGATGAAATGATGCGAGAAAATAAATGAAAACATATTCTTAGGTTTTTTCGGTAAAGTCACGTAGGTAAAAAATTTGAATTAATAAAAGTAAAATAAAAATAACATAAAAATCACGACGTTTCGGAGGCAACAGCGTGCTTCAGCCGCACCGAACCTCACAAAATAATATTCAGGGCCTAACCTTGGCTCCTCCCACCCTCAACCAGTATATATACAAGGACTGTGTTCTTGGAATTTCTCTCACTTGATACAGCTATCGTGCTGTGACGGTTCCACCTGAAGACGGAAGCTTGTGTTGCCTCCGAAACGTCGTGATTTTTTATTTTATTTTACTTTTATTAATTTAAATTTTTTCCTACGTGACTTTACCGAAAAAAAACCCTAAGAATATGAATCCTTGCAGTCACGAAAGCTTCAAATCTAGAAATAAATGAAAACACACGAGCCGTCGATCGAGGGACAACCCCTCCTAGTTTTGCTGGCAACGTCGGCACGCGTGGGAGCCGCGTTCCAGGAGACGGAGCGATGAAATCAGCTCGCATGCAGCCGCCGGGTTAGATTACCCCAACCGTGGCCCGAGCGTGAAAGGTGGCGATGTTCATCCAGCAGTGGATTGACGTAGGGCGAATGATGATGACGACGGCTGCTGTGCCAACCGATGGGAAATGAACAACAGAAAATGGTACGTTCATGACTGCAGCGTGGCAATTAATACAATGACGTCAGTGATGATAATGACGTCATGTGTCACTCAATCCACTGCTGGATGTCCCCCTTCATGCTGTGTCGGGCGGGGGACATTTGACCATACTTCACCACGCCGGGCAGTGCGGGTTGATGAATGCGGGTAACGATAGACGAATCAGAGGAGGGGGGGGGGTGCGTGGAGGTGGTGATGGTGGGTTGTGGTGATGGGGGTGGTGATGGTGTGGTGATGGGGGTGGTGATGGTGTGGTGATGGGGGTGGTGATGGTGTGGTGATGGGGCTGGTGATGGTGTGGGTGATGGGGGTGGTGATGTTGTGATGATGGGGGTGATGATGGTGTGGATGATGGGGGTGGTGATGGTGTAGATGATGGGGGTGGTGATGGTGTGGGTGATGGGGGTGGTGATGTTGTGGTGATGGGGGTGGTGATGGTGTGGATGATGAGGGTGGTGATGGTGTGGTGATGGGGGTGGTGATGGTGTGGTGATGGGGGTGATGGTGTGGGTGATGGGGGTGGTGATGTTGTGGTGATGGGGGTGATGATGGTGTGGATGATGGGGGTGGTGATGGTGTAGATGATGGGGGTGGTGATGGTGTGGGTGATGGGGGTGGTGATGTTGTGTTGATGGGGGTGGTGATGGTGTGGATGATGGGGGTGGTGATGGTGTGGTGATGGGGGTGGTGATGTTGTGGTGATGGGGGTGATGTTGTGGTGATGGGGGTGGTGATGTTGTGGTGATGGGGGTGGTGATGGTGTGGTGATGGGGGTGGTGATGGTGTGGGTGATGGGGGTGGTGATGTTGTGGTGATGGGGGTGATGATGGTGTGGATGATGGGGGTGGTGATGGTGTAGATGATGGGGGTGGTGATGGTGTGGGTGATGGGGGTGGTGATGTTGTGGTGATGGGGGTGGTGATGGTGTGGATGATGGGGGTGGTGATTGTGTGGTGATGGGGGTGGTGATGGTGTGGTGATGGGGGTGATGTTGTGGCGATGGGGGTGGTGATGGTGTGGGTGATGGGGGTGGTGATGTTGTGGTGATGGGGGTGATGATGGTGTGGATGATGGGGGTGGTGATGGTGTAGATGATGGGGGTGGTGATGGTGTGGGTGATGGGGGTGGTGATGTTGTGGTGATGGGGGTGATGATGGTGTGGATGATGGGGGTGGTGATGGTGTAGATGATGGGGGTGGTGATGGTGTGGGTGATGGGGGTGGTGATGTTGTGGTGATGGGGGTGGTGATGTTGTAGATGATGGGGGTGGTGATGTTGTGGATGATGGGGGTGGTGATGGTGTGGTGATGGGGGTGATGTTGTGGTGATGGGGGTGGTGATGTTGTGGTGATGGGGGTGGTGATGGTGTGGTGATGGGGGTGGTGATGGTGTGGTGATGGGGGTGATGTTGTGGTGATGGGGGTGGTGATGTTGTGGTGATGGGGGTGGTGATGGTGTAGATGATGGGGGTGGTGATGTTGTGGTGATGGGGGTGATGGTGTGGTGATGGGGGTGGTGATGTTGTGGTGATGGGGGTGGTGATGTTGTGGTGATGGGGGTGGTGATGTTGTGGTGATGGGGGTGGTGATGGTGTGGTGATGGGGGTGGTGATGGTGTGGGTGATGGGGGTGGTGATGTTGTGGTGATGGGGGTGCTGATGGGCGTGGGAGGAGGAAGAGTGGAGTTGGGGTGGTGATGGGGGTGATGGGGGAGGCGGCTAAAATGCAGCGAGTTGGCACAGTGTGGGGGGGGGGGTACAGCTGGCTCATCCACCAGTCATGTCAGTCAGCTGGGTCTCTCCCGAGACCTCCTGTCAGCGAACACTTCAACACTTCACGTGGCAGCCTCAAAGTGCACCTGGCCTGGCACAGGCGCCGTTGTGACGTCGCCGTGACTGAGTGGCGAACGGTGGGGGTGGTGTTGGTGTTGGAGGGAGAGTGGAGTGAGGGTGGTGGTGGTGATGGGGGGAGGGAGGGAGGGAGGTAGCAGGGAGGGAGGGAGGGAGTGGAGTGGCGGGCGTTGATAAAATCTCGAGAAGCACCGCGCATTGCAACCACAGTGCGCGACTCGTGCTGCGCGCTGCATTGCGACGTCTTACAGCCACCACCAACAACCACAACCATACCACCACCACCAACAACCACAACCATAACCATACCACCACCACCATCAACACAACAATACACCCGATAACAATCATCATCCACTCCACCACCACCACCAACAACCATCACCAGATTGAACAACAAACTATCAAACTCACCACAACCACAGCAACCACCGCTCCTCACCCCGACCACCGCCACGTGCTCCTCTCAATGTGTGACCACGCTCACGCCGCCGATGCTGTCGACCTCCACCCCTCCTCCTCCTCCTCCCCCAACTGGAGCCACACTCCACCTGGCGCTCCGCACAACGCCACCCGGACTCAGGGTTGCGACGGCGGTAGCCGCGCCGGTAGCGGCGTCGTCGGAGGAGGTTCCTGCGTACAGGTCATGTACCCGGCGCTCATGATGGTAGCCGGCGTGACCGGCAACGCCATCGCGCTCGCACTGATCCGACGCGCGTACCCCCGTCGACAGAGCGCGCGCAAGAGACCCTTCCTCATCCTCGTGGGTGCCCTGGTGCTCACGGATCTCCTGGGCAAGCTCAGCACCACGCCGGTCGTCATCGCCGCGTACGCGGGCGGCTCGTGGCACGCCCTGGACGCCTCTGGACGCCTCTGCGACTACTTCGGCTTCTGCATGGTGGCGTTCGGGCTGTGCCCGCTGCTGTTCGCGTGCGCGATGGCACTGGAGCGCAACGTGGCCGTGCGGAGGCCGTACGCCTACAAGCGGTGGGTCACCACGCGCCTCGCCGCAGCGGTGGCGGGCACCGTGTGGGTGGCAGCACTCGTCTTCTCTGCGCTGCCGCTCCTGGGTAAAGGCGCGTGGTGGTGCTGTGGGTGGTGCTGGTGGTGGTGCTGTGGGTGGTGGTGGTGCTGTGGGTGGTGCTGTGGGTGGTGCTGGTGTTGGTGGTGCTGTTGGTGGTGGTGGTGGTGCTGGTGGTGGGTGCTGGTGCTGTTGTTGGTGGTGGTGGTGCTGTTGTTGGTGTTGTTGGTGGTATGGCGAAAAACGATCTCCCGATTCGCTGCGTTGGGTGGTGGAGGGTTTCTGACGACACACGTTCGGTACGATCATTACGTGTCCTAACATCAACATATTAAACAAATCAAGTGTGGAGCCCACTACGGGCCAGGTAAACCTCTAAATGAAGAGAGCGTACAAGCACCTGTTACCCGCCGTTGTCTCCCCCACATTTGTATCGACCCTTTGGGGATGATGGGCTGAGTCAATTTCACAACAGAGGGAAAGACAAACGCCTTCTTCACGTATCCCCTCCTCCTCCGCCGAACGCTCATTTCACTTCGCTGCTTGTTGTGCCACAAAAACGACGCCGGCGATTTTTCCTCTTCGTTCATTCGACGTGGGATCCACATCGCACACAGAGTGGGGGTTGGCGGTGGGGGGGGGTGCTCGCTTCTTGGCATCTGCAGTTCTCACCCACCATCGATCGGTTGCAAGCGAGCCTGCAGATTGCCGATGCGACGCTCAATCTTGGAACTGGTCCAGAGGTTACATTTTGATTCTTCACCTGAGGACGGATGCTTGCGTTGTAGCCGAAACGTCGTGAGAATTATTTTATTATGTTTTATTTTATTATTTCCCTTCTACGTGACTTTACCGAAAGAACCAAGAAGATGGTCCAGAGGTGTTTTGTTGTTGCTGGGTTGTGTTTAGAACTCTGATGGGTTTTGTGTTGAGAACTCTGATGAGTTGTGTTTAGAACTCTGATGGGTTGTGTTTAGAACTCTGCTGGGTTGTGTTTAGAACTCTGATGTGTTGTGTTTAGAACTCTGCTGAGTTGTGTTTAGAACTCTGCTGGGGGTTGTGTTTAGAACTCTGCTGGGTTGTGTTTAGAACTCTGATGAGTTGTGTTTAGAACTCTGATGGGTTGTGTTTAGAACTCTGATGAGATGTGTTTAGAACTCTGCTGGGTTGTGTTTAGAACTCTCATGGCTTTTGTGTTGAGAACTCTCATGAGTTGTGTTTAGAACTCTGATGGGTTGTGTTTAAAACTCTGATGGGTTGTGTTTAGAACTCTGCTGTGTTTAGAACTCTGATGAGTTGTGTTTAGAACTCTGCTGGGTTGTGTTTAGAACTCTGATGTGTTGTGTTTAGAACTCTGCTGGGTTGTGTTTAGAACTCTGATGAGTTGTGTTTAGAACTCTGCTGGGTTGTGTTTAGAACTCTGATGGGTTGTGTTTAGAACTCTGATGAGTTGTGTTTAGAACTCTGCTGAGTTGTGTTTAGAACTCTGCTGGGGGTTGTGTTTAGAACTCTGATGAGTTGTGTTTAGAACTCTGATGGGTTGTGTTTAGAACTCTGATGGGTTGTGTTTAGAACTCTGCTGTGTTTAGAACTCTGATGGGTTGTGTTTAGAACTCTGATGTGTTGTGTTTAGAACTCTGATGAGTTGTGTTTAGAACTCTGCTGGGTTGTGTTTAGAACTCTGATGGGTTGTGTTTAGAACTCTGATGAGTTGTGTTTAGAACTCTGCTGAGTTGTGTTTAGAACTCTGCTGGGGGTTGTGTTTAGAACTCTGCTGGGTTGTGTTTAGAACTCTGCTGGGGGTTGTGTTTAGAACTCTGCTGAGTTGTGTTTAGAACTCTGCTGGGGGTTGTGTTTAGAACTCTGATGTGTTGTGTTTAGAACTCTGATGTGTTGTGTTTAGAACTCTGGTGGGTTGTGTTTAGAACTCTGATGGGATGTGTTTAGAACTCTGATGGGTTGTGTTTAGAACTCTGCTGGGTTGAGTTTAGAACTCTGATGAGCTGTGTTTAGAACTCTGATGGGATGTGTTTAGAACTCTGCTGGGTTGTGTTTAGAACTCTGATGGGTTGTGTTTAGAACTCTGATGAGTTGTGTTTAGAACTCTGCTGGGTTGTGTTTAGAACTCTGATGGGTTGTGTTTAGAACTCTGATGAGTTGTGTTTAGAACTCTGATGAGTTGTGTTTAGAACTCTGATGGGTTGTGTTTAGAACTCTGCTGGGTTGAGTTTAGAACTCTGATGGGTTGTGTTTAGAACTCTGCTGGGTTGTGTTTAGAACTCTGCTGGGTTGTGTTTAGAACTCTGCTGGGTTGTGTTTAGAACTCTGCTGGGTTGTGTTTAGAACTCTGCTGGGTTGTGTTTAGAACTCTGCTGGGTTGTGTTTAGAACTCTGCTGGGTTGTGTTTAGAACTCTGCTGGGTTGTGTTTAGAACTCTGCTGGGTTGTGTTTAGAACTCTGCTGGGTTGTGTTTAGAACTCTGCTGGGTTGTGTTTAGAACTCTGCTGGGATGTGTTTAGAACTCTGCTGGGTTGTGTTTAGAACTCTGCTGGGTTGAGTTTAGAACTCTGATGGGTTGTGTTTAGAACTCTGCTGGGTTGTGTTTAAAACTCTGCTGGGTTGTGTTTAGAACTCTGCTGGGTTGTGTTTAGAACTCTGCTGAGTTGTGTTTAGAACTCTGCTGAGTTGTGTTTAGAACTGTGATAGGATGTGTTTAATAGAACTCTGCTGGGTTGTGTTTAGAACTCTGCTGAGTTGTGTTTAGAACTCTGCTGGGTTGTGTATAATAGAACTCTGCTGGGTTGTGTTTAAAACTCTGCTGGGTTGTGTTTAGAACTCTGCTGGGTTGTGTTTAGAACTCTGCTGTGTTGTGTTTAGAACTCTGCTGAGTTGTATTTAGAACTCTGATAGGATGTGTTTAATAGAACTCTGCTGGGTTGTGTTTAGAACTTTGCTGAGTTGTGTTTAGAACTCTGCTGGGTTGTGTATAATATAACTCTGCTGGGTTGTGTTTAGAACTCTGCTGGGTTGTGTTTAGAACTCTGCTGAGTTGTGTTTAGAACTCTGATAGGATGTGTTTAATAGAACTCTGCTGGGTTGTGTTTAGAACTCTGCTGAGTTGTGTTTAGAACTCTGCTGGGTTGTGTATAATAGAACTCTGCTGGGTTGTGTTTAGAACTCTGCTGAGTTGTGTTTAGAACTCTGATAGGATGTGTTTAATATAACTCTGCTGGGATGTGTTTAGTAGAATACTTTGCGGGGTTTCGTTGTTTTTTCTGTGGAGGAACGAGTAAGTCGTAGCAGGCAGCGAATTGCCTCCGGGATTGAGTTTTGCGAGTAAAACAAAAATGATGCGAGGTGCGTGAACTCACATAAACAACTAATAACGTCGTGCTTTTAAGAATGGTCATTGCCCGAAACGTCTATTTTATATATATATATTCTTTTAAGGCCACCGTCTTAACATGATTCCAGTAATGGATAGGCCATGGCTACTAATGATTATGGCAAAGTGACTGTTGGTTATGGCAAAGTCATTATTGAGCAGTAGATAGATCTTGACTCGTGTTGGTAATGGTAGAGAAGCCTTCATCCAGCACATGGCTAATAATGATGGTGGTGACGATGGTGGTGATTGCAGTGATGGGGATGATGTTGGTGGTGGTGATGATGATAATGGTGGTGGTCATGATCGTGGTGGTGGTGATGGTGGTGATGGTGATGATGGTAGTGGTGGTGATGATTGTGGTGACGATGGTGACGATGGTGGTGATTGTCTTGATGGTGGTGATTGTCTTGGTGGCAGTGACGACGACGGTGGTGGTGGCGATGATTGCGATGTTGGTGATGGTGGTGGTGGTGATTGTGGTGGCGATGATGATGATGATAATGGTGGTCATGATCATGGTGGTGACGATGGTGACGATGGCGGTGATTGTCTTGGTGGCGGTGACGACGACGACGGTGGTGGTGGCGATGATGATTGCGATGTTGGTGGTGGTGGTGGTGGCGATGATTGCGATGTTGGTGGTGGTGGTGGTGGCGATGATTGCGATGTTGGTGGTGGTGATGGTGATGATGATTGCGATGTTGGTGGTGGTGGTGGCGGTGGCGATGATTGCGATGTTGGTGGTGGTGGTGATGATTGCGATGTTAGTGATGGTGGTGGTGATAATGATTGCGATGTTGGCGATGGTGGTGTTGGTGGTGGTGGTGGTGGCGATGATGATTGCGATGTTGGTGAAGTTGGTGATGGTGGTGGTGGTGATGATGATTGCGATGTTGGTGATGGTGGTGGTGATGATGAATGTAGTGGTGATGATGATGATGATTGCGATGTTGGTGATGATGGTGGTGGTGATGATGATTGCGATGTTGGTGGTGTTCCCGTGCTGCTCCGTGCCGCTAGGCGTGGGCCGCTACGTGCTGCAGTGGCCTGACACGTGGTGCTTCCTGAGCACGGGCGCCCCCGGCTCGCTCACAGCCGCCGCCGTGCCCCTCGCCTTCTCGCTCACGGGACTCTGCTCCCTGCTCGTGACCACGGCCTGCAACGCCTCCACGCTCACCTTCGTGGTCAAGTCGTGGATACAGCATCGCCGTCACCAGCAGCAGCAGCAGAATCAGCAGCATGAGAAGACTCAGTGCGGAGGTCAGAGATGCCTCGGGGGGCCCAGGTCCGAGGCGGTCCTGCAGCTCATGGGGATCTCGGCCGTGCTGTGGGCCTGCTGGGGACCACTGCTGGTGAGTGATCGGGGCGGGTGGGCAAAGTATCGGGGTGCTGGTGGTGGTGCTGCTGGTGGTGGTGGTCGTGGTGGTGGTGGTGGCGGCGATGGTCGTGGTGGCGGTGGTGGTGCTGGCGGCGATGGTCGTGGTGGTGGTGGTGATGATGCTGGTGGTGGTGGCGGTGGTGGTGGTCGTGGTGGTGGTGGTGCTAGTGGCGGCGGCGATGGTCGTGGTGGTGGTGGTGCTGCTGCTGCTGCTGCTGGTGGTGGCGGCGATGGTCGTGGTGGTGGTGGTGCTGCTGCTGCTGGTGGCGGCTATGGTCGTGGTGGTGGTGGTGGTGGCGATGGTCGTGGTGGTGGTGGTGGCGATGGTCATGGTGGTGGTGCTGCTGGTGGCGGCGATGGTCGTGGTGGTGGTGCTGCTGCTGCTACTGGTGGTGGCGGCGATGGTCGTGGTGGTGGTGGTGGCGCTGCTGGCGGCGGCGGCAATGGTCATGGTGGTGGTGGTGGCGATGGTCGTGGTGGTGGTGGTGGTGGCGATGGTCGTGGTGGTGGTGCTGTTGGTGGCGGCGATGGTCGTGGTGGTGGTGTAGGTGGCGGCGATGGTCGTGGTGGTGGTGGTGGTGGTGATGCAGATATTCGGGATGCACGAGTGCGGATAATGTTCTGTTCTTCTGGGTCGCCTACCTGGACAGACCCAGTTGAACCGAAGCTCCGGTCACCCCGCTACTGGGGGAAGCTGACCCTGGCTGCAACCAGCGGTCCAGTCGTTTCTTCGTCGTTCTCTTATCCGCTACCCGCCGCAGTCACTTTTCGCGTGAACTTCACGCTCCCACGCTCTGAGGTTTTTTCGGTAAAGTCACGTAGGTAAAAAAATAAAATTAATAAAAGTAAAATAAAAAATCACGACGTTTCGGAGGCAACACAAGCTTCCGTCTTCAGGTGGAACCGTCACAGCACGCTTGCTGTATCAAGTGAGAGAAATTTCAAGAAAACAGTCCTTGTATATATATACTGGTTGAGGGTGGGAGGAGCCATTGTGAGGTTCGGTGCGGCAGCATCCACACCTTTACATCAGCTGCACCTTAACAACTCTTGGAACCTCCCATTTCAACCAGTCTACACAACAAAGGCTCATTCATCTTCTTGGTTCTTTCGGTAAAGTCACGTAGAAGGGAAGTAA
This sequence comes from Lampetra fluviatilis, assembly GCF_964198595.1. Classification (NCBI taxonomy): domain Eukaryota; kingdom Metazoa; phylum Chordata; class Hyperoartia; order Petromyzontiformes; family Petromyzontidae; genus Lampetra; species Lampetra fluviatilis. The sequence goes on from NC_136320.1 coordinate 3,224,788, forward strand.
TACAATAATACAAATAAAACAATAATTATTTTATTTTATTATGTTTTATTTTTATTATTTTATTACTTCCCTTCTACGTGACTTTACCGAAAGAACCAAGAAGATGAATCCCTGCAGTCACGAAAGCTTTAAATCGAAATTTAAAGGCTCATTCCTTGCAGCGTGCTTCAGCCGCACCGAACCTCACAATGGCTCCTCCCACCCTCAACCAGTATATATACAAGGACTGTGTTCTTGGAATTTCTCTCACTTGATACAGCTATCGTGCTGTGACGGTTCCACCTGAAGACGGAAGCTTGTGTTGCCTCCGAAACGTCGTGATTTTTATTTACTTTTATTAATTTTAATTAAATTTTTCACCTACGTGACTTCACCGAAAAAACTTAAGAGTGTGAATCCTTGCAGTCACGAAAGCTTCGAATCTAGAATTCACACTCCTGTGCCACCGCATGCCATGTGCCAGGGACTCGTTCCCACCCGTTGCAGTGTTCACGTTCATCCGTGCAGTATGCTCAGCCACTACCGTGCATTATCTTACGTATTTGTTATTTATTTACTAGTGTAATTGCCCGTCAAATGACGGGTTAATACAAATTAAATGTAATGGGAAAATTTTTAATGTTGCATTCAATGTATTGGTGTATATTTTTTGTTGCAGAAAATCGAATATTCTCGTAACAAACTAATTAACAAGTTACACTTTTTTTCGATTTAAAGCTTTCGTGACTGCAGGGATTTATCTTCTTGGTTCTTTCGGTAAAGTCACGTAGAAGGGAAATAATAAAATAATAAAAATAAAACATAATACAATAATTCTCACGACGTTTCGGCCACAACGCAAGCAGCCGTCCTCAGGTGCAGACCAGGTCTGTCGGAAAAAGTGCCATTCAGACGCTGTCTCCCCGACAGACCTGGTCTTCACCTGAGGACGGCTGCTTGCGTTGTGGCCGAAACGTCGTGAGAATTATTGTATTATGTTTTATTTTTATTATTTTATTATTTCCCTTCTACGTGACTTTACCGAAAGAACCAAGAAGATAATGGCTTTGCGTTACAACACATTGGCGGCTGCGCCCAGCAGCTGCGGTGTTTTAAAGAGGCTCCTGTCAACGGCCCCCGCTCATCCTCTCGCCCCCTCCCCGCTCCCTGAGCGTTCCTTTGGGGGGATGGTGGGGGGGCATCTGAAGCGCTAATTGCGGTCAGCAGAGGTCCGAGTTGGGGGGGGGGGGATGCGAGCTGAGCGCTCGCTGGGGACCGAGGCGGAGTGGAGAGCGTCACGGCGAGTGCGGCGGGCCTGGGCAGGGGACGTGTCGAGCATCACTCCTCTTCATCCTCAATCTCCATGTTCTCACATCACCACCTCCTCAATGACTCACTGATCCTCCTCCTCCTCCATGTGTCACATCACCACCTCCTCAATGACTCACTGATCCTCCTCCTCCTCCATGTGTCACATCACCACCTCCACAATGTCTCACTGATCCTCCTCCTCCTCCATGTGTCACATCACCACCTCCTCAATGACTCACTGATCCTCCTCCTCCTCCATGTGTCACATCACCACCTCCTCAATGTCTCACTGATCCTCCTCCTCCTCCATGTGTCACATCACCACCTCCTCAATGTCTCACTGATCCTCCTCCTCCTCCTCCATGTGTCACATCACCACCTCCTCAATGTCTCACTGCTCTTCCTCCTCCATGTGTCACATCACCACCTCCTCAATGTCTCACTGATCCTCCTCCTCCATGTGTCACATCACCACCTCCTCAATGTCTCACTGATCCTCCTCCTCCATGTGTCACATCACCACCTCCTCAATGTCTCACTGCTCTTCCTCCTCCATGTGTCACATCACCACCTCCTCAATGTCTAACTGATCCTCCTCCCCCTCCGCTGCTCCAGGTGGTGATGACGGCCAAGCTTGTGTCTCCCCCGGGCGGCAAGGACCACTCCCCGCACCGCTGCGCCAAGGAGCTGTTGGCCGTGCGCCTCGCGTCTCTCAGCCAGATCCTCGACCCGTGGGTCTACATCCTCCTGCGCAGGGGGGCGCTGCTGCGGGGAGGGGGGACCGGCTCGGGGGGACTGTCCTGGAGGTTCAAGATGTGCGCGCGCGGCGGCCGCGGGGACCGCGAGGGGACCCCCGAGGCGAGGTGCCCCCCGGCCCAGGAGGTCCCCCTGCGAGCCACGCCGATTCAAACGGAGCCCGGCGAGGGTCCCGGGGTGGCGAGCAAGGACCACGTGGGGTCTGGGTGCGACGAGGACGAGGACGAGAAGGAGCTGATGACGCTGCCGGGACGGATCCTGTGAAGGCGAAAGCAAAAGATCGCACGCGTAGCCTCGAGCAGACTCTCGGGGGAAGTGCTGTTGGCGAGCGGCTATGCAGCCGCACGCGTTCGATTTCAGGCAGCGCGGCTATCAAAATGGGTGACCACGTTTCCGACGAGTATCTTAGGTGCTCGCAAACAGCACTTGCTCCAGCGGTCTGTAAACGCTTGACGTGGCTTTGTGTGTTTGTTGTGTGTGTGCCTGTCTGTGTGTGTGTTGTTGGGGGGGGGGGGTGGAAACGTTGAAATACCGGGGGCTCAATGGGACTTTCCAATATCGTCGAAAAATATTCACCCTTCGTACCCTATTAGTCCACCTCGTGTGCTTGCAGAGACCCATTACATCACAAAGAGGCTCCTAGACATCGACGGCAACTGAGGCTCGCAGAGACTCCACAGCCGCACAAAGACAAAGATCCCCCGTATAGCCTCAGCAGAATATTGGGGAAAGTGCTGTCCGCGAGCACCTTTGAAGCACGGCACACGAGGAGGTGGGCGGCCAGCACCGCGTCCCGCAGCCTTTGTGTTGACGTGTAAACATCACAACGAGGCACTTATTTGAGGCTGAGTCGACCATGGGGGGGGGGGGAAGCCCAGGGACTGGTTCAGATAATCGTCACTGGCGTTGACCATGAGCAGGAATCGAACTGGGTTCGTAGCGCTAACCGCTACGCGAGCGGTCGGGAACCTATGGCTCGCGAGCCATATATGGCTCTTCCAGTGAGGGCATATGGCTCCCAGACAATTGAGTTGGAAAAAAAAAATCAGTTTGGAACTGATTTTAAAATACTTGTGATATTATTTAATAATACTGTGTCATTTTTAAGTAAAGAGAAATTAGTTTTGAAGATAAATTTCACGGGTCACGCCTGCATGAAGCTCAACCTCACCACGTATGAACCAGACTACAAGGCCATCAGCAAAACCATGCAGCACCAGAAGTCGCATTAGAAGTAAGACATATTTAATTTATTATACGTTAAAAAATACTATATGGCTCTCAATGAAATATATTTAGAAATATTTGGCTTTTATGGCTCTCCCAGTCAAAAAGGTTCCCGACCCCTGCGCTACGCTATCGCTCACCACGATAACAAACGCACATTAGCATTCGCGTTCTCTAATAATAGTGTGCGACATAACTTGAGCGTCGAGCAAATCTCGAGGCGGCCTTGCAGTGCCACGAGTGAGTGAGCGAGCGAGCTAATATTAGAATCACAATGCTGTTAGCAGGTCCAAAATACCATCTCGCCTCGACCAGCTCATTAATGTGGCTAAGATGCGATCCGTGATGGAGAAACGCTTCTAAGTTGGTAGGCCTCATGTGGACGAGGGTCGCGGGGCCGTGTGAGGTGAAGTCACGGTGTCGTGTGAGGTGAGGTCACGGTGTCGTGTGAGGTGAGGTCACGGGGTCGTGTGAGGTCACGGGGTCGTGTGAGGTCACGGGGCCGTGAGGTGAGGTCACGGGGCCGTGTGAGGTGAGGTCACGGGGTCGTGTGAGGTGAGGTCACGGGGCCGTGTCAGGCGAGGTGACGGGGTCATGTGAGGTCACGAGGCCGTGTCAGGCGAGGTCACGGGCTGTAGATTCCACAGCCCGGGGTTGACACGATCGTTGTTGTACCCGAGAGCTCTGTGGACGAGTGGGGCGCTCGTGCAGTGCAATGTGACGATCGAGGCTCAGCCTCGACTCGTTTCGCCCGCAGTGTGTGACCAGCAGCTCGCCTTGAGACCTTCATGCGTGGTAGTTTCAGCATCGAATGGCTTAACTCGCCCTCCTCACAGAGCAGCAGCAGCATTAAACCTCGCGCCGCGTTATGGCCCGCAGAATCAGATTAATTTGAACAATATTATTATATTCTTGGTTCTGTCGGTAAAGTCACGTTGAAGGGAAATAATAAAATAATAAAAATTATCACCACGTTTCGACTGCAACACAAACAATCATCATCAGGTGTGAAATCCACAGCAATAATTTGTTTTTTTAGACACAAATACAGTTTTTTTGAAAAAAATATTTTAGCTGTGGATTTCACACCTGATGATGATTGCTTGTGTTGCAGTCGAAACGTCGTGATCATTTTATTGTTTTATATTTGTATTTAATATTATTTTATTATTTCCCTTCTACGCGACTTTACCGAAAGAACCAAGAATATGAATCCCTGCAGTCACGAAAGCTTTAAATCAAAAAAATATTCTTATATTAGACATGAATCCTTGTAAAATGGTTTCAGCTTTGTTGCCAGAAAAAAGGGGAAAAACCCTATTTATAATATTATTATACTATTATTATACTTTAGTTTATCTTTATTTTAAATCGTGCGTGATTTCAGCCGTGCCCAGCGTTGACGGATTTGAAGTTTGGTGTCACGGCTGCCTCGTCAGACACGGGGAGTGCAGCTGGGTACCCTCTATATATAACAATCATAAATACGTGACAAAAATAATCATTATCATAGAGAGAGGACGACGCGGAGGCGCGAGGAGGAACCACAGGTGAGCGGGGAGGTAGCAGAAAGTACGCGGCGCTGCCTGCAATTGCCCGAGCTCTGCGGTCCTCTGTGTATATGAATGTATGTTGAACTTCTTTCGCACCGTACGTAGCCAACCGTGCCAATCGGAGGGTGCGAAAGGGTGTCACCGGCAAAAACGAATGCGCGTTTACATGTGGGATTAAGCCAGAGCCGCCGAAGAAAACCCACGTGTGCGATCGGGGAAACACTCGAATCCCGTACACGCGACAAATCGCACGGTGAACCACCAACCCCCCCACCCCCAGGTGCCCCCACAGTGTGCCGAAGGATCACAGACATCCACGTGGATATGTTGACGACGAAAAGCGACACTGTGCGATGCACGAGGGGGACCCAAATCTCCACTTTTCCCGGCGTTCTCTTCAACATTCATGACCACGACCTTTGTCTATGTAATTGAATCCGTTTGAATCGGTGTGTATGTATACAGTCGATGTATATGTGTTTGTGTATCGATGAGAACAGCCATACGCGGAGTTTTTACACACGCGCACACGCGCGCGAACATACATGCATACAGAACGTAATTTAATAACCACAGCGGTAGCAAAATGTGGATACTGGATGTTTTTTTTTTCCCCGGACAAACCCGGCGTAAATTAAGCCACGCACACCATGCAGTGCTCTCGATGTGTATACAAAATTTTATACAAATATATATATAGACACAAATACACACACAGTTTGCATGGTGTATAACAGGCGAAGATGCACATACAAAGACACACGTACAATGACACACAAGGACACACGTACAAAGACACGTACATAAACACACAAGATGCACATACAAAGACACACACATACAAAGACACACACACGTATCCCTCCTTTGGCTTCGCTGGCCATTGGTGTGATGGTTGGCATCACTCTGGACCTGCAGCCCAGAGGTCCGACGGTTCGATTCCACCTCCTGGTGCAGCAGTTGAAACAATGGGGCAAGTTTCTTAGAATCCCCCCCCTCCCACACCCCGTCCTCTGTCCACCCAGCAGCTAGAATCGGTTCAGAAACCGATTGTCAAAAGAGTTACCGGTTTCCCCGGTTGCCGCCTAACAACCCGACACTATACAATGATAATAGAGGTATTTCTGGGGGGGTTAGATCGCGTAAATATATAAATGTGTCGTTAAACCCGCCACCATCCGACACGGCCAATCGGTAAGGTTTGTCACGTAAACAGAACGTGGCCAATTCGTCACGAGTACAGCACTAACCGGTGTGTTGGAGAGCCAAGCCACAACATTTACAATTTGAGTACGACGTTTCGCCAGTAATTACAACCGGCATCATCAGGCGGCAGCCAGACTTGCGAAAGCCCACGTGTTAAACTGTACAAAGAGCCCCCGTATCGCCTATAACACCCACCCGAGGGGGTGGGTGGCCAGCTCCACGCCCGGCCGCCTTTGTCTCCCCAGTGGCGATGTTTACTACACACCGCACCAAGGTACTCATTTGAGGCTGAGTCTACCTAGGGGAGGTCCAGGGCCGGTTCAGACAACCGTCGCTGGTGCTGGCCGTGAGCGGGAATCGATCTCGGGTCGAACACTTTACGCACACATACATATACATACACACACATACATACACACGCAACAACAACCGCCATTCGCCACTAAGTGGCGGTGACGTCACTACGACGCTTGTGCCAGGCCATGTGCACCTTGAGGCCACGTGAAGTGTCGAACGCCCGCTGGCAGGAGGTCACAGGGCAGACCCAGCAGGTGCCACGGGTCGACTGACCGAGATGACCGAGATGACCGAGATGACTGGCTGATGCACCACCTGTGCCCCCTACTGTGCCAACTTGCTGTGCTTTATCCACCTGGCGCTCCGCTCGTTGTTGTGAGCGGCGCTCCTCCGCCCTCCGTACACACATACACATACACACGCGCGCACGTGCGCTCGCGAAACGTGAACGCGCTCGCCCCCCCCCTTTTTGATCTTGATTTGACTAAAGTTTCGTTGACGACTCTCGCGTGACGGACGTCGTTCATCTCAAAGTCGTGAGATGAGGCAGCAAGCACCGAACTGTGTCTGGGTGGATGCCACCACTCCCCACCACCACTCCCCACCACCACTCCCCACCACCACTCCCCACCACCACCACTCCCCACCACCACCACTCCCCACCACTACCCACCACTACCACTCCCCACCACTACCACTCCCCACCACTACCACCACCACTCCCCACCACTACCACCACCACTCCCCACCACTACCACTCCCCACCACTACCACTCCCCACCACTACCACTCCCCACCACCACCACCACCACCACTCCCCACCACCACCACTCCCCACCACCACCACTCTCCACCACCACCACTCTCCACCACCACCACTCTCCACCACCACCACTCCCCACCACCACCACCACTCACCACCACCCCCACCACCACCACTCCCCACACCCACCCTCCCAAGGCTGCGTGACACGGGCAGGCTGAGGAGTAGCCGGCGGCTCGCTGCCACGGGAAGGTCCCAGGGCGTCGATACACAAAACATTTCATTGCTTCACCGCTTCGTGGGGAAGCCGACTGAACTGCCCTATATACGTCCACAAAGCCCTATAGGCTCTAGAGCAGCGGCCTCCCCCAACCTTATTGGCACCAGGGAACGGTTTCGTGGAAGACAATTCTTTCACGGACCGGGCGGGGGGGGGTCATCATTGGGTCTTTCCCCTTGTCAAAGAAGCTCTCCAGTGACGTTTGTTTTTTTTGACTCATTGTGGCTACTAGGGGTTAGAGCTTGTGGACTCACCAACACCGTGACTGCTGAGACGAGTGCGTAGTGCGGGAAAGAGGCGCGGATGGAAATGATAAACAATCAAACAATGGGAGCGGGTTCCACACACGGACTCACCGCTCTCACCTGATGCTGCTGTGCGGCCCGGATCCTAACAGGTCACGGACCGGTACCAGTCCGTGGCCCGGGAGTTGGGGACCCCCCTGCTCTATAGGATGCACTCGGCACCCCCCCCCCACCCCCCGTCACGGTAATGAGGAAGCGTCCAGGGTCAGTTAACGGGAGATTGACCATCCAATGCCTCGATGCCGATTTGAGCAGCAGGAGATGGCCAATGGCTTGTTACTCAATTTTAATTTGGAGCTTTCGTGACTGCAGGAATTACTCGTTGGTTCTTTCGGTAAAGTCACGTATAAAGATAAAATAATAAATTAAATAATAGCATACTACGACGTTTCGATTGCAACACAAGCAATCATCATCAGGTATGAAAGAAATAGCAACAAAAATCTAACCAGAAAACTATAGACAGACATATAAGCAGGCAGATATTACAAAGATACACAGAGAGAGGACACGCATCGGCACACTCACGCAGCTAAAGCCCCAAGTCTCGTCTCGCGGGGGCGTTCTTCCGGCACGGAGCCCCCCGAAATCTCGTCGCTGGTGGGGTTCATGGCCACGCGTCCCAGCGAAGCGGCTGCTACACCTGGACGCACGGTCAAAGCCTTCCCGCGTGAAGCAAAGGGCGGCATCTTCTTGGTTCTTTCGGTAAAGTCACGTAGAATGGAAATAATAAAATAATAAAATATTTCTCACGACGTTTCGGCCACAACGCAAGCAGCCGTCCTCAGGTGAAGACCAGGTCTGTCGGGGAGACAGCGTCTGAATGAAACAGCACCATGCTTGGAGCGTATATTTAAGCTGGATTGGAAGGGGGGGAAGGGCGCCTTGACAAGAGGAATTTAGCATATTTATGGGAAATGCAGATATGTGATTAGTACTACTTATGCCCGTGCATTATGCAGGATTAGCATAATGCACGGGCATAAGTAGGCGTAAGTAGGCCGGCGTTCATTTGCTGGCACGCATCGACGATATTGTCTGCAGGGCATCCGGCGCCGTCTGCGAGGCCGAGCGATGCTGATGAGCGTCGGAGAGGGTGAAGCCCCCGCTTGTGGCTGTTCTGTAAAATTAAACCTGCCAGCGGTGGGTGGGGGTGGGGGGGATAAGTGTTGGGCTGGGAGACAAAAAAATCAGCCCAGAGACGAAATTCCGAAATTAGATTATCCATTCCCTGATTCAACAAAGCCTCTCGCTGCGAGCATTTATTCCTTTGCTCGATCAGTGTGTGTGCAATACTATACGCACACAAAAGGCAAAGATCCCGCTGTAGCTTCAACATATTGTCGGGGTAAGTGCTGTGTTAGAGAGCAGCATCTGTGATGGCCTGAGACGGCGCACGAGGGGGTGGGGTGGCCAGCACCACAACCCCAGCCGCCTTCATCTCCCCAAAGGCTGAACCTGGAATCGAACTCGTGTCGCCGGGTTCCTACCTCAGTGCGCTAACAACTGGACGAGCTCCCCCCCCCCCCCCCATACATAGACAAAGACACACACACACATATACAAAGACCCGCCTATAGCCTTAACAGGCTAGGGGCAAGTGCTGTTAGCGAGCACCTATAAAGCCCGGCACGGCACACGAGGGGGTGGGTGGCCAGCACCACGCCGCCTTTGTCTCCCCAGTGGCGATGTTTACACACCACACCGGGTACTCATTTTAGGCTGAATCGACCTAGGGGGTGCCCAGGACCGGTTCAAATAATCGTCACTGGGTGTTGGCCGTGAGCGGGAATCGAACCCGGGTCGCCAGGTTCGTAGCGCAGCGTAGCGCTAACCGCTACACTACCGCTCCCCACAATAGACAGACAAAGACACACATATATACACACAAAGACACATATACACACACAGACACACATATACACACACAGACACACATATATACACACACATACACACATATACACACACAAACACACATATACACACACAGACACACATATACACACACAGATACACACATATACACACACAGACACACATATACACACACAGACACACATATACACACACAGACACACATATACACACACAGACACACATATACACACACAGACACATATACACACACAGACACACACAAAGACGACGATTCTACTGCGCATAGGTATCCTCAGTGCTGGTGTATGCACACAGTACTTATTAAAGGCCGAGTCGACCTAGGGGGTGCCCAGGAACAGTTCAGAATATCTCCCACCATTGATGAACGCGCCTGCGTGTGCATCGTTTTAAAATGCGTGCAGTCACACATTCACCACAGGAGGCGGTGACGTCACCACAGGGCTTGTGCCAGGCTAGGTGCACTCTGAGGCTATCACGGGAAGTGTTGACGGCTCGCTACTGGCAGGAGGTCACGGGACAGACCCGGGTACCACGAGTTGACACGATGTCGATGCATTCGTCTGACACTTAGAGATGAACGCGACCGCGTGCATGATCGGAATTGTAATGATGTTCTGCGAGAGAGCTCCACTTTGGAACAGATGGCATCAAATCGACACGAAAACAAAGACAAAAATTAAACTTCAATGCAAATAAACAACATTTGACTTTTAATTGTATTTGCTTTTTCCACGAAAGTCTGAATGTGGAGGTTTTGGTCGTTGCAGGAACCTATTGTGAAAAAAACAAATATGACACTTTACCAATCTAAGCTACTACTGCTACACATCATCAGGGCCCGCCAGAGTCTATCCACTGCTGGATAAAGCCCTCCGCATGCGGCCGCCACCTGTCACGATCCTGCGATGTCACGAACCTGCAGCTGCCTCCTGAACGCGCGTCCAAAAAGCGTCTCCCCCACACCAGACACGTGACCCACTTGCACACCGCACCAGGCACACGTGACACACACGCTGCTTCTATTAATCGCCATTGATGTTGGCCGTTCCCGGTCCGCAGCGCGCTAACCGCTGCGCCACCACTCTACTCTTTGCTAGGATTGCCCTTACACGCGTGTACAGACGTGAACATGCGTAACGGTAAACACATTCGGGCAATTGGGCTAAACTAAAGACAGCAATCCCATGTGTACCCCACACAGGCTCTTAGTGCGCACCGATGAAGGCTGGCATTGTGTGTGAGGAGTGGTGTGATCAGTAACCAGCGCTGATGTGGTACATACACTGCGCCAGGTACTCATTCAAGTCTGAGTCGACTTAGGGGAGGCCTAGGACCCGTTCATATATCATAGTCACTTTAAGATGTTTTCTTGATCATCCCAAGCGCAGAGAATCCATCGATGGGAAATGGTCCGCTATCGGATCGAGGTTTTATTGAGGCAGCAGCCGCCTCCATCGGCCACAAGGGCAGATGACACCAGGTTTGGTTCGATGAAAACTCTGCAACCAATAAGTTCCTTACTCAAAGATATGCACAAAGCTCACAGCGCTACAAGCAACACACCCCCGCATCAGACACATGTCGGCAGCATTAAGGAGGGAGGTGCCGTCTACATTGCGTGCCCTGCAGAACGAGTGGTGGGTATCGAAGGCGAACGAAATACAATCCTAAGCCGACAAAAACGATATGCACTACATTTATGATGCAGTGAAAACCATCTCCAGCCCAAGAAACTGCTCTCTCTCTCCCCTGCAATCGGTTGATGGCCTGACCCCTATAAAGGACCAGAAAAAAAGAGCACACAGACATGAGCCGAAGCCCTAACATCGGCAGGAAGGATGGAAACATCACAGCTGATCATTGTTTGAACGCCGTGGGCTCACGTAAAATTGATTTTTCCAAGACGAAGGTACTATGCAAACCCACTGGCTATCATCAAAGATTTGTCCATGAAGCCATCCAGAAAAATACACACAGACACAACTTCAACAGAGAAGATGGGTACAAATTGAGCAATCGTTGGAAGGAAGTAATTAAGCAGGTAAATTATTAACCTGATGTGATGTTTCCATCCTTGCTGCCGATGTTAGCCGACTCTCTGAGTGGCATTACGAGGTTGGATGTTAATTGTTTTTTTACCCTTCTATCTGGCAACAAAACTGACACCTTTTTTACAAGGAGTCATGTTTGCATTGACCACAATACCTGTAGCCGGAATGCAAAAAAAAACACAACTCTGATAATGTATGCACTGTCCTTGAAGTTGAATGGTCCACACCCGAGACAGCTTTCCTTAGAGCCTAGTCTCACATGGGTTGGACCAGATGACGCGAAAAGGCGCACAACTCAAAGACAATGCGTATGAGAGCTCTGGGTAAGCATTTACACCATTGGAACCTCATTTGCCAGTAGCAAAATATGATAATTGTGTTTTTTACCAAATGAGGTTCCAATGGTGAGGTTGGATGTTTTTGTATTGACAGGCTGGATGTCCTACTCGATCTGCCACCGAAGCATCATTGACATGCTAATCTCTCTAGATTTGAAGCTTTCGTGACTGCAGGAATACATATACCCTTTGGTTCTTTCGGTAAAGTCACGTAGATAGAAAAATGAAATAAACTAAATAATAATATATCACGACGTTTCGATCGCAACACAAGCGGTCGTCATCAGGCGGAACAAAATGATCCAGCAGTGGAACTGCTGAACCAGCGAGAGAGATGTTACAACAAGATGTTGTATATGATATTATATATATATAAAAAAGGCAAAGTTGTGATTATGTGTGTCTGTTCAAAATCTGCTTGGTTCTTTCGGTAAAGTCACGTAGAATGGAAATAATAAAAATAAAACATAATAAAATAATTATTTTATTATGCTTTATTGTTATTATTTTATTATTTCCATTTCTTTCGGTAAAGTCACGTAGAATGGAAATAATACAATAATAAAAATAAAACATGATAAAATTATTATTTTATTATGTTTTATTGTTATTATTTTATTATTTTTACGTGACGTTACCGAAAGAACCAATAAGATGAATCCCTGCAGCCACGAAAGCTTTAAATCTGTTCAAAATGTTTAGCGCACTTCCCGGCATGCAACAAACTTGAAATTTGCCAAGTGGAGTACTTTCCAGACGGTACACACGAGGAGCACCGATGTGAGTTGCTGAAAAGGAAGCGACTTAAAGAGACGTGAAGCGAGAACCACACTTCCAATCAGCGACTTTCACCTGCTCTGTCTGTAGCAGACGCTGTGGGGTGATGATTGGACTTTACAGTCACACAAAATCCCACAAACAGAGGCAGAGGATGGGAGGTTATCATCGGATACGATGGGAAACCCCGAAGAAGGAGAGAAGTGACTCGAACCCATCTCACCTGTTTGCTGTTGCATGCGCATTATTATGGGCAGTTGACTAAACATACGGCCACGCGTGGAGTGTCATGTTACATAACCCTGCCTCCACACACACACACCAGCAACCATCAACACCACCATCACTTCCATCGTCGCCACCGATCATCGTCACCGCAAAGTGGTGGAAACATTCCCTGCCGCAGAGTCAACACGAGGGGAGCGAGCGACACTCTCCCCCCGGCACTCAGCCCCCCACCCCCCAGTGCCCCCACCCCACCCCCCAATTCCTCCCCGCCCCCAAACCCCCCCACCCCATCTCCCAATCCCCCCCACCACACCCCCCATCCCCCCCACCCCCCCCCCACAATTCCTCCAACCTCCAATCCGCCCCACCCCCCAATCCCCCCATCCCCAATCCCCCAAATCTCACCCCACAATCCCCCCCACCTCCAATCCCCCCCACCCTCCCCCCACTCCCCAATCCCCCCCCAGCCCCTCCCGTGGCTCACAGTCGAGATGGCGATGGTTGTAAAGTGACGAACGTGGGCTCGCTGCCCGATAGTCGCGCGCTGTCTTCACACCGACCCGAGCCTACGGGGCGCGCGTGTGTGTGGGTGTGTGTGCGTGTGGGTGTGCGTGTGCGCGCATGTGTGTGTGCGTGTGTGTGTGGGTGTGCGCGCATGTGTGTGTGTGCGCGCATGTGTGTGTGTGCGTGTGTGTGTGGGTGTGCGTGTGTGTGTGGGTGTGTGTGTGGGTGTGCGCGCATGTGTGTGTGGGTGTGCGGGGTGGAGTGGCTGCTGGGAAAAAGTCCTGGCAAGGATTACACTGGTCAACACACTTTTTCTGGCATAAGGTATTCCAACGGTTTTAAGGTGCTGATTCCAAATCTGGCATCAGTTTTTGTCCATCACATCAGGTTTTTGAGATATAAAATATAGCATTTTCAATAAAACCTGCAGAAGAAAAATATTAAATAAATGTGGATATCTACATAAAATGATATTATAAACACACTATCCTAAAAATACAGCACCATATTTTAACACTAAAGCAGTCACTGACTCGCAACAACTTGCAATCATAAGTGACAGTTCATTTCGGGTAAAATCAATGAAAATGGGGTATGCCGATAGCATAAAAATGAGATGTGATAGAGCAAATCTGAGATCAGATTTGGAATCAGCACCCTGAAATTAGTCTAAAACAGCTGCAAAAGTCCAGGCCAGAAAAAAATGGTTTTTTTTTGTTGACCAGTGTTATTCGTGATCGCTACGCACCCGGAGATTCCCGTCCACGTCACCAACACCAGTGACGATATTCAAGCTTAATTTACTCGGTGTAGCCCTGTGACCAATGCGGCTCTTGAGTCGGGTGCAACCGCAACAAACAAAAACATTAACAGAGAACGTCTTAAAGCGACGACGCGCAACGGAAACATCCTGGGGATAAACCAGCAAATAGTCCAGGAAAAAAAACCCACCGTCTTAAATCCCAATGTGATGCAAGTCAAACAATTACAACCATAAGACATCTTCTTGGTTCTTTCGGTAAAGTCACGTAGAAGGGAAATATTATTTCACGTAGAAGGGAAATAATACGTGATTTTACCGAAAGAACCAAGAAGATGAATCCCTGCAGTCACGAAAGCTTTAAATCGAAATTTAACCGTAAGACGATTGAGTATTACTCATCTGAACCGCTCATGGGCCTCCCCTAGGTCCACTCGAACTCAATGAGTACGGTACCTGCTGCGGTGTGTAAACATTTCCACTGGGGAGACAAAGGCGATCGGTGATGACGCTGGCCACACCACCCCTTGGTGAGTCGCAGAGGTCGCAAACGAATTTTGATTCCTTACCCGTACCCGTACCCGGCCGCACCAGGGTCGACAACGGGTACCCGTACCCTACCCGATACCCGGCTACCGTACCCGGCCGGGTATCGGGTAGGGTATCGGGTACCCGATTGCGACCTCTGGGATGAAGCCATGTTGCAGGCGCGGGTGGGTTGATTCTAGGAACTTGAATTGTGAGAAGAGACAAGACGTTGGGAAATGAGTGACAAACGGTGACTCACCAGTGACTCACGGCCTACCCGTACCCGGCCGCACCAGGGTCGCAAACGGGTACCCGCACCTGGCCGGGTACGGGTAGCCGGGTATCGGGTAGGGTACGGGTATCGGGTACCCGGTTGCGACCTCTGCTGTGCCGTGCCGACCTTAGTAGGTGCTCGCTCGAGCAGGACGCACGGGAGGGAGGGGGGGGTGTTCGTCTGTGTGGACAGGTGGCTGCGTGTGTTTTGTATGTAAATGTCCAAATCCATGTTTTCACATATTTATGTAGTTAGCGTTATTTAATTCCTCTGGGAATGTAGACCGCTACATGCAGCAGCGTGTACGGTACGTCCGTGTGTGTGTGGGGGGGAGCGGTGGCGCAGTGATTAGTGCACTGCGCTACGATCCCGGCGGCCTGAGTTCGATTTCCGCTCAGACCACTGCGGCAAATATTTGAACCGATCCTGTGCCCTCTCATAGGTCGGCTCAGCCTTAAATGAGTACGCGTACTGTACCTAGGGTGGTGTGTAAACATCAGCACTGGGAAGACAAAGGCGGCCGGGCATGGTACTGGCCTCCCACCCCCTCGTGTGCCGGCTTGGCCTTCATGGGGGCCTCGCTAACAGCACTTGCCCCTACAGTCTGTCAAGGCTATACGGGGGTGGTGGGGGGGGACTTTGTCTGTTGTGTGTGTCAGTGTCTCTGTGTGTCACGTGTCTCTGTGTGTTGCACGTGTCTCTGTGTGTGTCCGTGTTTCTGTGTGTCCGTGTCTCTGTGTGTGTGTCACGCGTCTCTGTGTGCGTGTCCGTGTCTCTGTGTGTGTGTCCGTGTCTCTGTGTGTGTGTCACGTGTCTCTGTGTGTGTGTCCGTGTCTCTGTGTGTGTCCGTGTCTCTGTGTGTGTCCGTGTCTCCGTGTGTGTGTCCGTGTCTCTGTGTGTGTCCGTGTCTCTGTGTGTGTGTCCGTGTCTCTGTGTGTGTCCGTGTCTCTGTGTGTGTCACGTGTCTCTGTGTGTGTGTCACGTGTCTCTTCTTGGCTTATTGTGCTTCGGGCAAGGGTTCGGGTGCGTGCTCAGGCTGCCCTCTGATTGGCTAGCGAGCCGAATCCCGTTATTTAAAATCAATAATAATCAAATTTATATCGCGGATTTGCATCAATGATCTCAGACGCGCTGTGCAGGACACAGCAGCAGACACTCAGCGTTAAAAAAAGAACATGATAAACGCATTTTAAGAATCCATTTACGAAATGAACTGAAAGTTTAATAAGCGGAAGCGTACACGTAGCTTTTAAGGCGCATTTTAAAAAAAATGTCCACAGACTCAGAGATCCATCTGATACCTCGTGGATGCGCGTTCCATAGCCAGGGGGCTACACGGGAAAAGAGAAATCTCGGTTACCCACAGACCAAAACCTCGAGCTGGGAATAGAGAGAGAAGAAGAAGCTCTGCATCATGCCCAGATCTCAGGGACCTTGAGGGGACACGTGTGTGCGGTAGGGCTGAACGATTAATCGATTTCAAATCGATATCGCGATTTGGAACAATGCGATTAGCAAATCTTGCGTTTTTTTGCGATTTGAAAAGCCCGATAACTTTCTTATTGGAATTGTTTTATTTTTGTATTATTATAACTTTATTTATTTAACTTAACAATCGTTATATGTTTGATTGTTCTATTTCAATCAAAACATTTTAATAAAGACATCTTGGAAGCAATTCATATCTTTTAAGTTCCCATCATAGCATTATAATATATAGAGCAGTTCATATTTTGATGGTATCATGTGGTAATGCTCCATCACATGTTTTTAATCTATTACACAGTGAATATTGAACTGGAGCTTGACTTGAATTTTTTTTTATCACAAATCGCATTCGCAATATCTGTCAGAAAAATCGCAATTAGATATTTTCCCCAAATCGTTCAGCGCTAGTGTGCGGCATGTCAATGATGTCGGCTGGGGAAAACTGTGGTTCACTGCTTTGTAAGTTAACAAAAGGATTTTAAATTGTATTCTGCGTGAAACTGGAAGCCAGTGCAGGGAGGTCAAAACGGGTGTAATGTGATGTGAAGAATGCGTTCGGGTTAACACCGGGGCAGCCGCATGCTGAACATGCTGCAAATTGGTCAGCAATTTCTTAGCCACGCCGAGGAGTAAGACATTACAATAGTCTATGGCGAGATTCCGTTTGCAGTGGTGCACAAACAGCAACACGGAACATTCGTCAATTACACCTCGCTGAATACATGTCATAGGGGACGTTTCAGGTCACTTACCTTCATAGCTTATAATTTAAGACCATACATGGACTCTTACTCCTCTCCACCTTCAATGAGTTGCGTCGTTATATTACCAGCATCAGGCCACGCACACGTACAGGCAGCACACACATACAGGCCATACAGACCACACACACACAGACCACACACACACACACATACAGGCAACACACATACAGCCCATGCAGACCACACACACACACGTACAGGCAGCACAGACGTACAGCCCACACAGACCACACACACACGTACAGGCAGCACACACACATACAGGCCATACAGACCACACACACACATACAGGCAACACACATACAGCCCATGCAGACCACACACACACACGTACAGGCAGCACAGACGTACAGCCCATAGAGACCACACGCACACACACAGGCAGCACACACACATACAGGCCATGCAAACCACACACACACAGACCACACACACACACATACAGGCAACACACATACAGCCCATGCAGACCACACACACACACGTACAGGCAGCACAGACGTACAGCCCATAGAGACCACACGCACACACACAGGCAGCACACACACATACAGGCCATGCAGACCACACACACACAGACCACACACACACACATACAGGCAACACACATACAGCCCATGCAGACCACACACACACACGTACAGGCAGCACAGACGTACAGCCCACACAGACCACACACACACACATACAGGTCACACACACACACACACTGCAAGCAAGGAGTGCACCTAATTAGGCTGCCGATTATGACGCACGCCACTTTGCTGCTCGCAAATGAGCAGCAATTAATTACGTACCAATTAATTAATTACGCAGAGCCATGATGCGGAGGGGGGGGGGGGGGCTCCCTCACCCCCCTCCGCATTCCACCTTCCCCTCCCCTCTCGACTGGGGTGCACCCACAGAGCCCCTAACCCTGCACACAGCAGCAGGGACCGCCTGTAACCCCAGCCCCCTTAACCAGAGGCAGACATCCGAATTGTAAGCCTGAGGTCGAACAACGATTGAGATGGAAACAGCCGGTGAGTTGGGAGGTCATTTCTCTGCGGTTTCTGGTATCAGGCCAGAGGACACTGCCCAGTGCCGGATTATCGTAGTCGAAAAAGTAGCTGATACACATGTAGTAGCTACTACATGTGTAGTAGCTACTACTTGTACGTGTGTGTGTAGTAGTAGCTACTACATATGTAGTAGTAGCTACTACATATGTAGTAGCTACTACTACATATGTACGTGTGTGTGTAGTAGCTACTACATATGTAGTAGCTACGGGACCCGCACTTTCAAGGGCCCCGCGCTAAACGCTTTCAAGCTATCAATTCCGGTTCACTGATTCTGCACTTGCTCTATTACTATAGTACTATACCGCCTTCAACTTTTATGAACGACCGGGTTAAGGTTAGCGATTTGTCGTATTATCTGGCTGTATAGCAAAGGAATAAATACAATTACTTTACTATGCAAGTAAAAAAATTATGTTTTAATATTTATGTTTTCTTAGGGCTCCTTAATAGCGTATTGTACAGGCCCCGCACTAGCTTAGTCCGGCATTGTCTCAGCCCCTGGGGGGGAGGGGGGAGAGGAGGGTCTACTCAGCCCATCATACCTCGCGGGTCGATAAGATGACTGTCGGAACTCTCTACATTGAGAATGTTTGCCCCGTCATGAGAATGTGGAATTTCCACCACCGGCTCAGGGTTTGAGATGAGCGCCGCTCCCAAGTCACGTGGCCCACGTGAACGACTCAGGGAGAGCTCCGCGCACGATTCGACCTCTTGTCGTAGAGCACTTCCATCATTCCTGCAAAAGTTTTCATTATTATTGAATCTCGCCGGGGGGGGGGTGGAGGAGGGGATCAAGTGCGTCTTGTAATCGTGAGAATTCGGTATCCTCTCTGATGGTGCATTGTCTTTGAGTTGTGCGCCTTTTGGCGTCATCTGGTCCAACACCATGTGAGACTAGGCTCTAAGGAAAGCTGTCTCGGGTGTAGACCAATCAACTTCAAGGACAGTGCATACATTATCAGAGTTATGTTTTTTGTTTGCATTATGACTGCAGGTATTGTGGTCTATGCAAACATGACTCCTTGTAAAAAGGTGTCAGTTTTGTTGCCAGATAGAAGGGTAAAAAAACCAATTATCAATTCGGTATCCTGTTCACAAAACACGAATCCCAGAAGTCACTAGAAGGAATGTTCGTGCCAGCTCTGTGATATCCACTTCCGCGGGGAGATAATGGTCTCGGTGGCAGCGGCGGCGACGACGATGATGATGATCTTCTTGGTTCTTTCGGTAAAGTCACGTAGAAGGGAAATAATAAAATAATAAAAATAAAACATAATAAAATAATTCTCACGACGTTTCGGCCACAACGCAAGCAGCCGTCCTCAGGTGAAGAACAGGTCTGTCGGAAAGACAGCGTCTGAATGGGCACCACCAACCTTGGCAGCGTATATTTAAGCTGGGTTGGAGGGGGGTGGAAGGGGCGCCTTGACAAAGGAATTTGCATATCAAGAGGAATTTAGCATATTTATGGGAAATGCAGAGATGGGATTAGTCATTACTTGTGGAATGCGTAGGAGGTGGGGGGGGTTCAATGTCATATTATGCCCGTGCATTATGCAGTATGCAGGATTAGCAGCATCAAAGGGAGGGAGTAGGGTTAGCAGTAATAGAGGGAAGGAATTTTAATAGTAAGGAGCTGCAGCAGCTAAACCACCACGTCAATAAACTGAAATATAAACTACATCACGATGATGATGATGGTGGTGGTGCAAGGGCTCAGGAGGAGGTTTGAGTACAGACCGCAGCTGTCGCTCTGGTTCACGTAAACCAAGTTTGCACAACTTTGTTCAGCCACGGTTCATCCGCCCCAGAGCGGCCCAGCGGTAGAGCGAGGGTCTCTCAGCGGGTCGTGCACGGTCGCGAGTTAGGTGGGGGTGGGGCGGGTGAGTTAGCGGTGGCTGTCCTACGGAAATGCTTGCCCCTGTCACAGTAACGTGGAATTTCCGCCGCTGGTCGGGGCTGTAAATCTGAGATGCTTATCGATGTCTCATTGCAGGTGTCAGCAGTTGGCCAAGCGTTGTATTGCTATTTTAATTGCTCTCCCCTCACCATCGTCTAATGCTCGGACAAAGCCTCGCCCACTGATTCTAGATTTGAAGCTTTCGTGACTACAAGGATTCATACTCTTAGTTCTTTCGGTAAAGGCACGTAGGTAAAAAAATGAAATTAAAATTAATAAAATAAAACAATAATTAATAATATTGTTTTCTTTTATTACAAATTAATCATATTGTTTTATTTTATTAATTTTAATTTTTTTTTATTAATAATTAATAATATTGTTTCATTTTATTAATTTTAATTTTTACTTCATTTGTATTTTCTTTTATTAATAATTAATAATATTGTTTTCTTTTATTAATTTTAATTTCAATTTTTTACCTACGTGACTTTACCGAAAGAACTAAGAGTATACCTCACCACTGAGCCACGCAGGGAAAACATTCAGGAGGGGTCCTGCCAAGTTTTCGCGATGCTGCTGCTGCTGCTGCTTGCCACTGCCGTGTGTGATCCAAATCGAATACTAATTTTCGGGAAATTGTTCAGCATTGTGGATGTTTGGCCAACATGTATGATAGCAGCAGGTGCTGTACGCCACTTGCAGCTTGGGGTTGTGAGCCTTCAGTTAAACAAATATATGTTGACATTTCATGCATTCGCAAGTGCTGAGCGTTGTGCTGGAGATGCATAAATTGTCGTGATTCACCCCTTCATCCACCCCCCTCCCCACCGCCCTCCATCTCGTGGGCACAAAAGCAATGAGTGCTCATTGCACATGCGGTGACGTCGGTAGCGAAATGCCCTAATGAGTGGAGCACTCTCTGGACGCGAACGCGCATTGTGAGCGCGCGCACGGTGCGAATAATGAATTGTCTGGGTCACGTAGTCCGCGTGTCCAGCCACCGCATGCCTACGCAGCTTCTGTTTGGCCGGATAGACGGGGCGAAACGAGCGCAACGCGAACTCGAGAAAAAGATGAACCCATGCGCCACAGGAGGATCTGAGTCAGTCGAGTTGCCGATGGCTGGTACTAGCGGTGGTCAAGATCGGCCTCTGTGAGATGGAGGCTCGTGAAGGACGCTACTGGGCATTTGCCAGGCTAGGTGCACTTTGTGGCCACTGATGGACAGGTTGGAGGCAGTCGCCCTCCGGGAACGAACGGAGGGCGGAGGGGCGATGCTCACAAACAACTACCAGCGGAGTGCCGTAGAGATCAAACACAGAACATTTTATTTACGCGATGTAACCCCCCCCCCCAAAAAAAAACTATATTATGGATGGTATTGGTCGCGAAAGCCTACGTGTTGAACAGAAAAGTTAATCAGTACATAATTCGCTTCCTTCCTAACCCATTAAAAAGAAAATCTAACATTTTTTACACATCTCATCAATTACGCTACCGTTTTACACATCTCATCAATAACGCTACCGTATTTCTTCTTTCAAAAGCAATATTTTTAACCCAAGAAAAACATCTGAACCACTTTCGACATTCGTTGCTCAGCCGCCAACGCAGCCCAGGATGTGCTGTGTGGACACGCGTTGGCTTTGTGTGTTCGTGCACCCTGAATGTGTGTGTGTGTCTCTGTGTGTGTCTGTGTGTGTCTCTGTGTGTGTCTGTGTGTGGGGAGCGGCAGTGTAGTGGTTAGCGCGCTGCGCTATGAACCCGGCGACCCGAGTTCGATTCCCGCTCACGGTCAACACCAGTGACGTTTATCTGAACCGGTGCTGGGCCTCCCCTAGGTCGACTCAGCCACAAATGAGTACCTGGTGCGGTGTGTAAACATCGCCACTGGGGAGACAAAGGCGGTCGGGCGTGGTGCTGGCCACCTACCCCCTCGTGTACCGTTCTGGCCTTCATAGGTGCTCGCTAACAGCACTTGCCCCTACAGTTTGTTAAGGCTATACGGGGGATCTTTATCTTTGTCTTTATCTTTGTCTGTGTGTGTGTCTGGAGCCCCGGGCGGATAAAGCACAGCGAGTTGGCACAGTAGGGGGCACAGGTGGTGCATCGGCCCAGTCATCTGAGTCAATCGACCCGTGGCACCTGCTGGGTCTGCCCCGTGACCTCCTGCCAGCGGGCGTTCAACACTTCACGTGGCCTCAACGTGCACCTAGCCTGGCACGAGCGCCGTGGTGACGTCACCGCCACTTAGTGGCGAATGGTTGTTGTTGTTGTTGTAGCGGTTCGTGCTGCGCTACGCACCCGGCCAAGAACTGGCGAATATTTTAACCGGTCCAGGACCTCCCCTGGGTCAACTCAGCCTTAATTGAGTTGACGCACTACGCCCAGTGTGTTGTGTCAACATCACCGAAGCGGCAACGGCGATATTGACCACGCAACTCCCTCGCGGGCTGTGATGGCCTTCATAAGTGATTGCTCACAGGACTTGCCACAACGGTCTGTTAAAGATTTGAAGCTTTCGTGACTGCAAGGAATCATCTTCTTAGGTTTTTTCGGTAAAGTCACGTAGAAAGTAAAATAAAATAAAAACAAAAATCACGACGTTTCGGAGGCAACACAAGTCTCCGTCATCAGGTGGGAGATTATAAAGAGTATAAGGCGGTTCTTTGTGTTAATGTGGCCATCGTGAATGTGTGCGTTGTCCCCGTGTGTGTGTGTGTGTGTTATGGGGGAAAGGTAGTGCAGTGGTTAGCGCACACCTCTGGTACGGTGCGAAAAAAGTGCAACATACTTACGAGCCCTGCGACCGGAGTTCGATTCCCGCTTACGGCCAACACCGGTGACGAGCATCTGAACCGGTCCTGGGCCTCCCCTAGGTCGACTCAGCCGAAATCCAGTACCTGTGTACAAAGGCGACCGGGCGTGGTGCTGGCCACCCATCAACTCGTGTGCCATGCCGGCCTTCATAGCTGCTCGTTAATAGTACTTGCCCTAACAGTCTGTTAAGGCTACAGGGGGGATCTTTGTGTTTGGCTTTATGCAATATGTAATGTGTATATACATCGCAATGGCATGTGCTGTATAACCATTCATATTACATGTATTTGTGTTTGATTTCAATGCTATATAAAGTAATGGAGTTTTCTCTCAATGTGCAATCAAGAGTTACACGTGTTGCGCTCTGTGTGTGCCGAGTTCGAGTGGATGTTGTTTACGTACCTGCATCAAATATGCATATCATCACCGGCAGAAACCATTCCCACCACACACTTGCAATGTACGCGATGCGCATGATGTTATTTGTATGTCAACGCGTCCGCTGTCAGCGCAGATAACATCAGCACGATGTATTTACTGGTACACACACCGAGACAATGACAAATGTCCCCTGGATAGCTCCTCAGCTGTGGAGGGGCAAGTGCTGCAAGGGATGTGAAATATTTTTTTTTCAAATGGTATTCTCACCAATGCCTTCAAAGATGTTTTTCATTAGTTTTGAGTGTTTTACCCGATTGTTTACACACCACACAGACTACGCATTTAAGGCCGAGTCGACCTAAAAGAGGTCCGCCCACGTAGGCAACAGATTTGATCGCAATCAGAATCGAAACATTATTTATTTATGCTGGAGGAATCCGATGCGCTATAAATCTCATTTTCACAAATGTCCAATCAAATACCCATCAATCACCGTACAGCCTTGAACAAACTCTTAGGGAAAGTGCTGTTAGCGAGCACCTATTAAAGCTGACACGGCACACAAGGCGGTGGGTGGATCAGCATCACGCCCGGCCGCCTTTGTCTCCCCAGTGCTCCATGTGTACACACCACACTCGGTACTCGTTTGAAGCTGAGTCGACCTAGGGGAGGCCCAGGATCAATCCGATTCAGATCTTCGTCATTGATGTTAGCCGTGAGTGGGAATCGAAATAACTTGGGTCGTGGGGTTCGTAGCGCAGTGCGCTCACCGCTGCGCCACCACTCCCCACATTCCCGCACACGCACCCACCTTTGTGCGCTGCTTAATAGCAAACCGGTTACATCCGGTGGGATGTGGGGCCCCGTGCGAGTCAAAGTGCAGAGCTACCCCCTATCACCTCACGTCCCCTCGCCTCGTACCCCTCACCCCCCCCAATCTCCATCCAGTTGCAAGCACCACCGCTCACCATCAATGCAGCATCCTCCGTTCCCATGGAGACCCCATAGCGACTGCCTGAGGTGCAATGCAATGCCCGCTAGAAATCTGAGGCAGCTTTCCCATTGGGTTGATTGTAAGTCGGAAACAACCGTTGCTTCTGCTCAATGGAGAACACAAAGGCAAATATCTTCCTGGTTCTTTCGGTAAAGTCACGTAGAAGGGAAATAATAAAATAATAAAAATTAAACATAATAAAATACAATTCTCACGACGTTTCGGCCACAACGCAAGCAGCCGTCTTCAGGTGAAGAACAGGTCTGTCGGAAAGACAGCGTCTGAATGGGCACCACCAGGCTTGGCAGCGTATATTTAAGCTGGGTTAGGGGAGGAAGGGCGCCTTGACAAAGGAATTTGCATATCAACAGAGGAATTCAGCATATTTATGGTTACAGCAGCAGAGGTTAGTGTAAATGCGATTGGTATTACCTTAGAGTCGCGGCATCTCTTCAGAAAGGTGAGAGACTCGATTAGCTGAGCCTTCTTATTCTTCACCTGAGGACGGCTGCTTGCGTTGTGGCCGAAACGTCGTGAGAATTATTTTATTATGTTTTATTTTTATCATTTTATTATTTGCCTTCTACGTGACTTTACCGAAAGAACCAAGAAGATGAATCCCTGCAGTCACGAAAGCTTTAAAACATAGGCAAATAGTTGCATGTGTTTGTATAATTGGCAATAGTGGTGGTAGCAGTCGTGGGATCTGTATTCGAGCCGGATGTTCACCCACGGTTTGCCTTCTGACTCGATGTGTTTTCGTGTCGCACGCGACTTAAATAGCCACGGTGAGAGGTGTGCTGGATGTGGTGTGCCGGGTGTGAACATATTCTCCGGCTCGCTGACCCGGGATGAAATGAAGCCCTGTCTGAATCTGATGAATGTTGCGCTGCCTGGAGTGGGAGCTTCCGCGGATGTCTATGGTACTCGCAACCCACCTGTCTAAATTAATGGATGAGTGCCCCAAAATGAAATAAAATTTGTCGGCCCTCTCCTGTTTTTTTAGGCACTCTCTCTCTCTCTTTCGTTCGATCCATTCCTCCTCTCTCTCTCGACTCTCCCATCTCTCTCTCTTTTTTTTACGATCAGTGGAAACGAAAAGATGTTCGGTGTAGTCGGCACTTTGCTTCGTTCATCATTTCGTATTTTTTTTTTATAACTTTGCTTAATGTAACACCCCCATCCCCTCTCGCTCACTCTCTCGCTCTCTCTCGTTCTGTACGCAGCCCTTCTCGCAGTCCAACGGCCTCCGACGGGTAGCTCACAACTGCATGCCATCTCTCTCTCTTTTTTTTCCTTTTCTTGTCATTTATTCAGGCAATATTACCTGGGTACAACCATGTTACAGATGTTTACAAAATAGATAATACATCCACATAAATGTGATGCAATTTGACAGGTAAAATTCCACAAACAACCTTACAAACTTCACTGCAACTCGAGATGTTTGTCAAACGGTACAGGTGCACGTGTAGCAGATACGGTTTTCGGAATCCTCTGCATAAATGTGACTCTCTCTCTCTCTCCTCCCTCTACTCCATCTCTACGCTCACATCTCTCCGATGTTTCTACTCACCCAGTCTCTCTCTCTCTCCAATCTGTCCCCCCCCCTCTCTCTCTCTGCTCTCCCCTCGATTCCCTCTCATCCTCTCGTGTGTCTCCCCTGTTGTACTCTTCTCCCCTCTCTCTCTCTTTTTTTTACGATCAGTGGAAACAAGAAGATGATCGGTGTATTCGGCACTTTGCTTCGTTCATCATTTCGTAAAAAACATTTTTTTTTATAAATTTACATTTTTGAACTTTGCTTTATCTCCTCCCTCTACTCCATCTCTACGCTCACATCTCTCCGATGATTCTACTCACCCCGTCTCTCTCTCCAATCTCTACCCCCTTCCTCTCTCTCTGCTCTCCACTCGATTCCCTCTCCTCCTTTCGTGTCTTTCCCCTGTTGTACTCTTCTCCCCCCTCTCTCTCTCTTTGTCCTCTACGACCTGTTCTCCATCGTTTTGTTCTCTCTGCTACCCCCCACCCCCATTCTCTCTCCCACTATCCCCGTAATCATCTCGATCCCCCCGCCCCGCCCCCCAGGGGAGCTGGAATAAATAAATAAATAAACGAGCGCGAAGGCGCGCGCGGTGCCGCTGATGAGGAAGGCGAGGACCTGGACGCGCGCGTGCCACGGAGGAGGTCACGGAAACGGAAGATGGAAATTTAATTAGGGAGACGGAGAGAGGGGCAGAGGGGGATAGACGAAGGGGAAGAGGGGGTGTGCACGGCAAGAGAGCCAGCGAGAAAGCGAGCGAGAGAGTGAGCGAGAGGGTGAGCGAGAGGGTGAGCGAGAGGGTGAGCGAGAGGGTGAGCGAGAGAGTGACCGAGAGAGTGACCGAGAGAGTGAGCGAGAGGGTGAGCGAGAGGGTGAGCGAGAGAGTGAGCGAGAGGTTGAGCGAGAGGGTGAGCGAGAGGGTGAGCGAGAGAGTGAGCGAGAGGGTGAGCGAGAGGGTGAGCGAGAGAGTGAGCGAGAGGGTGACCGAGAGGGTGACCGAGAGGGTGAGCGAGAGGGTGACCGAGAGGGTGACCGAGAGGGTGAGCGAGAGGGTGAGCGAGAGAGTGAGCGAGAGAGTGACCGAGAGGGTGACCGAGAGGGTGAGCGAGAGGGTGAGCGAGAGAGTGAGTGAGAGGGTGACCGAGAGAGTGAGCGAGAGAGTGAGCGAGAGGTGGGGGTTTACATAAAGCAAAGTTATAAAAAAAAATTACGAAATGATGAACGAAGCAAAGTGCCGACTACACCGAGCATCTTCTTGTTTCCACTGATCGTAAAAAAAAAAGAGACACCGAGAGGAGGGTGGGCACACACACAGAAGAGCGAGAGACACTGAGACGCAGAGCCAGTGAGAGCGAGAGAGACAAAGACAAAGATCCCCCGTGTAGCCTTAATTAATAGACTGTTGGTGCAAGTGCTGTGAGCGAACACCTATGAAGGCCGACACGGCACACTAGTGACAATATTTAACACACTGCATCAGGTGCTTATTTGAGGCTGAGTTTACCTAGGAGAGGCCCCCAGGACCGGTTCAAATAATCGTCACTGGTGTTGGCCGTGAGCGGGAATCGAACTCGGGAGGCTTGGGTTCGTAACGCAGCGCGCTAGCCTGTGCCACCGTTCCCCACATTACCATATCGAGAGAGACACACACACAGTGACACCGAGAGACACATATACCCCTATTGCCTTGAACAGATTTTTGGGGAAAGTGCACTTAGCAAGCACATACGAAGGCCGGTACGGCACACGGCATCGCCGCAGGTGGTGCTGTTAATAGCTGCTCGCTCACAGCTCTGCACCCAAAAGTCGGTTCAGGCTATACGGGAGAAGCTTTGTGGTTTTTTGTTGTTGTTGCAGTGTTTGCTGGTGGTCGAACAAATTGAGATAGATGAGAGCCCAAATTGAGATGGATGAAACCAAACACTCAACTTTCGGGTCGCGGGTCCATTCGCACGTCGAACATTTACCAAAGGCGACGCATGTGCACATCACGGATGATTCCATCATCCCCGCCGCTAGAGGGCAATAATGCCTCCAGTTCTTAGGTGTTTTTGGTAAAGTCACGTAGGTAAAAAATTAAAATTAATAAAAAGTAAAATAAAATAAAAATAAAAAATCACGACGTTTCGGAGGCAACACAAGCTTCCGTCTTCAGGTGGAACCGTTACAGCCACGGAAGATTGTGTTGCCTCCGAAACGTCGTGATTTTTTATTTTTATTTTATTTTACTTTTTATTAATTTTAATTTTAATTTTTTTACCTACGTGACTTTATCGAAAAAACCTAAGAATATGAATCCTTGCAGTCACGAAAGCTTCAAATCTAAAATTAATGCCTCCAGTGTCCGCTTGGACGTGTGTGTCAATCCACCGCTGGATGATGCCCTACGGCAGGGGTGTCCAAACTTTTTGCAAAGAGGGCCACATTTGATAAAGTGAAGATGCCCAGGGGCCAATAGATCCTTTTGACATTGTTTTAACCACAAAAGTTACGTGGAAATACACACTGCTATAAAACAATTTTCATTGTCACAATTACCTTTATTTTTCAAATGACAATGTAACCAAATATAAGCCACTCAGGCAGACGTGAACAACCCTACAAACGCAATTCTGCCTTTCAATCAGTCTGATAACATTGAACAAACTGTATAGAATACCTTAAATACCCATGAGTTTTATGATGTATTTATTCTGACAGAGATAGCTAGCCATAAATAACACGTTATAAGACCGAAGCTGCGGGCCGTATGAAATCTGCCCGCAGGCCGTGATTGCCCCGCGGGCCGGACTTTGGACATGCCTGCCCTACGGCAACGCCGTTCGGGTCGTGGTGGGGTTATTTCACCGTACTTCACCACTCGTGTCAATGCGGCTCGCTGTGTTTACGCCACCCGCAATATGCGCGACATGTGCCTCCGCAACCGGTGACACGGACGCGTGCAGGTGCAGCACTGAAAGTGCGAACTCGGGAAACCCGCTGGCGGAAGGGCCTCCACTAACAGGGAGCTCTGCAAAGCCCCGTGTAGAGCGTATTTGGCCTACTCTTCCACGTTGACCAGACGTCTTGGAAGAAGAGGTCGGAGTATCCGAATTTTACCCCGCCACGTGATACCTGCTATTAATAGACGGTTTATCTTCTTGGTTATTTCGGTATAGTCACGTAGAATGCAAATAATAAAGTAATAAAAATAAAACATGATAAAATAATTCTCACGACGTTTCGGCCACAACACAAGCAGCCGTCCGCAGGTGAAGAACAGGTCTGTCGAGACGACAACGTCTGAATGACACACCCCAGGCTTGGAGCGAATATTTAAGCTGGGAGGGAGGAGGAAGAGCGCCTTGACAAAAGAATTTGCATATCAAGAGGAATTGTTTTATTTTTATTATTTTATTATTTCCATTCTACGTGACTTTACCGAAAGAACCAAGAAGATGAATCCATGCAGTCACGAAAGCTTTAAATCGAAAAATAGACGATTTCTTACTCAAGGTATCTATTTGGTATTTAAATATCTTAACACCCTGTTTTATTGCCAGAAAGGGGTGAACCTATTATTATTTTTAATTCTTTGATACGAGCAAAAAGGTCCAACGATATAGGCGCTCCCCTCGAGCCACAAATGCTCTGATACGTGCCTTGTCTGGATTTCAAGCTTTCGTGACTGCAGGAACCCATACTCTTTGGTTCTTTCGGTAAAGTCACGTGGGTAGAAGATAAACTAAATCACGACATTTCGATCGCAACACAAGCGGACGTCCTTAGGCGGAAAAAAATATATATAATCCAGCAGTGGAACTGCTGAACAGTTCAGCAGAACCAAAGAGTACGTGCCATTGTCTATGTGCTGTTCGCCTTTTGGCGTTCTCTGGTCAGGCACTTCTAGATTTGAAACTTTCGTGACTGCAAGGATTCATATGCTTGGGTTTTGTCGCTAAAGTCACGTAGGTAAACATTTAAATTAATAAAAGTAAAATAAAAATAAAATACAAATCACGACGTTTCGGAGGCAACACAAGACGGAAGCTTGTGTTGCCTCCGAAACGTCGTGATTTTTATTTTTATTTTACTTTTATTAATTTTACATTTTTTTACTTACGTGACTTTACCGAAAAACCCCAAGAATATGGTCTAGCACTGGTGAGAGGCAAGGCCTTATCTCTGGTGTATGCCAATCAGCTTCAAAGACAACGCGTGCATTATCAGAGCGTGTTTGTTGGCATGTTCACTACAAGTCCTGCGTGTTGTTAATGCAGATTTTATTCTTTGCAAGAGGCACATTGATTACCATATAAATAACCCAACCGGCAATGGATACCCATAGTCATTTATATTCCCTCCCCTACTTCGCACAACAAGATCTCACGAGCGATGCCATCACATCTACCCCTCTATTTAAGGAACGAAACAGGAGGATTTCTCCACAAATCTAGCTGTCGCCTGGTGAAGCTAGTCGTGATTACTGGCGAAACGTCGTACTCAGATTGTAAATGTTGTGGCTTTGCTCTCCAACACACCGGTGTGCCGTACTAGTGACGAATTGGCACGTTACGTTCACGTGACAAACCTTACTAATTGGCTGTGTCGGGTGGTGGCGGGTTTAACGACACGTTTATATATTTACGCGATCTAATAAAAAAAAACCTGTGTTATGTATCCATTTGGTGTTTGAACATCTTGACACCCATACTCTTAGACTTTTCGGTAAAGTCACGTAGGTAAAAAAAAAATGAATAGAAGTAATAATAGAAAAAAAATAATAAATCACGACGTTTCGGAGGCAACACAAGTAATGCAGTAATCTTCTTAGTTCTTTCGGTAAAGTCACGTAGAATGGAAATAATAAAATAATAATAAAACATAATAAAATAGTGAGAATTATTGTATTATGTTTTATTTTTATTATTTTATTATTTCCATTCTACGTGACTTTACCGAAAGAAACAAGAAGATAAATCCCTGCAGTCACGAAAGCTTTAAATCGAAATTTAATGCAGTAAATTTAGCTGTGACGGTCCCACCTGATGACGGAGACTTGTGTTGCCTCCGAAACGTCGTGATTTATTATTTTATTTCTATTATTACTTCTATTAATTTTATTTTTTATTTTTCACCTACGTGACTTTACCGAAAAAGCCTAAGAGTGTGAATCCTTGCAGTCACGAAAGCTTCAAATCTAGAAATCTTGACACCCGCTGTTATCAGGGGCGGCCCTAGGCTAGCTGCCAGCAACTCTTCGTCCTCGGCCCACCATTCCCTCGGCGTCGCCCACTCATACACCCCAAGGGCAAATCTCTTTTTTTCCCGTTTCATGTTTTTCAATTCGTCTTTTTTTTTTTAACAGAGGCACAATTATTCGGGTTGTCCGTCCGTCCGTCCGTCTGTCCAAACAATACATTCCCAGAAATGCTGAGAAATTAATGGGAATTCATTATTCCCTCGGCACGCGCACGGGAATTGAAATCATGACATCATTGTTATTGTATTAGTATTTCCATAATAGAGCGTTTTTTTGGGGGGAGGGGGTTAGATCGCGTAAATATATACAAGTATCGTTAAAACCCACCACCACCCAACACAGCCAACTAGTAAGGGTTGTCACGTAAACAGAACGTGGACAATTCGTCACTGGTACAGCACTAGTGTATAGTGTAGTGTATAGTGTAGTGTATAGTGTAGTGTACTAGTACAGCACTAACCGGTGTGTTGGAGAGCCAAGCCACAACATTTACAATCTGAGTACGACGTTTCGCTCATGAGTCAACGTACATGATGCGAGCCCTTTGATCTTGTCACCCACCCAACTTGGCGCCCAAGACGACCACCCTAGGTCGCCCTGTATGGACGGGCCGCCCTTGGCTGTTTTATTACCAGAAAGGATTAAAGCCTAAATTTCGATTGAAAGCTTTCGTGACTGCAGGGATTCATCTTCTTGGTTCTTTCGGTAAAGTCACGTAGAAGGGAAATAATAAAATAATAATAAAAAGTGTTTTATTATGTTTTCTTTTTATTATTTTATTATTTCCCTTCTACGTGACTTTACCGAAAGAACCAAGAAGATTAAAGCCTAATCTTATATTTCATACTTTTATCCTGGTAAAAACAACAACAAAAGGTCCCATGACCTAGACCAACTTCGGTGGCTATGCGGAATTGTCATAAACTCGTCCCCCATTATTCAACCGCTACACCAGGAGATGGAATCAAACTGGCTGGTTTGGAGTTGCAGGTTCCGTGCGCCGCTCACCGCTGCCCCATCACTGTGGCATCAGCAAGCGGCTCTCTCCTGCAAAGCGGATTGGATTGATATTCTTGGTTCTTTCGGTAAAGTCACGTAGAAGGGAAACAATAAAATAAAAAATATATAAAACAATACAATTCTCACGACGTTTCGATTGCAACACAAGCAATCATCATCAGGTGTGTAAATAAAGCAGGGAACTAATAAGGGGTTGATAGGTATGCACGATACATTACACACTACTTTACACTCAAATACCCATCTATACACTGCACTATACACTACACTATCCATACACTATACACTACACTATACACTACAAACTATACACTCAAATACCCATCTATACACTACACTATACACTACACTACCCATACACTACACTATACACTACACACTACTCTATACTCAAATACTCATCTATACACTACACTACCCATACACTAAACTATCATACCTGTCAACCCATATGCTCTACCCCGTATTCTTGTACAGGGAAATTGAGTTGTCAGGTTCATACGGCGTGCAGCCGTTTCAAGACGGACAACAACCAAAATGTCTTTGTTTGTGTCTCTCTCCTTGTGATGGGACTTTGTAGGATGAACGTTGAGATTTATAGGGGCACGGGGTGACCACTAAGGTCTGAATTGGTCTGTGATAAGGTAGGGCACTGGTCAGGGGTGACAGGTATGTAGTAGTGTAGTAGTATAGTGAGTGTTTAGTGTAGTGGATAGTCTAGTGCAGGGGTCCTCAAACTACGGCCCGCGGGCCACATGCGGCCCACCGAGGGCATTTATCCGGCCCATGGTCACTAATTGGGCTGCGCTTGTGAGCACTAATTGGGCTGCGCTGGTGAGCACTAATTGGGCTGCGCTGGTGAGCACTCATTGGGCTGCGATCTGTGAACAAAACTGCAGGTGTAATTAACTTTTTAATGGCACCCGCACCAGTGTGAGCCTGGGGTAAAAGCGGAGTTCCCCCAATCAGACTGCATTGATGGGCAGTGCAGTCTGTATGTCTCTGTGTGGGCAAAGTTATTGCTGGTATATTGTTTTTGTAGCGCTGTATATATATTGGTATTTTACAAATATCAATTTTGACTCCCTAGGAAACAATGATGTCAAGAAAGAGAAAAATTTACTCGGAGTGTAGGATATTCAAAAAACAGTGGACTTATGATTACTTTTTCATGCAGTACAAGGAAAGAGCTGTGTGTCTGATATGCCAGAATATAGTGTCTGTGTTCAAAGAATACAATGTACGTCGACACTATGAAACTCAACATAAAGATAAATATGATTGTTTGGTCGGAGAAGTGAGAAAAGATAAAATATAAAAACTGAAAAATACATTAACAACTCAGCAAAATACTTTTGTGAAGCAGAAGCAGCTAAATATTTCATCACTGCGAGCAAGTTTTCAAGTTGCCAAGCTAATAGTGTGCACTGGCAGACCATTCGTTGAGGGAGAATTTGTTAAAGAATGCCTTCTTTCTGTTGCCAAAGAGATGTGTCCAGAGAAGGCCGATTTATTTAGTACAGTGAGTCTTTCAGGACCTACAATTACACGGAGGATTGAAGAAATGGGAGACAATTTCCATCAGCATTTGCAAAACTCCACAAAAAAACTTTCCTATTTTTCCTTAGCACTCGACGAAAGCAATGATGTTCGTGATTCTGCACAACTTCTAATTTTTATTCGTGGGACGAATGACTATTTCAAAGTCACAGAAGAGCTTGCTGCACTGCAAAGCATCAAAGGAACAACTACAGGAGAGGATATCTATGAAAAGGTTTGCCAAACTGTGCATGGTTTGGAGCTGAACTGGGCTAAACTAGCCAGTGTGACAACTGATGGTGCTCCTAGCATGGTGGGGTCTAAGAAAGGAGTAATTGCTCGCATTAACCAAGAGATGGACAAACATAACCATTCTCATCCAATAGCCATACACTGCCTCATCCACCAACAAGCGCTGTGTAGTAAATCACTGAAGTGGGACTCTGTTAACTTCATTAGAGCTCATGCACTAAACCACAGACAATTTCAGGAATTTCTGTCTGACCTAAATGTTGACTATGGAGATGTTCTGTACCACACAGAAGTCCGTTGGCTGAGTCGAGGGAGAGTTTTGAAACGTTTCTATGACTTACTTCCACAGATTACAGCTTTTCTGTTTTCAAAAAACAAAGAAGTACCAGAGCTCAATGATGCAGAATGGAAATGGCACCTTGCCTTTCTGACAAATGTAACAGAGCTATTCAACAGTTTCAATGTGCAACTTCAAGGAAAGGGGAAGCTCATCTGTGATATGCAATCACATGTCAAAGCATTTGAACTAAAATTAGGCCTCCTCATCAAACAAGTGAAGGAGGAAAACTTCTGCCATCTCCCCACAACTCAAAATCTGTTAGCGGAAAAACCATTGGTTGCATTCCCAAACAAAACATGTGTGGATTCTCTGGAAAAATTGCAAAAGGAGTTCCAATTTAGATTTAAAGAGCTTCATCTCCATGAACAGGACATACAGCTTTTCCGTAACCCATTTTCTATTGACATTGAAAATGTGGATACAATTTACCAAATGGAACTGGCTGAACTGCAGAATTGTGACTCTCTAAAAGACGCATTCAAGTCAAGCAGCCTTCATAATTTCTATGCATTTCTCTCCTCTAAGACATATCCTCATCTCAGGAACCATGCACTCAAAATGGCAACCATCTTTGGCAGCGCTTATGTCTGTGAACAAACTTTTTCCAGAATGAAACATTTGAAATCTCCAACCAGATCTAGACTAACGGATGCACACTTGCATCACTTGTTACGACTAGCAGTGACAAATATGGAACCGGACATTGACCATCTCATTAGCCAAAAGCAGGCCCATAGTTCCCATTGAAATACTGGCAAGTTTGTTGATTTAACTTTACTTGTTCTTCATTTTAAATATTGTATTTGTTCCCGTTTTGTTTCTTCACTTCAAAATAAGGTATATGCAGTGTGCATAGGAATTTGTTCATAGTTTTTTTTAACTATAGTCCGGCCCTCCAACGGTCTGAGGGACAGTGAACTGGCCCCTTGTTTAAAAAGTTTGAGGACCCCTGGTCTAGTGTATAGTAGTGTATAGTGTAGTGTATAGTAGTGTATAGTAGTGTATAGTGTAGTGTATAGTAGTGTATAGTGTAGTGTATAGTAGTGTATAGTGTAGTGTATAGTAGTGTGTAGTGTATAGTGTAGTGTATAGTGTAGTGTATAGTGGTGTATTGTAGTGTATAGTGCAGTGTATAGTAGTGTATAGTGCAGTGTATAGTAGTGTATAGTGTAGTGTATAGTGTAGTGTATAGTAGTGTATAGTGTAGTGTGTAGTGGTGTATAGTGTAGTGTATAGTGTAGTGTATAGTGTAGTGTATAGTAGTGTATAGTGTAGTATATAGTGTAGTATATAGTAGTGTATAGTGTAGTGTATAGTGGTGTATAGTAGTGTATAGTGTAGTGTATAGTCGTGTATAGTAGTGTATAGTAGTGTATAATGTAGCGTATAGTGTAGTGTATAGTGTAGTGTATAGTGTAGTATATAGTAGAGTATAATGTAGTGTATAGTAGTGTATAGTGTAGTGTATAGTAATGTGTAGTGTAGTGTATAGTCGCGAATAGTAGTGTATAGTGTAGTGTATAGTAGTGTATCGTGTAGTGTATAGTGAAGTATATAGTAGTGTATAGTGCAGTGTATAGTAGTGTATAGTGTAGTGTATAGTGTAGTATATAGTAGTGTATAGTGGTGTATAGTAGTGTATAGTGTAGTGTATAGTGGTGTATAGTAGTGTATAGTGTAGTGTATAGTGTAGTGTATAGTAGTGTATAGTGTAGTGTATAGTAGTGTATAGTGTAGTGTATAGTAGTGTGTGGTGTATAGTCGCATATAGTAGTGTATAGTGTAGTGTATAGTCGTGTATAGTGTAGTGTATAGTCGTGTATAGTGTAGTGTATAGTCGTGTATAGTGTAGTGTATAGTAGTGTATAGAGTAGTGTATAGTGTAGTGTATAGAGTAGTGTATAGTGTAGTGTATAGTGTAGTGTATAGTGTAGTGTATAGTGTAGTATATAGTGTAGTGTATAGTGTAGTGTATAGTGTAGTGTATAGTGTAGTGTATAGTGTAGTGTATAGTAGTGTATAGCAGAGGTGGGACAAAGTCATTGTTATGCAAGTCCAAGTCGAGTCGCAAGTCATCAAATTCATGACTCGAGTCTGACTCGAGTCCAAGTCACATGACTCGAGTCCACACCTCTGGTGTATAGAGTAGTGTATAGAGTAGTGTATAGTGTAGTGTATAGTGTAGTGTATAGTGTAGCGTATAGGATGAACGTTGAGACTTATAAGGGGCACGGGATAATCAATAAGGTCTGAAATGGCCTGTAGCAAGGTAGGGCACTAATCAGCTTGTGTGCACCCTCGGTTATTTTAAAATTGTGTGCGTAGTTCAAGTTCATTTATTAGGTATAGCCCTGTGAGCCATTCGGCTCTTGAATCGGGTGCAACCGCAACAAACAAAAAACATGAACAAGAAAACATCTTAAAGTGAATATGTGACGGAGTGCAACTAGAAAATCCAAGAAAAGACAGCAAAATATTGCAGAAAAAGCACCGTACACCAACGCTGGGTGCAAAAATCCCAGTGGGATGCAAGTCAAACAACAACAACAACCACAAGACAACTTAGATTAAATCAATCAGTCTAACTCTGTACTACAACAAACAAACATGGCCAAACCAAAAAACTTTTCGAAAATCACCAAAAAGTTAAGATCGTACCTCGCCAAACGCTACCGTTTCGGTCTTTATGGGCTAATTGTTTTCGCCGAACGCGTTTTAAACTTAAAGGGGGCATTTATTTGGAACGCATCTACATCGTTCAACGAGGACTTGCTGCGCTGCAGCAATAATAATAACATAACGAGTTAATTATATCAGTATAGAAGTTTTCCCGTAGGGGTCACTAAAAACTAACGCAAGCGATTATCTCCTCCCTTAACTTGCTGAATCATAAATATCGTCGAGATGGCGGCGACTTGGGGAGGCCTTCATCCAGCAGTGGAACGACCGTGGCTGATTCACATTAAGTTAGGTCATCATCATCACCATTATCATTTATTCAACAACATAAGTGCGTTGTAAGGAACGCGTTACCGGTGAGCAAATTGCCGCGGTCCCTTGGTGTGTTGATTGGGGGGGAGGGGTGGGGGGGGGACTTCAAGGGACCGCGGTGAACTCGCCAAGGTCTCCCGCGTTCGCGTCCACTCGACACTTCACGCGCTGTTGTTGTTGTTGTTCTGGTGGTTGTTGTTCTGGTGGTTGTTGTTGTTGTTTTGGGGGTTTACGTTGACACGTGAAGACTCGTCTCCCTGTTGGGTTCATTTTGTTTTCTCTGACGGTCCCATGGAGGCGGGGGAGCGGAGAGCTGCTCGAGATGCCGCGAGCCCCCCACTCCTCTAATCCGCGAGCCCCCCCCACTCCTCTAATCCGCGAGCCCCCCCCCCCCCCACTCCTCTAATCCGCGAGCCCCCCCCCCACTCCTCTAATCCGCGAGCCCCCCCCCACTCCTCTAATCCGCGAGCCCCCCCCCCCCACTTCTCTAATCCGCGAGCCCCCCCCCACTCCCGTAATCTGTGACCCCCCCCCCACTCCCCTAATCAGCGAGCCCCCCTCCCCCCACTCCCCTAATCCGCGAGCCCCCCACTCGTAATTCACGAGCCCCCCACTCGTAATCCGCGAGCCCCCCCCCACTCCCGTAATCTGTGACCCCCCATTCCTGTAATCCGTGATCCCATTAACAACGACCTCCCGTAATCCGCGATCCCATTAACCGCAATCCCATTAACCGCAATCCCATTAACAGCGACCCCACTCCGCTAATCCGCGATCCCATTAACCGCGATCCCTTTGAAGATAACTAAATTCGTATTGTGGCCACGCGCATCCACGATGCCGACGTCTCTTTTCTTCCCACGATGAGTCCATCGTGACACTGGACTCCTCCATCAGGACGAACCATGACCCCCCATCACCAGCATTCCACGCATCTCGATTCCCTGCCACTCAGTCTCGATCCCGTTATCTGCACACCCATCATCTTCGCCGATTGGTGACCACCCCGTGTATCCGCTCTCCGTATCCGCACTCACCGCGTCTGCCCATGGAGCCTCTGTCTGTGCAACAGGAGATGCAGGAGAAGGCCGAGGCACCTGGTGCCGTGGAATTCGAGTCCCGGGGGTCTGCAGTGGTGGCTTCAGGCCCTTTGCCGTGCGATTTCGCGGTGGCGCGGTCCGAGCTGATGGCATGCGGCGAGTGCCGCAAGGAGTTTGCGAACAAGCGCTCGCTCCGTGCCCACGCCAAGCGAATGCACGCGACCCAGCGGCCCTACCCGTGCCAGGTGTGCGGCAAGGGCTTCATGAAGCCCTCCACGCTCAGGGTACGTCTGCACGCACTTGATGACGCACTCGTTCACACACACAAAGTGGTAGTAGGTTTTTAGCCTTTAAACCGGTACGAAAAAATGCCTTGTATGAAGGTGTCCGTTTTTGTACCAGTTTAAAGGGTCAAAACCTACTACTATGTTTTGCCACTGGTAAAGGAGATGTCTCATAGTGTAAATGCTTACCCCGAGCTCTCAATACTCTGATAGTGCGCTGTTTTTTAGTTATATTATTATTTTATTATTTCCCTTCTACGTGACATTACCGAAAGAACCAAGAAGATGAATCCCTGCAGTCACGAAAGCTTTAAATCGAAATGTCTTTGAGTTGTACGCCTTTTGGCGTCATTTGGTCCAACACCAATGGAGACTAGGCTCTAAGAAAAGCTGTCTCGGGTGTGGACCAATCAACTTCAAGGACAGTGCATATCATTATCATCATCAGAGTTGTTTCTTTTTGTTTGCATTTTTACTGCTTGTGTTGTGGTTATTGCAAACATGATGCCTTGTATAAAGGTGTCAGTTTTTGTACCAGTTTAAAGGGTAAAAACCTACTACTATATTTTGCCACTGGTAAAGGAGATGTCTCATAGTGTACACACACAGAGTGATTGCCACCAATGAACCACAGTGCCTTGACGATGGCGGCGAAGGAGCAGAAACCATCATCGCGCATAAACTCGCAGCGACTTCTGGCTGACCATCGAACAAAGACGGTCAACGCGTTCGCGCGCTTTCGGATGCGGTTCTACGGCCGTCTGGAACGCTCTTCCAATATTGGGCAGCCACTGGAGCAATGCACTTGTTTAAATCATCGTCTAGATTGAAAACTAATTAAATTAGAACAGCTTTTATTGAATTTTGATTTAAAGCTTTTGTGACTGCAGGGATTCATATTCTTGGTTCTTTCGGTAAAGTCACGTAGAAGGGAGATAATAAAATAAAAAATATATAAAACAATACAAATTCTCACGACGTTTCGACTGCAACACAAGCGTTCATCATCAGGTGATTTGATTGAGTTTGCTGTCCTTTCCCCGCACCTCCGCTTACCACGGTCGCTACGTACGGTGCGAATGAAGTTCGTCACTCACGTACACATTGGTGGAGACGAGTACACTGCAGTAATATTTACGGAACGTCATCTCGTCACCCCGGTTTGTGACCCCTTCCTCTCGTCCCGCCCAGGAGCACGAGCAGACGCACTCGGGCGTGCGCCCCTTCGCCTGCGAGCGCTGCGGCCTCCGCTTCCTGCTCAAGCACCACCTCGGGGCGCACGCGGCCACGCACACCGCCGCCCGCCCGCACGTCTGCGCCGCCTGCGGCCTGGCCTTCGCGCTGGCCGCCGGCCTGCGCAAGCACCGGCGCGTGCACACGGGCGAGCGCCCGCACGCCTGCGAGCTGTGCGACCGGCGCTTCGCCCTCGCCGGCACCCTGCGCGCGCACCGGCGGACGCACGCCGACGGCGCCTCCGCCTCCGTTTCGGCGGAAAAACTCCACATGTGCGAGGAGTGCGGCAAGCTGTTCGCCGACGCGGGGCGCCTGCGGCAGCACCGGCGCGTGCACACCGGGGAGAAGCCGTTCGAGTGCGCCGAGTGCGGGCGCCGGTTTTCCCGACAGGCCTACCTCCGCAGGCACCGGCCTACGCACGCCGTCGCCGCCGCCCCCCCCCACGCCGCCGCCGCCGCCGTGCGGGGCCTGCGCCGCTTTGCCTGACCCGCGCCCTCCCTGCCGGCACGGCCGCGCGAGCGAGCGCCGGCACGCCTGCGAGCGGTGCGGAGAGCGCTTCTTCCTGCCGCATCACCTGCGGGCGCACCGGCGCGTGCACACCGGGGAGAAGCCGCACGAGTGCGAACGCTGCGGGCGCCGCTTCTCCGGCCGCCACCACCTGGACGCTCACCGGCGCACGCACACCGGCGAGCGGCCCCACGTCTGCGCCGAGTGCGGTCGGGCGTTCGCGCAGCCCGCCGGTCTCGCCAAGCACCGGCGCGCGCACGCCGGGGAGAAGCCGTTCGAGTGCGCCGAGTGCCGGCGCCGGTTCGCCAGCCGGCACCACCTGGCGGAGCACGCGCTCACGCACGCCGGCGGGAAGCCGTTCGGGTGCGTCGACTGCGGCAACGTCTACGCACAGAGCAGCGGCCTCCGCAAACACCGGCGCCAGCACTTGGCCGGCGGTGTCGGCACGCGGCCGTTTCTGTGCGACGAGTGCGGCTTGGCGTTCGGCAGGCGCGCCGCCCTCCTGCGCCACCAACAGGGACACCGCCACGGAGACGCGGGGAAGGCACCGGCGGGCACGGTGGCGTTGGAGGCCGTGGGAGATGTTCTCGACGGCGGTCCCGGCGATACGCGGCCGTGAATCGGCGGACGTCGGGGTCGTGGAGAGAGTCGGGTTCTGGTGGGGTTGGTGAAGTTTGCAGAGGTTTGGGTTGTGTGGTGTGCGACTCTGAAGGTGCGTGGCTGTGCAGTAGCCCTTCGACGGCAAGTACCACGATGGGCTCACTGCTGTCATCGATCAAAACTTCGATTTAAAGCTTTCGTGACTGCGGGGATTCATATTCTTGGTTCTTTCGGTAAAGTCACGTAGAAGGGAAATAATAAAATAATGGAAATATAAAAACAATAAAAATTCTCACGACGTTTCGACTGCAACACAAGCAATCATCATCAGGTGTGAAATCCACAGCCACTTTTTTCAAATTTTCTTGCTGTGGATTTCACACCTGATGATGATTGCTTGTGTTGCAGTCGAAACGTGAGAATTTTAGTTGTGTTTATTTTATTTTATTATTTCCCTTCTACGTGACTTTACTGAAATAACCAATCAAAACTAGTTTTCCATATTCTTAGGTTTTTTCGGTAAAGTCACGTAGGTAAAAAATTTAAATTAATAAAAGTAAAATAAGAATAAAAGAAAAATCACGTTTCAGAGGCAACACAAGCTTCCGTCTTCAGGTGGAAGTCACCTACGTGACTTTACCGAAAAAACCTAAGAATATGAATCCTTGCAGTCACGAAAGCTTCAAATCTAGAATTGTTTTCCATACCCATCATTAACACTGCCTTGTATCATGAATGTGGGTGGAGGGGTCTGTGCCACAGTCGTTAGCGCAATGTTTTGTAAACACGGCGATCTGCATTAGATTCCCGGACACGGCTAACATCAAAGTACTGGGCAAACTCCTGCTTGTTTATACTGCAGCTGCTAGAGTTCTTACGCCACATACACCATTCCATGGGCACATTGCACCAGCCCTCTTATATCCATTGGCTACAAGTCAAAATCTGAGTGGATTTAAAGGTATTGCTATTAACCGACGAGGCTTTAAAAGGGCTCACCCCACATCACTTGCAGGAACTATTACATTTATATATTCTATTAAGGTCCTTAATCTCTTCTGATCTCCAGCTGATCAGCGTTCCCATGTCTACAGGTTGAGCTCTTTTGGCGATCGGTACTTTTGTTAGCGTGGCAGCCAAGCCATGGAACGCCTCGCCACTTGAAATCAGGGCTATCAGAGTCGGTAGATATATTTAAGTCTGCGTGAAAACCCCATCTCTTTCAAGTGGCCCTTCCCTCTTTAGTTTGGTCGGTTGCTCTGGATATCTTTTTTGTTTCCTGCCTTTCATACATTGCACGTTGAGATCCTAGGATGGAATGCGCATGAAACATTTTAATTCTTATTATCAGTGGCAAGTGATATCTGTACCGGTCCTGGCCGCCCCTTCACAACCCGCAATCGACTAGCGTGGCGAAATATATTTTTTAAATTGTATTCTCACCAATGCATTCAAAGATGTTTTTCATTACTTTTGAGTGTTCGAGCCACGGGCACGTTCCCTTCCTTGGCTGCCCTTTCCATGGTTCGTCTCGACCACCGGACATCGTCGGAGCCAGTGTGCAGCAGCTGGACGCTGGCAAGGCCATGAGAGATGACGCGGCTTTGGGGACGCCTTGATCCTACGGTGGATAAGATCATGGCTGATGATGGTGATAAACACATTCCTGCTGCGGAGGGAGCTGGTAGGAACGTTGGGTTGCACGGTCAATGGCCTGCAGGGTCAACGGCGGCGTGGTGTATTCCGCAAATATGGCCGACTGTGAGGGCGTGCACAAGCCGGCGTGAGTAGGTTAAACGTTGAGTTTTATAAGGGCACGACGGGGTGACCAGCCCCTCCCCACCCAGCCCCACCCTCCCCACCCAGCCCCTCCCCACCCTCCCCACCCAGCCCCACCCTCCCTACCCAGCCCTTCCCTCCCCACCCAGCCCCTCCCTGCAGGACGGACGGACACAAAAATCCCCTGTGGGCTAGTGGAACCAGTGGGTTCCTACCAGTATGAATCCCTTTGTAATAAAGATCAGTGTTGTTGTGTACATTCACACGCTGTGGTGGTAATGTATCGGTATAAGGTGGCACGCCATGCCGACGTTTCTCACAACACTAAATACCTGCGAATCATCTCAACCCATGGCACCGCATGGGCTCTGTCCCTTGACCTGCCAGCGAGCCTTCGGCACTACACGTGGCCTCAAAGTGCACCTAACCTGGCACAAATGCCGCGGTGACGTCACAGCCACTGGGTGTCGATGGCGGCTCTTGAGTGTGTGTGGGTCTCTGTGTGAGTATATGGGTCTCCGTGTGAGTTTATGGGTCTCTGTGAGGCTATGGGTCTCTGTGTGTGAGTCTGGGTCTCTGAGTCTATGGGTCTCTGTGTGAGTCTATGGGTCTCTGTGTGAGTCTATGGGTATTTGTGTGAGTCTATTGGTCTCTGTGTGAGTCTATGGGTCTCTATGTGAGTCTATTGGTCTCTGTGTGTGAGTCTGGGTCTCTATGTGAGTCTATGGGTCTCTGTGTGAGTCTACGGGTCTCTGTGTGAGTCTATTGGCTCTGTGTGTGAGTCTATGGGTCGCTATGTGAGGCTATGGGTCTCTGTGTGTGAGTCTGGGTTTCTATGTGAGTCTATGGGTTTCTGTGTGAGTCTATGGGTCTCTGTGTGAGTCTGGGTCTCCGTGTGAGTCTATGGGTCTTTGTGTGAGTCTATGGGTCTCTGTGTGAGGCTATCGATCTCTGTGAGTCTATGGGTCTCTGTGAGTCTATTGGTCTGTGTGTGTGAGTCTCTGAGTCAATGGGTTTGCGTGAGTATGGGTCTGTGTGTGAGTCTATGGGTCTCTGTGTGAGTCTATGGGTCTGTGTGAGTATTGGTCTCTGTGTGTGAGTCTGGGTCTCTATGTGAGTCTATGGGTCTGTGTGAGTCTATGGGTCTCCGTGTAAGTCTATGGGTCGTTGTGTGAGCCTATGGGTGTCTGTGTGAGTCTGGGTCTGTGCGAGTCTGGGTCTATGTGAGTCTATGGGTCTCTGTGTGAGTCTCTGGGTCTCTGTGTGTGTCTATTGGTCTCTCTGGCTACCCGGTTTAATCACAGCCGGGGTCGGCGGTGTCTCACCTGCCCTGCCATGGAAGAGTAACGCTCGTCGCAGGTTTCGCGCCCGTTTCGAATCGATGTCCACGGGCGAAGCAGATAACAATCCTCACTCCCACACTCGTCTG
This sequence comes from Lampetra fluviatilis, assembly GCF_964198595.1. Classification (NCBI taxonomy): domain Eukaryota; kingdom Metazoa; phylum Chordata; class Hyperoartia; order Petromyzontiformes; family Petromyzontidae; genus Lampetra; species Lampetra fluviatilis. The sequence goes on from NC_136320.1 coordinate 3,269,041, forward strand.
ATGTGCTCGTTAAGGGAAGTGGTTTAATGATCGGTACCGAGGCGTGGTCACCGGGATCAATGTTGCTCTGCTCGGGGCTGCCCCACGTGTGGGTACAGGCGCAGCCCTGCAATGTCTCACACCACTGCTGACGGAAGGGCCTTCCTCCCCAGGGAGCTCGTCCCCCTCTCTTGAAGGTTTTTTGAGCGTTTCTTCCACGCTGACGTCTCGGAAGAGGTGTGAGTACCCACAATTCACCCCACCACACGTGACCTGCCAATCTTAGAGTGTGGTGAACCCACCTGGGTAGACAGAGGCAGTGGAGGGATTTGTGAAAACTTGCTCAAGACGATACGTCGTGTGATGATCACTGCGGGTATTACACCCGCAGTGATAACCAGGGCGGCCACTGTAATCGAACCGTGCACCGCTGCGTCCCGCTGCGCTCGTTTGTAAATATCGGGCAGTTCACCAGCATTGATTCAAGTAAGCCAGAGTCTGCTGATGAGACATTGAATATCGAAACCGGTCCAGATTGTTGCTTGCGTTGGACCAATTCTGCAAAATGTGTGCACTCCCACTTGGCCGCGTGGCTGATGAGATGTGTAATCCATGCTGTCAGGTACTTCTCATTAGTTGAGTGATTTGGCATCGGAATGTTTTACATCAGCCTGACATTTACATCTCGATAAGGCGACGGCGCAGTGCAAACACTGGTTGTTCAATTGCTCTGAGCTGCCATGTGTCTGGATGACCAATTACAATTAGCTCAGGGTAAACGATATATCTATTCGTTTCGATTTTAACAGACAACCTCCCCGCGCCGTGTCAATCACGGCGGTTTGTTTGACCATACTTCACCACGCTGGTCAGTGGAGGTTGATGGAAGGTGGTGGGGGGGGGGGCTCAGAATCTGCTCGGGAGCGACGCGCCATTGACGTGAGCCGTGGCCGGGAATCGAACTCGGGCCGCCAGGTTCAGAGTGCGGTGCGCTAACCGCTGCGCCACCGCTCCCCGCACCCACAAGCAAAGCAAGTATGGCGCACCATCTGTTCACATCATGCTCTTCGGTTTTTTCGGTAAAGTAACGTTGGTAAAAATAAATAATAAAACATAAATAATAGAAATAAACATTTGAAATCACGACGTTTCGGAGGCAACACAAGTCTCCGTCATCAGGTGGGACCGTCGCAGCTAAATTTTACTGTAACCAGGTTACACTGAGACTTCGCTGTGATTTAGAATTTTTATTTCTACTATTATTTCTATTATTTTAAATCTAGCTGTGACGGTCCCACCTGATGACGGAGACTTGTGTTGCCTCCGAAACGTCGTGATTTAGAATGTTCTTTGCACAGCCTCAACTATTCTCGCATGATTGTATCACTGTGCAATCGTCGTCCTCGTCAGCCATGGTCAATCCACCGCTGGATGAAGGCCTCCGCAAGCCACCGCCACCTCTCACGACCTGAGCCAAACGTTAAATAGCCCAAAGAAAGGTTGCCGGTCTCTGGGGTGAGCCTCCTGAATAATGGAACGGAATTTATTTAACAAAAAAAAGACGCGTGCTGGATTAATCGAGCCCCCGCAAGGTGTTCCACTTTGCCACCCAAATACAAACCTCACACAGACTCGCATGAAGAGTCATAGATTCACGTGGAGACCGATAAGTCGAGAGACCAATTTACGAGACTCACACCCAATAGCCTCACATGGAGTGGTGTGGCATGGTTTACGCGGGGCCTGGTACGCCTTGTCCATTTCTCCTCCACGTACCTCCTGCCATAGGAATGTGGAATTTCCACCACTGGCTCTGGACTGTAAAGCAATACATGAGCAGGACATATTTTTGACTTCCCTTCATATTTACGAACTAGTGGTTGTAATTGAACCCGTTTTGGCTTTGCTGCTGTGCAGAGCGGGGGGGGGGGGGGGCTTTGTGGAGGTCTAAGCCCTTTGGGCTCTCCGCTCGCCAATCTCGTTTACCAAATGTCTGAAAAACCTCAGTGAGTGATGTATTTGAGGCCAGTGCCCCGTTCCGAATTGGGGATAACGCCTCCAAGGGAGACAGTGAGCGAGTGGGCACCGATCAGGACAAACACCAAAACGCTCCTGTACTCGCTCACGGCGGCGGTGGGGTGGGGGGAGGCAGAATTGGAATTGCAAATTAAAATCGACTTGAAAACAGAGAGAGAGAAATGAACACGCGTCCCGGTTCGCAGATGTGAAATCACTCTTTCCTCCTGAAATGTTAACGCGTTCCCATTGAATGAGATCTGGCACTGGGCCAGGTTATTTGCCACGAAGAAAGGCCGATGCCTGCAACGTCGCCTATTGTATATGTAGTGGTGATACGCGCTGGTAGTAAGGATCGTGGCGTAGCGCGTGGTGATTGGCTGTGTGTTGGTGATGCGCGCTGACGGTGAGGGATCGTAGGTCAGCGCGGGGTCATGGGTTATGTGATGGTGATTGGCTGTGTGTTGGTGACGCGCGCTGACAGTGATGGATCGTGTGGCAGCGCGTGATGATTGGTCGGTTAGGGTGGGTGCTCGCATCGCGGTCCGCATAGGCTCCGTCTCCTTGGAGCGGAGGGTTATATAAGGCGGTGCGCGCGGGCGCTGGAAGAGAAGTTGGTGACCAGTGAAGACGGAGGAGGAAGAGATAGGGCCCTGAGACACCTAGTCCCGCTGTCCTTGTAGGGACCGGGGCCCTGTGTGGCTCAGAGGCGGGACCTTGGGACCCGGGGGCCGGACGTCCGTGTGAGGACCGGGCCACGGGACCCAGTGGTCGTGATCCGTACCCAAGCTGGGGTGGGTCTAGAGGTGTCCCTGGATGCTACGGGGCTGGAATGCCCGTGTGTGTGTAGCCGGGTGGAACGTGTAGCGTGAGCAGTAGTTACCACCCGTGTCAGGTGGAACGTGTAGTGTGAGCAGTAGTTACCACCCGTGTCAGGTGGAACGTGTAGCGTGAGCTGTAGTGACAACACGTGTTATTGTGACAACCCAAGTGTGAATAAAGTGTGCTACCCGTCAAGTGGTTTCCCGCCGTAGTTTACTATACTTCATATATACGTTTCACTTGGTAAAGGCACGCTGATGTCATTGACGAATGTGTGGCGTTGTTTTAGTTGTGGTTGCGCAACCGCTCTTTCAAAGGTCTGGTCAGCATGGAAGAGTAGGCCAAATGCCCTCTCGAGGGGCTCTCTAAAGCTCCCTCTAATTAAGCTCGCACTTGCAGGGTTTGCGCCTGTATCCTTTTAATCCACTGCTGGATGAGGGCCTCCTCACGCCGTTCGGGTCGTTGGGGAATGTTTCACCATACTTCACCATCCCTGGCTGATGCGGGTTGGTGAAGGCGGCGAGGGAGCATAGTCGTAGAGTCCAATAATTTATTGGGCTGCACCGCCCTCTGCTGACAGCTGTTACGCCACGCGTCTTGATTGGGCGATCCTCGGCGGTAAATTTGGCGTGAGCACGTGACCGGGCAGAGCCAGTCCGACAATGTCGGTGAACTCATTCAGACTGCAGAAGGAAATCCGATGAGCTATGAAGCTCTTTTCCACCCCCCTCCCCAGACTTTCTGACGATGGGACACGGGGTTAGAAGGTCAGAACGATACAAATAAAATATTTTAAAAATACTTAAAAAAAAACACACATTTTAATGAAATGTACTGCCCGAGCTGCCCTTCCCCCTGCCCCCTTCCCCCATCGCCCCTCCTCTCCTTCCACATCCCCCGCCCCTCGGCGTGGCTCCCCGAGGCTTGCCGTGACGTCAGGGACCCCGTGGTTTATTTACAGGCAACGTGAGTTGAGCGTGGACAATTAGAGCCGTAATAAATTGTAAACAAATATTTATTTTAAATTTTCAATGATACAATATAGTATTGTCATCAGTGTGACATAGCTATACCAAGTTTGCAGTCGATAGGACATTGGGAATACGGTTGAAATTGAGTTACAAGATTTTGGGATACAACACATACAGTAAGTTAAATAAAAGCGTGTAAAAAGTTTTTAAATATATGATTTGGATTTTTTTGTATGATAGAATATCGTGTTGTCATCAGTATGACATACCTATACGAAGTTTGCAGTCGATAGCACATTGGGAAGTGTGTAAAAATTGAGTTACAAGATTTCTTTTTTGAGGATACAACAGACGAAGTGAGTTATACAATAATAATAACAAGTATAACCAGTAAAAACAAAGTTTTTCACTATAAATCCTTTATATGCGTAGCGGCTCGAGTCCTCTCGTCCTCTGGCTTGAGATGGCTGCCACCTATGGGTCAGATGATTGCATTGCACCATTAAGCAATTGGTAATTAAATATAATATTTTTGTCCTAAAAAGTGTAAAATTTTGGAAAAACATTTTCACGAACATTAATTGTCACGCACAACGAGTCTGTGTGGAAAATGTCAGCTCGATTGGATCACGGGAAGTGGGTTAAAAAACGACCGAAAGATTTGCACGGTCCTAAGCAAACAAGCGAACTTAATATAAAGGATTTAAAAAAGCGTTAAATCATAACAATAATAAAAACACTTCGGTCAAATGATCGGGGCATGACCATGGCTGTCAACCCATCCTGTTTACCCCGCGTTCTTGTGCAGAGGAATTGAGCATTCAGGGCCATGCGTCTTACAGCCGCCGTTTCAATCCGGGAAAACATTAATCATATTTATTGTCGTATTTGTTTGTGTTTCTCCCTTGTGATGGGACTTTGTAGGATTAACGTTGAGATTTATAGGGGCACGGGGTGACCAATACGATCTGAATTGGTCTGTGATAAGCTAGGCAATGATAAGGGGTTGACAGGTTTGTAGTAGTGTAGTGTATAGTGTAGTGTATATTAGTGTATAACGTAGTGTAGTGTATAGTGTAGTGTATAGTGTAGTGTATATAGTAGTGTATAGTGTAGTGTATATAGTAGTGTATAGTGTAGTGTATATAGTAGTGTATAGTGTAGTGTATAGTGTAGTGTATAGTAGTGTATAGCAGAGGTGGGACAAAGTCATTGTTATGCAAGTCCAAGTCGAGTCGCAAGTCATCAAATTCATGACTCGAGTCTGACTCGAGTCCAAGTCACATGACTCGAGTCCACATCTCATAGGTGGGACAAAGTCATTGTTATGCAAGTCCAAGTCGAGTCGCAAGTCATCAAATTCATGACTCGAGTCTGACTCGAGTCCAAGTCACATGACTCGAGTCCACACCTCTGGACTGTATAGTGTAGTGTATATAGTAGTGTATAGTGTAGTGTATATAGTATTGTATAGTGTAGTGTATAGTGTAGTGTGTAGTGTATAGTGTAGTGTATAGTGTAGTGTATAGGATGAACGTTGAGATTTATAGGGGCACGGGGTGACCAATAAGGTCTGAATTGATCAGTTATACGCTAGGCACTGATAAGAGGTTGTGACAGGTTTGGGTTCCTGAGCAGTGGCACGCACCAGCACGACGTTTCGGTCAACTGCCCTTCTGCATATAGCACGTGGGTAGAGTGGATTACATTTAAGGTTTAGATGTTGCGCCTGTTCACAGCACGTCGGCCTGTGAAATGTTTCCTAACGATTTAAAGCTTTCGTGACTGCAAGGATTCATCATCAAACATAATAAAATAAAATGTTTTATTTTTATTATTTTATTATTTCCCTTCTACGTGACTTTACCGAAAGAACCAAGATGTGCTTCCTAATGAGTCGTTTGAAAAAAAGAAATGGAAATATTAATGCAGAAGTTCGCCTAACTATTCATATGCAAATGAGTACCTGAAGTCGCCTATTCGATTGGTCAGTGGCTTCCGAATCGATTCGTCATTAAGTGTCAGCAATGATATCGATTGAATAACAATGGATGATCGATTCCTCGTACAATACGGGTGCATGCCGTCGTCTCGTCAGTATTTTAAAAGCACAACCATTTGGCCGCCGAATCATTTATAATCGATCTCGAGTTCGCTCGTCAAAATACTCGATATCCTTTACGTTCATTTTGAAAAACAATGCGTTGCTTCTATTAATTATCGTGACGCGTGTTACTTAACGTTGTGGCTATTTAGACGCGTCACTTTCAATTTCCGGACAGTCATACAAATCAATGAATTACGTACATCGATTCCACATATATCGATTTCCACGCCTTTAGTTTCCACCTTGATAGATTCAATCTTCATCTATTCCACGTCTTTAGATTCAACCTTTATGGACAGATTCTATCTTCATCGATGCCATATTTTTCTAATTCCATCGTTATCGATTTCACCTCTTATCGATTCCACCGCCCTCGTTAGCCCCCCCCCACCCCCCGCGCGGCCGCGCCTCACTCCGATTGGCCACTCTTCTCCGCCAATAGAACGCCGTCTTAGTCCGAGGCGCGCCGCCGGTCTCCACCAATCGTGCGTCGTCTTGCTTGGCGGGGGTGAGGGGAGGGGTTTGGCGGGGATGGGGGGAGGGGTTTGGCGGGGATGGGGGGAGGGGTTTGGCGGGGTGGGGGGAGGGGTTTGGCGGGGTGGGGGGAGGGGTTTGGCAGGGATGGGGGAGGGGTTTGGCGGGGTGAGGTTTGGCGGGGATGGGGGGAGGGGTTTGGCGGGGTGGGGGGAGGGGTTTGGCGGGGTGGGGGGAGGGGTGTGGCGGGGATGGGGGGAGGGGTTTGGCGGGGTGGGGGGAGGGGTTTGGCGGGGTGGGGGGAGGGGTTTGGCGGGGATGGGGGGAGGGGTTTGGCGGGGTGGGGGGAGGGGTTTGGCGGGGATGGGGGGAGGGGTTTGGCGGGGTGGGGGGAGGGGTTTGGCGGGGATGGGGGGAGGGGTTTGGCGGGGTGGGGGGAGGGGTTTGGCAGGGATGGGGGGAGGGGTTTGGCGGGGTGGGGGGAGGGGTTTGGCAGGGATGGGGGGAGGGGTTTGGCGGGGTGGGGGGAGGGGTTTGGCGGGGATGGGGGGGAGGGGTTTGGCGGGGTGGGGGGAAGGGTTTGGCGGGGTGGGGGGAGGGGTTTGGCGGGGATGGGGGGGAGGGGTTTGGCGGGGTAGGGGGAGGGGTTTGGCGGGGATGGGGGGAGGGGTTTGGCGGGAGTGGGGGGAGGGGTTTGGCGGGGTGGGGGGAGGGGTTTGGCGGGGTGGGGGGAGGGGTTTGGCGGGGATGGGGGGGAGGGGTTTGGCGGGGTGGGGGGAAGGGTTTGGCGGGGTAGGGGGAGGGGTTTGGCGGGGATGGGGGGAGGGGTTTGGCGGGAGTGGGGGGAGGGGTTTGGCGGGGTGGGGGGAGGGGTTTGGCGGGGTGGGGGGAGGGGTTTGGCGGGAGTGGGGGGAGGGGTTTGGCGGGGTGGGGGGAGGGGTTTGGCGGGGTGGGGGGAGGGGTTTGGCGGGGTGGGGGGGAGGGGTTTGGCGGGGTGGGGGGAGGGGTTTGGCGGGGTGGGGGGAGGGGTTTGGCGGGAGTGGGGGGAGGGGTTTGGCGGGAGTGGGGGGGGAGGGGTTTGGCGGAGTGGGGGGAGGGGCTACCCTGATGACGCGAAGACGCGCGTCACGTGAGCGGGTGAGCGCGGAGGTTTCCCGCCGGATTCTTCCTCACCAACCCTCGGCCCCCTCAACCCCCTTCCCCCTTCGTCCACCATACAACTCCTACACTCGGGACCGGCGTCTGGCGGCGAGTGGCGGCGACGTCGTCGAGGGAGAGAAACTCTCTCGCACGCGGGGGGAGACGGCCACCCTCGCACCAACCGGGGAAACACGTGGCGTCGATTGGCGTACGCCGCTCTTGTGAGGCCTAGTCCAGGCTTCAGCGGCCCAGGCCGAGCCTGGGACTCCCCTCTCGACCCGTGCCCCGGGGCCGCCTCTCTCCACCCCCCTCCTCATCCTCCTCCCCACCCACTCGGGAGTTGGCGCCGTGGCTCGCGCAGTTCGTCGTCGTTCCGCCATCATTTGGAGCTTTGCTGCTGTGCTCCTCAGCGGGTTCTCTGTTCGCCGTGACCCCCACCGCCACCGCCTCCTCCTCCTCACCCGATAGGAGCCGTCCACCACCGGGTGGCTGGGCGCGTGGCTCCCCCCTCCCCCGTGTTTGCCTGCCAATTGGCGTCCGTGGTGTTCGGTTAGTAGCAGGAATTTATATTTTATTTTTTGGCCGAGATTTTTGTGCCGCTTTTGTGTTGAGCTATCGCCCTTTACTGCACAGTTTTCTTGGTTAAATAATAGACCTGGGCCGACTCGGAAATATGTCCGATTTTTGATCCTTTCTCCACTGGTTCTGTCCTCCTGATCCTCTTGCTCCACTGGTTCTGTCCTGGTCCCTTTGCTCCACTGGTTCTGCCCTGGTTCGCTCCACTGGTTCTGCCCTGGTTCCCTTCACTGGTTCTGTCCTGGTTCCCTTCCTCCACTGGTTCTCTCCTGGTTCCCTTCCTCCACTGGTTCTCTCCTGGTTCCCTTCCTCCACTGGTTCTGTCCTGGTCCCCTTGCTCCACTGGTTCTCTCCTGGTTCTCTTCCTCCACTGGTTCTCTCCTGGTACTCTTCCTCCACTGGTTCTGTCTGGTCCTCTTGCTCCACTGGTTCTGTCTGGTCCTCTTGCTCCACTGGTTCTGTCCTGGTCCCCTTGCTCCACTGGTTCTCTCCTGGTTATCTTCCTCCACTGGTTCTGTCTGGTCCTCTTGCTCCACTGGTTCTCTCCTGGTTCTCTTCCTCCACTGGTTCTGTCCTGGTCCCTTTGCTCCACTGGTTCTGCCCTGGTTCCCTTCCTCCACTGGTTCTGTCTGGTCCTCTTGCTCCACTGGTTCTCTTCTGGTTCTCTTCCTCCACTGGTTCTGTCCTCCTGATCCTCTTGCTCCACTGGTTCTCTCCTGGTTCCTTTGCTCCACTGGTTCTGCCCTGGTTCCCTTCCTCCACTGGTTCTGTCCTGGTCCTCTTGCTCCACTGGTTCTCTCCTGGTTCCCTTCCTCCACTGGTTCTGTCCTGGTCCTCTTGCTCCACTGGTTCTGTCCTGGTCCTCTTGCTCCACTGGTTCTGTCCTGGTCCTCTTGCTCCACTGGTTCTCTCCTGGTTCCCTTCCTCCACTGGTTCTGTCCTGGTCCTCTTGCTCCACTGGTTCTCTCCTGGTTCCCTTCCTCCACTGGTTCTGTCCTGGTCCTCTTGCTCCACTGGTTCTGTCCTGGTCCTCTTGCTCCACTGGTTCTGTCCTGGTCCTCTTGCTCCACTGGTTCTCTCCTGGTTCCCTTCCTCCACTGGTTCTGTCCTGGTCCTCTTGCTCCACTGGTTCTGTCCTGGTCCTCTTCCTCCACTGGTTCTGTCCTGGTCCTCTTCCTCCACTGGTTCTCTCCTGGTCCCCTTCCTCCACTGGTTCTGTCCTGGTCCTCTTGCTCCACTGGTTCTCTCCTGGTACTCTTCCTCCACTGGTTCTGTCCTGGTCCTCTTGCTCCACTGGTTCTGTCCTGGTCCTCTTCCTCCACTGGTTCTGTCCTGGTCCTCTTCCTCCACTGGTTCTCTCCTGGTCCCCTTGCTCCACTGGTTCTGTCCTGGTCCTCTTGCTCCACTGGTTCTGTCTGGTCCCCTTCCTCCACTGGTTCTGCCCTGGTCCCCTTGCTCCACTGGTTCTGCCCTGGTTCCCTTGCTCCGCTGGTTCTGCGCTGGTTCCCTTGCTCCACTGGTTCTGTCCTGGTGCTCTTGCTCCACTGGTTCTGTCCTGGTCCCCTTGCTCCTGGTTCTCAATTTGGCAAAGTCGATATTCGCCCACATTACACAGCTCGGAACGATACAATGCAACCATCGCACACGACGGTGGGGTTTCTCTTGGAACTGTCGTCTCCTAGCAAGTTGGGCAGATCTCATTTACATCTGCCATATCGTCGATATTTTTAGAACTTGGGTTTCAGACCAATTATAAGACCACATTTAAGTTGATGGGTTTGTCTGTGCAGTGTCTGGTGACAAATCTGAGACTCGTCAAAACTAACCACACCTCAGAACAACTCGTTCAGTCAGTTTGTTGGTCTCCATATAAGTCTTAAATGTCACGTGAGTTAATTGTCACTGGGCTCAGAGCATCACCTGGTTTTGTTAGAGGTGGCTTAAACATGGATTTAATTCCAGGTTCTCGGCGGTGCTGTCTCTCTGATTATATACCCCTGAGCCAAGCAGACATCTCAACATTTCTGTATCAGATCCAGAAAATTCTGCCTGAATACATTATCTCAGGGCAGGATGTAACCTCGACCCCTGCAGCACGTGGTGCTGTTGAATTAGAAATGCTAATGTTAGTCTGTCTCACCACCTCCACCAACACTAGAAAATAAAATAAATCACATTTTTGGTCGATTTCCAGTATCATTTCGGTCACAATTGATTTTTGGGTTGGGCCACTTAATTATCTGTTCAACCTTTTGTTGTGTTAACCCTCCACCACCCGACAGCATCACCGCTGTGAAATGGGGTTCTCAAATGTGAGTGTAAAGGCATTTAATCTGCCAGTTATTGTTTCGGCTCGCCGATAAGTTAAACAATTGTCACAGCCGAATTTGGTAGTTGGATACGATGGATTGCTGGACACTGCGTGAAACATCGTAAGGTATTCTATAAAACTAATATAAAAGTATTGAAAGTGATTGTATCTTTATGTCACCACCTCCCATCCTACCATACCCCAGCAGTGCTGATTAGCGAGCGATGGCGGCGTGCGCGGTGGAGGTTAACCCGCGCGGGGACTTCCCGGCGTGGCTGGCGGCGCGTGGCATGAAGCCCACGTTCGCCGACGCCATGCAGCGCGAGCTGGGCATCAGCGACTACGAGGAGCTGCTGGCGTGCGCCGAGGACGCGCAGGTGACGGCCGAGCTGCTGGGCACCGCCCGCGACCGCCTGCCCTTCGCCTTGTACGCCGTGCTGCGCCGACTCGTGCTCGCCCTGGCGCCGACGCGGCGGCGAGGGCGGCGCCGGCGGGGGACAACCCCGGGCGCCGGCGGCGACAGCGACGACGAGGGAGAGGAGCGGCGAGGGTCCGTGGACGAAGATGACGAGGAGGCGGGGGCGTGCGGTCCCCGCTGCGAGGGGGCACTGGCGAGCCGCGCCGTTCTCGGCAGCCTCCTGGACGCCATCGTGGCCACGCTGAGCTCGCTGAGCCGCGAGCTGCTGCAGTCGGCACAGCGGTTCCGCTGCCTGGAGCCGGCGCTGGAGCCCGGATACTGTGGCTCCATTGGTGTGGCCGGGTCCAACTCTCCTGGAGAGAAGCTAATCGACACAGGTGACGCCGTCACGCCACCACTGCCGTTATAGGTTTCTGGTCTCGCAGACACGCGCTAAAACAACACGCACGCACGCCTACCGGATTACGTGACGCACCCCCGTTGCAAAGTTCACATGGGTTCACCAAGAGAGTTACATATATAATCAAAGACTCGCACAGACACCCAGAGCATCTTGCAGAGACCCATAGACTCGTACAAAGTGAATTCTACAAACTCAGATGGATGCGTGGAGTTCACTTTGTGTTGCTGAGTAAAGGTCTCTGTCTGAGTGGTGTGTTCTCTCTGGCTTTCCCTAGACATGGTGGACGATGATAACGTGGAGAGCCTGGCGGACTTGCAGCACGACGAGATAGGAATGAACGGACATGCCATTTCGAGTCAAAAACCCTGTGCAGGTGAGAGGAGGTTGGTGGGTGGGTGGCCACACTTTGGAGGCAAAGGTTGGTGGTTTACGTAGGACAGGGGTCCGGTAACTTAAGGCCTGTGGGTCAGATAAGGCCTACCGCTTAGAAATGATACACCGGCAATATATTTTTTCTCCGTCCGCAGCTTGTGTGACGAGCAGCACCCGAGCTGACAAAGTTCCGTGCTTGTTTTTGTGTTTTTAGACCGCCCCCAACGTGCCCAATGTGACCTCCACACCACCAGCACAGAGACGCCGTTTCTGAGCATCAAGGTCGAGCAAGAGGACGAGACGGAAGGTGAGATGCGTCTGTGTGTGGAGTGCTTGTGGGGCAGCCCGCCCTCCAGCAACAGTGGAGGGCAGAGGAGCGAGGCTCGCAACGAGCTGAGTGCAAGCAGCTAAAACGCATCAAGTTGGCATATTGGCGAGCACGGGTGGTGTATCTACCAGTCAACCCCATGGCCCCTGGGTCTGTACCGTGACCGCCTGCTGGCGAGCCTTCCACACTTTGCGTGATAGCCTGAAAGTGCATTTAACCTGGCACAAGCACTGATGGCATCATCATCGTGGGAGGTGAACGGCGGGTGTTGTTGCGAATACAAATAAAACACTCGGCCTCCTAGACCGAGTGTGTTGTTTCGTTCACACTCCGTTCAACGATGACACTGCAGATCACCTCACTTCTCTCTCTGCCTCTTCCATCGCACTGCTCCACTCTGGAATTTCCTCCCGTCGATTCTTTTCCCATTTCAATATTTGTGTAATTTTTTTTTAATCTATTCCAACTTTGGCAGTGCTGTTTGTTTGCTAGCCGATTGACATTTTAGACCTTTGGGCCTGTGCCCAGCAACCGTGTAAAAAAAAGACAGTACAACGAGACGCAGCAAAGTGAAGAATCTGTCCATGAATCAAAATGACGACAATTCATCCAGTCGCGTGGGAGGGGTCGGGGCAGATAGGGGGGGTGGGGGCGGTGGCAGTTGGGAGGGGACGAGGTGAATCGTTACACCGTGGCCCAGCACGGGGGACCAGCGCTGCCTCCTAGCATCTTCGTCTTTCTTCAGGAAGGTTTTGGCAAGTTGCTGGAGCTCAAAACATCTTTGCCTTCGCCCTGCAGGAGACACAGCAGCCGAAGCAGCAGGGTGCCGTTTGCACGCCGGCTATTCAAAGCCACCAGCCGCAGAGCCGCAGGCCGCTGACGCCAGTAGCTCGCAGCACAGCAGTTCCGACTCAAACTTCCGCGTCACACTTTTGCCGGAGAGAGACAAAAGCGGCAGCTCGCCTCTCGACTGCGACTACGATGAGGACAAGGAGGAGGAGGACGACCCGTGCGGTCGCTCTGCATCGGCAGACGAGGGACCGTGCCGGCCAGAATTCCTGGGCTACCTCGACGGCACCGCGCTGGCACTGGTAGACGGCGGCCTGGAAGGGCCAGGGCTCGGGGCGTTGTGCCGGGCCGGCATCGGCGTCGCGCGGAGCGGCTCCACCAGCGGGGAGAAGAGCCGCTGCTGCGAGCAGTGCGGACGCTACTTCTCGTGCCGCAGCAAGCTTCTGGTGCACGTGCGGCGACACACGGGCGAGCGGCCCTACCGCTGCTCCTGCTGTGGCAAGACGTTCGCGCAGGCATGGAACCTGGTGCGGCACCGACGGATTCACGCGGGGCAAAAGCCGTACGAGTGCCAGAACTGCGGGCAGGCCTTCATTCAGCAGAGCGAGCTGCAGAAGCACAAGTGCCAATCGCCGTCACCGCCACCGGCAGCAGTGAAGGAGGAGAAGGGTGGGGGGTGTGCCAGATAGTGCTTGTGACGATCGGTCTGCCGAACAACGAGCTCGTCCCCCTCGCCGTCTCCGCCCCGTCGATGTTTCGTGCCATCGCGGTGGCCACCGCCTGCTGCTGTGCGCAAGTACAGCCGAATGTGATCCATACTTATTAGTAGGTGAGCAGTAGCTGGTTAGTAGGCCGAGCAGTCGTTGATTGATAAGTTGCCGTGTAACGATTCACTGCTAACCCCCCACCCCAAAGGTGTGCTTTGAGGGTGGGGAAAATACCAAATAATTATTTTAACTTTCTTTAGCGTCATCCATGCACATTTTATCTCAAAACACTGAAGATTGTGAACCACGAATAACGTCCAGAAAGGGATGAGGAATGCTATCAAGACAACACAAATACGGTCAAGGGTGTGTGGTAACCAAACGCAAACCAGGTGGGGTGACGGTAAACACTTGAGCCCCTCTCATTGCAGAACGTCTAGAGAATGACCACAGCACACCAACCATGGAGTCCCCTACATGGAGACAGCAATAAGACGAGGTTCCAACCGGCACCACAATGCTGGCAGATCGACACCAGAATGATTCATCAAAGCTGCGGACAGTGACCGCCACCCCTCACACACAATGTAATTTCTTAAGTTTCCACCGCCCTCGCCGTCTCTCCCAGGAGAGTCGATGCATCGTGAAGTTGTCAGGGTTGCAACCTGATTCATGAATCTGTTGCGTGCATCGTGCATCTCGTTTGGGTGCTCTCGTGTGCTCTGCCCGTTTCTGTGGTGTTTTCCGTCTCGCTTGTGTTTTCTGTCACTCTTTGTGTTGTCCTTCTCGTTTGGTACATTAGGCTACTTGAGCGTCGCACAGTAATTCCTCGTTCCCAAGAAGTGGCACGTTAACATGAAAGTCATGAAGCAAAAAAAAAATTCCCCACGAGATGAGGTTAGGAAAAAGTTTGGCCAGCTACGATGTACGCACACACCATAAGGTGGCGGGGCAGAGAATTGAAATTCGGGTACGTTACGCACTGTCATTCTGCGCGTAAGCATTCCCGTACCGCTCAGCCGTGCAGCTCAAGGAGAAGAGTAGTTCGTCGTCGGATGCTCAGAAATCGTGTTATGATGTGCAAAAAAAGTATTCCCTAATAGAAGAACCGTGTTATAGTGAAATTGCGTTAAGCAAAGACTTGCCGTACAGTTTACGCATGTTTTTTTTGCGAGTCATTGATTTTTGGGTTAAGCTGCAATGATCTGGCCAAAATCTTTTTTTTCCCTAAGATCCACCACTGTCAAACACGGTCACACCAATTCAGATTGTCACAAGGCATTTCGGGATCATTAAGGGCGGGCTCAGCAAGTCACAATGGCAAATAATTTCAAAACAACTATAGGAGTGCACAATAGGTAAGAAAGTCAGGAGATATAAACAACAATTATGTTTTGATTTAAAGCTTTTGTGACTGCAGGGATTCATATTCTTGGTTCTTTCGGTAAAGTCACGTAGAATGGAAATAATAAAATAATAAAAATATAAAAACAATTTTCACGACGTTTCGACTGCAACACAAGCTGTGGATTTTACACCTGATGATGATTGCTTGTGTTGCAGTCGAAACGTGATAATTTTTATTCTTTTTATATTTTTATTATTTCTCTTCTACGTGACTTTACCGAAAGAACCAAGAAAACATATAATTCAACTATTTCAAGGCTTGGACAAGGTAGCAAAAACAACAACAACACTCCCAGACCAAACTTAGGGTAACACATTTAACGTACCAACTATTTTTGTTTCGGCTCACTCTCGCCACGTGGGTTCAGAAAATCTCTCAACCAAATATAAGCGTCCCTCGCATAGCGTGCGACATGCATTCCTGAGGGGGGTTACCGAATAAACAATTATCATTTCATTATTTTAGCCCTGGATTTGTAAAATACATGCAAATTATCGTACCTAATTATGATATTAACATTGCAAAAATTACTTTAATAACCACTTATTAACATAAAATAATTGCTCCTTGCAAAAATTTATATTTGATAAGGGTAACTTTGAGGGCTTCTTGAACCCTTTCCGTGCACGATGCAAACAAAGACGGCAAATCTACAACGGCTACGCCCAGCCTCGGTGACGCCATCAGAAATATTCGGGTTTTTTTATTATCGGAATTGTTATCGTTAAAGATTATTTTTTACTTGGAAAATGTTTTATACTCTTAGGTTTGTTTTCTGCTTTCTGAGCACGCAACTGTGAAACGCATAGTCTAAGTGTGACGTATGCTCCTTAAAGATGAATCTCTTGACCCCGAATTTGTGCTTCGGCAGTGGGGGGAGGGTTGGGGGGGGGGGGGTGCGTTATGCGAGGGACGCCTGTTAGAGAATTTTGTTCAAATATTTCACCTGGAAAATCGCTTGGGACGGATTACCATCCCATTCGCAGGGGAGTCCAGGTTATCAATTGACACTTGCGTAGCGAACGCGTGATGGTGCCGCTTATGCGCGCACACACACACATTTGAAATCTATAACTTCCATCGTATTAATTTATAGACGTGCGCACCCTGTCAAATAAAAATTGCACGAGTCATCGAGCGGTGTACACCGCCTGGAGCCAGCGAGGAAACACAATTGTAAAGCAACGCTAACAGGTCGTTAAACGTGAGACTAAAAAGTAAATGGTGGGCTTCGGAGATCTCGTGGCGTCATTTGGAAAGATTAGTCAGTCATCGGTGGGTTTGCAGAGCCACATCACCCTCCACTGTGAAACTACTGCAGACCGTGAAAGCGTCGTGCTATACCAGTGTTCTTCACTCGCTTTCAAAGGCGGGGGGGGGGGGACAATTTCGCCGATAATTACACTGGTCAACAAAAAAAAATTCTGGCCTGGACTTTTGCAGCTGTTTTAGACTAATTTCAGGGTGCTGATTCCAAATCTGATCTCAGATTTGCTCTATCACATCTCATTTTATGCTATCGGCATACCCCATTTTCATTGATTTTTACCCGAAATGAACTCTGTCACTTATGATTGCAAGTTGTTACTAGTCAGTGATTGATTTAGTGTTAAAATATGGTGCTGTATTTTTAGGATAGTGTGTTGATAATATCATTTTATGTAGATATCCACATTTATTTAATATTTTTCTTCTGCAGTTTTTATTGAAAATGCAATATTTAATATCTCAAAAACCTGATGTGATAGGATTTGGAATCAGCTCCCCAAAATTACCTTAAAACCGTTGGAATACCTTATGCCAGAAAAAGTGTGTTGACCAGTGTAATACATCATCAGTGTGAGGGTTGCCACCGCCTGCAAGTTGTGTTTTCACTTTTGTGTCTTGTTGGGAGACCGCATCAGTGGCCCGTTGACCTTGCAATGAAGAACACTGCGCGATGAGAATGGCGCAAATACCAGATTTTTGTATGTTGAACTTATTTCGTTCTAAATTTGAAGCTTTCGTGACTGCAAGGATTCATATTCTTAGGTTTTTTCGGTAAAGTCACGTAGGTAAAAAATGTTAATTAATAAAAATAAAATAAAAAATCACGACGTTTCGGAGGCAACACAAGCTTCCGTCTTCAGGTGGAACCGTCACAGCACGATAGCTGTATCTTACTTGATATCACTTAAAACAGCTATCGTGATGTGACGGTTCCACCTGAAGACGGAAGCTTGTGTTGTCTCCGAAACGTCGTGATTTTTATTGTATTTTACTTTTATTAATTTAAATTTTTTACCTACGTGACTTTACCGAAAAAACCTGAGGATATGAACTTATTTCGCTCCATACGTAGCCAATTTCGATAAACTAAATTGTCAATTATTACTCGTTTGCTATCTGTGTGCCTATCGACACTGGACACATTTGCAATTTGAGATGTTAATCCATCCCGAGGGATTTTGCAGGTGAAATATTTTGTTTTTTTTTAGATGCATTACTGTACAGTAGATATTTAAATAGCACATGTACTGTTTACAAGTATAATCCATTTCTATGTTTTTTATGTTAACACAAAGTATGTAATATTTACATTAATTAATTGACGTAGATTAATTAACTTCGGAGAACTAACACATTAATCAGCATACATTAACTTTGTTATTATAGACCCCTGTATCAATTTATACTTATGTTGAGGCCAGGTGGCTCGGCAATCGGAACGAGCGGCTTCGCTATCAAAACCTTGTGGGAGACTCGAATGTTGGTTGGTTTTAGGGTCGGGGTGTCGCGACCCCATCATCCCTACACAGGCTGTTAAAATGAGTACCACTTTTTTCGACGGTGGTTGCCCAATGGGTGGACTTTCCCCTCCTGTAAAAATGTGGAATTCTTCACCTGGCTCAGGACTTGATGCGCATTTGCGCGGGGAAATCAATCTCGTTGACTTTTTAAAAATTGTATTTCAATGTTTTTTTACTAATGTTAGTTTGAGGTTGTTAATTGCATGTTGGTGAACGAAAAACAGAAACGTGAACAACTTCCATTGTATTTTAAGAATTCACCAACAGCTGAACGCCATTTCCCATTGGTCACACCGTGCTGATGAGACTCAGGGAAGTCAAAACGAGTCCAGGCCTTGCATGCTGCAAGTTATTTTGTGAAGCCAGTCCGCTGTGCCCCCCCTTTCTGTATGTAAGCTCGCTTTTGTAACGCCTTCTCGCTTGTTTGTAGGTGGTTTTTCTCCCCGTTGGTTTTATAACTGCTTCTCTTGTAAAGTGTTTTATAATTTTGAAACGAGCGTAATAAACGATGATGCTGTTGATTAACCGAGACGTTACCATGCGTTGTTTTCAGCGGGTGGCGAGACAGACCCGGCGCGCGTTTCATTCCGTCGTCGTGATGTCGACGGCGATCGTGACCATTTCAGATTCCCCAGCACCGCGCGCCGCAAGGGTTTGGGATACTTTCTGAGTTTTCCTCCTGGTCCTCCTGTTTCCCTCCCATAGCTCAAGCAAAACATCTGTACGATGTAACTGGTATTGTCCTAAA
Organism: Lampetra fluviatilis; assembly: GCF_964198595.1. Taxonomy (NCBI): domain Eukaryota; kingdom Metazoa; phylum Chordata; class Hyperoartia; order Petromyzontiformes; family Petromyzontidae; genus Lampetra; species Lampetra fluviatilis. The sequence goes on from NC_136320.1 coordinate 3,287,399, forward strand.
CATCCAAATGCTGAAGAATTGCCCAGCAAATTTCTCAGTTGGGATCGTTTGAAGCAGCAGCAACAATGTCCCCGATCTCGCGAGAGCTTGGCGCAGGACCCTCTTTGAAATATTCGGTAATCTTTTGAATTTGGCAAACTACGACCATGAGGCCGTCGCGCAATGGCCTCTACTCGTTTAGAATGACATCTCGCGGAATCTTTGCGTCCACTAAGCGAAGCGTTTTTCACGACAGTAAAGCGCCCCACAAGAATAACAACAACCAGGGGGCGTCCCACCGGTTTACAAACTGGGGGTTTCTGCAACAAGTGGCAAACGCGCCATCGCTGAGCCACGTCCACAGGTCACGGGTTTCGGGCGCCCATGCATTTCTCGCTTGTGCCGCAGACACGCTGGTGGTGCAGGAGAAGGAGGAGGGCGCGTGGGAGCACGGCGAGCGGAGCGGCGAGGGCATGTGGGACGGTAAACAACACCACGCAGTTATACGTCTCTCGTCATCTCTTGTTACCATCTGAACGGTCACACACGGTGCGCACATTGTTACGACACGCCTGTCTCCACTTCTAGACGTGATTGGGTAGAATTGGCTGCGCTGCAGAGGTCGCAACCGGGTACCCGATACCCGTACCCTACCCGATACCCGGCTACCCGTACCCGGCCGGGTACGGGTACGGGTAACCGTTTGCGACCCTGGCGCGGCCGGGTACGGGTCCGGGTAGGCCGTGAGTCACTGGTGAGTCAACGTTTGTCACTCATTTCCCAACGTCTTGTCTCTTCTCACAATTCAAGTTCCTAGAATCAACCCACCCGCGCCTGCAACATGGCTTCATCCCAGAGGTCGCAATCGGGTACCCGTACCCTACCCGATACCCGGCCGGGTACGGGTAGCCGGGTATCGGGTACGGGTACCTGTTTGCAACCCTGGTGCGACCGGGTACGGGTAAGGAATCAAAACCCGTTTGCGACCTCTGCTGCGCTGGGTGGGACGTGCACGTTGGGGGAGGAGGGTCAATGGCCGAGACAGGCACTGACACGGTCTCCACAAAGGAAATGGCCTAAGAGCGAGCAGATGGTGGGAGACTATCAAGGAAGATCTATGGGTTTCTGTGAGCCTACAGCTTCCTGTATGATGCTGGCGGTCTCTGTGCATCTTTGTGCGAGTCTTAAGAGCAGATGGTGGGAGACCGTGAGGGCAGATCTGGGAGAAAGCGTTTGTAGCGATGACTGGTGGTGGCATCATCAGCTTTGGCCACGGGCGACGCCTTGATCCGTTTGTCCGTCTTTCCGCTTCCCTGGCACCAGATTTGACAGTCGACGCTGAGCAAAAGCACGTGGCAAAACCGCCTCCGCGGAACTCGGCCAAGCAGCGCGACCGGAACTGGGCACCGGCAACGGATGCGGCGCGTTACCGTCGCGTCGCGGTGGCGGCACCGCCAATTTCCTACCGTGCAACTGGCTGCGGCAATAGCGGCGCCGCCGCCGCCGCCACCACCACCAACGACGATGACGACAACGACGACGACAACGACGACAACAACCACAACGAAAACCTGGACGACGAGCAGGGCTTTGCCGACGACTACGGGGAGGACGAGGACGACGAGGCGATGGGTGGGGGATTGGCGGCGGGGCAGTTCGCTTGCGCCGAATTGGCCGTGCCCGGCGAAAGCGGCGGCGGCGGCGAGTGGGGCGGTGTCGGCGGCGGCGGGAGGGAGAGGCGGTACCGCTGCCACGTGTGCGGGAAGCGCTTCCTGAAGGGCCGCGACGTGACGCGTCACATGCGCACGCACACGGGCGAGAAACCTTACGCGTGCGAGGCGTGCGGCGTTCGCTTCACGCAGTCCTACAGCCTGACGCGGCACTTGCGTCGCCTCCACACCGCACGGCCCCTGCCTCCGCTGCCTCCGCCGCCGCCGCCGCCGCACGACCCGCGCCGCCCTCTCTCCCTGCCCCGAGCGGCCGATGTCTCCTGAGCCGTGCCACCTGCGGAACCCTGCCACTTTCCTCTTGCTCCCTGGGACCTCCCTTGCCAGTATCAAAATATAAGAATAGCTTTTACCCCAAACTGAAACCTTTCGCAAGGAATCATGTCGGCATTTGACCACGTATACTTGCGGTGAACATGCAAACAAAAAAACAACATGCTCTGACAGTATCTGCATTGTCTTTCAAACTGATTGGTCCACACCAGAGACAGCTTTCTTCAGAACCTCGTCTCAAGCAGTGTTAGATCAGAGGATGACGCCAAAAGGCGAACAGCACAACGACAATGCCACTATCAGGACATTGAGAGCTCGGGGTCAGCAGTTTGCATGTTCACCACAAGTATATGTGGTCAATGCTGACATGATTCTTTGCAAGATGTTTCAGTTTGGTGTTTTAACATCTTAACACAGCTGTTTTATTGCCAGACAGGGTAAAACCTATTCTTATATTGCCCCTTGCTACCGCCTGTCATCCCGGATGCCAGTGTTGCCAACTCAAACCACAGGAATACAGGTAGTCCCCGAGTTACGATGGTCCGACTAACGATATTTCGATCTGGCGATAGCAATATAATAAAATTGTCATATTTTACATTTCGCGCGGCAGGCAAACGCAGCAGCGTACGAGGTACGATACTGAAACTTTATCATTGCCATCCTCTTCCGACAACTAAGTTAATGTAGCCATCAACAACCTAACATCTTTCAAGTGTGCAGACGACGGACAATATTGGTGAGTACAGTACAATATGATACGTTACGATACGTTCAATGCATGTATGATACGTAGCTTTAGCGATTTCATTTTAAGGTTACCACGATACGATACATACGTTCAATGCATGTTAAACGTTTTTATAGCAGATAGGATTGTTTCCTGAAAAAACTTTCTATTAAATTGCAGTTCATATAGGTAGGCTAAGAATTTACCTTGTTTATTATTTTAAATTGTACTGTGCAATACAGTATTGTAATTAATAAATACATACAGTATATCGTTTATCCAGTACGGTACTGTAAATTGCTCTGTTTTGCTAAATTATCACCATTCTTTAAGACTCCTGGGTAGGCTAGGCCATCTTCGACTTAAGATATTTTCGACTTACGATGGGGTCGTCGTAACGCATCTCCATCGTAAGTAGAGGAGTACCTGTATACCGGATGTTGATCGATGCGATGTTTAAATTCGCCGAAACTATCGCGTTGATTTAGCGAGCATTGAATGTAGCGAGCTGATACGGGGTCCCCTGAATGCACCCACATCCATAAATTGCATATACATTTGAATTATGTTCTCATCTGGAATGTGACCAGATTGTTTGCCAGTCACTTTAGCAAAATATGTTACTAGGCATGTGGCCATGTATTGCGCAGAAGTTAAACATTATTTCCTGCTCAAATGAACAATTGAGGCAGTGCTCTTCTGTTTATCGCCTCGCAGAACCAATGATGGAAATTCCACATCCCATGGTGGGTGGCGAATCAATCTAAAGGACAGCCAATGTTGACTTCCTCAGAAGGTGGTACTTGTTTCATCAACCTGGTCTGAGTCGACACCAGTGATCAAGATCTGAACTCACAACTTTGCAATCGTGGACTGCTTGCTCAGCCGCTGAGCCACCTGGCTGCATCACAAAATAAACTCGTAGAGAAGCCTGAATACGCGCCTGAAATCGGCATAACACAAATAATCATTGTCGTTGTGGAGATAATATAAGCAGCAAAATCAACAAGTACACCATGCGCTCCTTTCCCACATATCTCAGATCAGATATGGGGGGCATTGTCCTGCGCAGCCCACGGTCGCGTTCATCCTCTGCTCAGCTCACGCAAGGTCCCCCACCCTGGAGGTGACGGTTCAACCCGCTGCAGCCACGAGGAAACCCGACTCCCCGCCGGAGAGGGACTCTAAGCTGATCCTGAGGGTCTCCACGCTCAGGAGGCAGCGATCAGTGTTGAGGAAAACCACGTCCCTGGAGACCATGCAGTCAATGCAGGAGCTTCCAGCCCACGAAAACATGATCGCTCTCCATCCTCCGCATTGGCTGGCGTCGGAGGTCCAAGTCCAGCGATGCAGGCCAGGAAGCCGTCGGAAATCGTGAACCAGCAATTCTCAGCCACTCGGACGTTGCAAAGTTAAAGAGCGAGGATTCGTTGCGAAACTTCGTAAGCCATGTGGACCAATACACACTTCTAATCCGAATGTTGAACTTCTTTTGCACCGTCCGTAGCCAACCTTGCTAATCGGAGGTGCGGGGAAAAGACAACAATGAACCTCAGGCCACTTTCACCTTTAGTCTGCCCAATTCCCTTGATAGGAGAGGTAAGGTATCATATTCTACCAGAGTTGGGACGTTCCAGGAACAGAATCTTATGATTTTACGAAGGTTCACACCAGCCTGGCACCTTTGGGGTAACGACCCCTCAACTCTCCCTCGACGTAAAATAAAATATTTTTTTACACATCCCATCGGCCACACACCCTTTTTGGATGTGCAAATTTCGGCAACATTGATTTAAACACAAGCGAACTCGGGACCATTTTTGAAATTCATTGTCTCATCAGCAGAGACGGGTTTGCTTGAAGCAAGGACCCTCTTCGATATACCAAAATACAACGTCGCTCAAATCTAGCGACAAAATGGTTGAGTTGGCAGCACCGAGTACACTCAGCCAGGCGTTTGCTCGATGCTGTCTGCCGTTGAATTTGATTAAAATTGGCGAACCAATATGTGACTGGTACCACGGGAGTTTCAGTAGCTCGGTCTCCACTTTGAGCGAGATAAATTTGCAGTCTGTGCCATCATCGTTAGCCATCTATCCACTGCTCGATGAAGGCCTCTGCAAACCACCGCTATCTCGTGGGTGTCGAATTGCAACTATTTGTCTATATGGGCCATAATCACATGCTGAATAGAGTCTACAGAATGTAGGGTTTTGTTTGTCGGTGCTTACGATATTTGGGCTCTGGGCTCAGTCTAACGTACTATATTATTGGTTCTATCGGCCATGATCCGTCTGCTGCTGGATGAAGGATTCTACACAACCGTCGCCACCTGTCATGGGTCTTGCGACGGAATGATCCATCTCCTGCGCAAGAGCCAAGTTGATCACTCCGTCTCTGAGATGTACGTCCTCTCAGACACGTCGTTCCCTGCTGTGGTTGGCACTGTAATGATCGACCACTGACCGGCAGTCATCCCGACTTCGCAACTTGACCATCCCAAACCCCATTAATATCTTGGGAGTTAGAATTTTGAACATGGCTAGCATTGGTTGCAAGTGATAGCTGTGAACCAGCCGTTGAAACCCACCCGAACTGATCAGCGTGGTAAAGTATGATGAAGTGATCCCGATGACTGAATGCATGGAGAGGCTTTCATCCAGCAGTGGATATTCGGAGGAACGCGGAACCGCGGCAGATGCCGAGATGATTTCCCCTGGTCTCTGGCCGGACACGGTTATTCTTCAGTTTCTTTGTAATTCCCGCAACTGCTGTCGGAATCGTGTTGTGAGATGAAGAAATCTTTCAGCTGGCAGTGCAACCATCATGTATAAGAGCGGACCCTGTAAGATAACTTCACGGAACTACTTCTGAAGTCGCGTCAATCGGCCTCTTCATCCACACCAGTGGCACATGTTGTAGTGTCCCGCAAACTTTTTGTATTTCAAATATTTTTTTTGTGCAGTCTGTGGTGACCGTGCTGCTGAAAATGTCGAACCCAGGATCTCATTGGTGACAGCTCAGCACCTCTGACCTCTTGGCCACACGACCGCCGCATGTATTTTTACAGGACCATGTTTTTTTTTTTTCAAATAAATTTTTGTTGCTGTAAATATTCTACCCTGTTCCATAAGAGCTGTACATTTTTGGATGGTTAATGACAATGGTTGGAATCTTTGTTGTAAGTTTTTTTTTACCATTATAGCCATTTCGTAAATGCTTTATAATGGCAACCTTTAGTGATCTTGCTAATTTCAAGCGCGACCTTGTATAAATGCCCACACATGTTCGTCGGCGTTAAACCGCATGCCGTATTTTAAACAAATTATCATATGTCCTGCAGCTTTTGTATGTATGTTGGACTTCTTTCTCACCGTACGTAGCCACAACCGTGCTAAACGGAGGTGCAGTCGGAAGAATCGCGTTCGCTAAATAATTTTTCGACCAGTCGGTTTTCCTGTGTAAAAGCGCTTTACACTAACTTGAAATAAAAGAGCTTTTGTCTGTATGCAGGACCAACAGGGTTGATTTGGTGCGCGAGTGCTATTGTTGTTGCTTGTGAACCCATTGTTATTGTCGTAACTTTGAGCTTACATTTTGATTTGAAGCTTTCGTGACTGCAGGGATTCATCTTCTTGGTTCTTTCGGTAAAGTCACGTAGAATGGAAATAATAAAAATAAAACATAATAAAATATTTCTCACCACGTTTCGGCCACAACGAGGACGGCTGCTTGCGTTGTGGCCGAAACGTGAGAATTATTTTATAATGTTTTATTTTTATTATTTTATTATTTCCATTCTACGTGACTTTACCGAAAGAACCAAGAAGATAAACTTTGAGCTTATATGTATTTCCTTCCCCGGATGCTGCCATGGTGGTCAGCGCACTGAACTTGCAATCCAGAGGTCACCGGTTCGATTCCATCTCACGGCGCTGGGAGTTGAAACAATGGGGCAACGTTTCATAACCCCACCCCCCCACGCTCTGCCTCTGTCCATCCAGCAGTGTCGATGGTTTCACCACAGTTCGTGGATGGACAGGTCACGTGTGGTGGGGTTAAGTGTGTGTACTCCCACTTCTCTCAAAACGTCTGACCAGTGTGAAAAAAATATGCCAATGCTCTTTTAGAGCCGACTAAACTATCTACATTATTAAGCATTAGATATTACATTCTATAAACTAAACGTTTTGATTTTAGCAGGTAAGGCCCACTGAGCGCTATATCTCTTTTGCACCAGCAACCTGGCCGCAAATGATAGCCAAACGAAGTGACTTTATCGTGTGTAAATGTATAGCTGCCAAATACAGTAAGCGCATGTTGATTCTAAATGTGGAGGGAAAAACTAGAGGACCCGGAGAAAAATCCACCCAAACTCCCAAATATACAGCAGGCATCAGGGTCGGGGTCAAACCCACGGACCTCCTGTAAACCAGGCGAGGTAGTTAACATCTCGCCACAGCGGCGTCCGTAATCTGTCGCATGACATGACGCCTATAAATAAACACATTCCTGCGGAGGGAGCTGGTAGGAACGTTGGGTTGCTCGGTCAATGGCCAGGGTCAACGGCGGCGTGGTGTATTCCGCAAATATGCCCGACTGTGAGGGCGGGCACAAGCCGGCGTGAGTAGGTTAAACGTTGAGTTTTATAAGGACACCACGGGGTGACCAGCCCCTCCCCACCCAGCCCATTTTTTGAATCACGACGGACGGACACAATAATCCCCTGTGGGCTGGTGTAACCAGGAGGTTCCTACCAGTACTAATATTACGCCTATGAAATATACAGGCGTTGGGGTCGGGATCGAACCCACAACCTCCTGCACATACCTGTCAACCCATACGGTTTAGCCGTATTCACATACAGGCGGAGGGCCGAGGGAGACCGGCGGTCAACCTTTGACCCGGTGACGTCACGGCTGCCCGTCCGCCCTCTTGTCTCGCCGTGGCGTGCGCGCCTCGGTCTCCACCCACCACCTCTCCTCCTCTCTCTCTCTCTCCTCTCTCTCTCCTCTCTCTCCTCTCGCTGCCGTCAGAGGGCGAGTCGCTAGCGACTCAACCGAGGAGGAGAAGGAGGGTAGCCACTCTTTGAGTTGCCTCGGGTGCCTGCAAGTGGTCGTGGGAGTTTCGGCCGAGAGGGGGGTAAGAAGCCTTCGGCCTACGCCATTCTGCCACCGCGGGCTACCCCACACACACACAGCCACACAGCTGTTAGTTAGTTTGCCGCGTGTGTTGCTTTTAAATCTGTTGCGAATTGATTTGTTTGTTACAAAATAACGCGTTGTGTGTACTTGAGTGACACGCGCGCGTTACGAGCGCTCGTGTTTTGCGTGCGACTGCCTATGGAGGGTTTAGTTCGCCGTGCGAACACGAAGTGGATTGTTGGCTCAAGTTGCATGCAATTTTAACGCCGCCTGGGTGGTCTTCTCGTGCCACAATGATGCTGCTGCTGCTGCACGGCACAACGCGGAGCTCTCGACGCTTTCGTTTGTTAACAATGTGGCCATCGGAGGGGGCAACTGGCGACGTTTCGGGCAATGGCCCTTGGCCGCTGAGGGGTTGATGCCTTTGCTGTGAATGAGGGCCGCGTTGTTGGTGGTGGTTGTTGTTGTTGCAACAGTCGCGGTGTGATTCTATGTTTGTGTTGTCGAGAAAGCTCTGCAAGCAATTATAACCGCAAGTCCACTCTCTCCCCAAATGTGCAATATGTTTTTTGTCCACCAATTGTTCAAAGACGGCGTAGCCTCCCTGTAGGAAACACTTGCGTTTACTTAACACATTAAACTCGTTTTTAAATTGCTTTCTGCAGATTCCTCTACCCTGCGTGCAAGGTTCAGGAATATATAACGGAGTATATAACGATTTGAAAGTCCCTTTGAGCCCAACGTTTTTTGATGTCCTTCCAAGGCCTATTTCAATAATAATTAGGATATTTCCGCTAATTGGATTATGCTGATGACTGTTACTCATGAAGCAATGTGCCAGCAACGTGTATTTTTTTAAATATAAATTGCCTTGTGTAGTGACCCATGTTTTATTATTGTGGCTTTTATCTGTTATTCAATAGCTACTAATAAGTAACTTCATATGCCAATTTAATAACTTGTCATCAGAAAAGTTTAAAAAATGTAAGTCTTCTATGGCCCCATGGTGTAAAGTGCATTCACCAACTCTCTGGCCACAGTGATATTGATTAATGTGTTGCGTTTTCTGTTTTCAGTCAACTAAGTTGACTATTTTCCCCAAAACGGAACTGTTTATTTAGCAGAGATTACTGGCTTAGTGTGCTGTGATCTACACATTTTTATAGTAGCGTCCTCACTGTAAATGTAACGTTGTTGTGGACAATTTAAGTAACAAAATAAGTAATTGGGCCGATCCCCAACCAGACCTGGACCCAGATTTGTAAATCCACCCTCTCAAAGTGCCAGAGAATGGTCTCATTTCAAATTCCTACACGGAGCACTACATGACCAACCTGAGGAGGGCCAAGCTTGGTGCAGCCTCATCTCCGTCTGGCTGAGCTCTGTGAACATATATCGGGGGTTTGCCATAAGATGAACAATACATCTGTGAATACCAGTGTGGAAACTACCCTAAGAGAAGTGGAGCTGACCCAAGAACGGAGGAGCGCTTTGTGAAGGACTTTTAATATAGCGGCCAGGAAAACTATATTGAGTACGTGGAAAAATCACGAACCCACCTCCCACCCACCTATACTCAATGGCTGAATTCATTAGGCCCGATCTCGGACCTGTAGCATCTGAGCTATAAGCTCTAGAGACAAGGAAGAATAATACACATGAACGTGATGTCCATTTCTAAACCTTAGACCAGTCTTAAACACCTCAACCCAGAACAACAACGAGCGGTCAACCCCAAATCCCCCGAAGAAAAACCCATTACTCCCCTCCCCCCGTGTGGGGACTGATGCCTGATATTGCTAATGGCCTAGAACGACCGCCTAGAACGTCAAAATGTTGACCTATATCAGTCAAATGTATGATGTGAGGGAGGATGTGGAATACAAATATTTCATAAAAACTTGCAATTCTTGGAATAAGCGCCACCATTCCTCTCCACACTGTTGGCAGCGCTATCTGGGCGAGCGATGGCGGCGTGCGCGGTGGAGGCAAACCCGCGCGGGGACTTCCCGGCGTGGCTGGCGGCGCGCGGCATGAAGCCCACGTTCGCCGACGCCATGCAGCGCGAGCTGGGCATCAGCGACTACGAGGAGCTGCTGGCGTGCGCCGAGGACGCGCAGGTGACGGCCGAGCTGCTGGGCGCCGCCCGCGACCGCCTGCCCTTCGCCTTCTACGCCGTGCTGCGCCGACTCGTGCTCGCCCTGGCGCCGACGCGGCGGCGAGGGCGGCGCCGGCGGGGGACGACCCAGGGCGCCGGCGGCGACAGCGACGACGAGGGAGAGGAGCGGCGAGGGTCCGTGGACGAAGACAACGAGGAGGCGGGGGCGTGCGGTCCCCGCTGCGAGGGGGCGCTGGCGAGCCGCGCGGTTCTCGGCAGCCTCCTGGACGCCATCGTGGCCACGCTGAGCTCGCTGAGCCGCGAGCTGCTGCAGTCGGCGCAGCGGTTCCGCTGCCTGGAGCCGGCGCTCGGAGCGATCGGCGTCGAGGCTGTCGAGGGGCCGACGGCTCCCTCGGTGGTGGAAGGAGGAGAGCAGGACAGCGAGCCGGTGGAGACTTACCAATCGGTGGAGGAGCAGGGAGGATGGGCCGAGATGAGCACCGATAACATCAAGCAGGAGTCGGGTACGAGGTCCCGTGGCGCTTGTGGTTTAGTGGGTAATGCGGAGCCCATGGGGTAATCGATAGAGCTGGGCTCGCCGGTTGTGTAAGTAATTGGTCGTCTGCCGATTATTTACACAAAAATTATCGGGCGAATAAGGTTTCCCTTCTGTTCTATCGCGTGCCGCTACATAAGAGGTGATGGGTGGGGCTTGGTTACGTCATCATCAACCGCAGGGAGGCAGCAGGATGTGTGGGTGGCCACCACTTCTCAAAGAGACCCCGTGGATCGAGCACGAAAGATGTGTTGATTGCAATGTTTTGTTTACGAATAGTTTGCGCGTTCGCGGCTTTACGATCATAGAGCTGCCCTCCTTTATAGGCGTCTCCCGAGTGCTTTACTCTCAATAAGCAACTTGTATGGCATCTCATCTCAACACGTTTAAAAGGGCATCCCTAGTGGCAGATGCGCCTGTGGGCACAATGTGGCTCGGCACCTTCGTCTGTGACCGGCGCCTGTTATCACAATCGAGTAATTTGCCGGTAATGATTTTTTTTCTTGACAAATTCGGACCCTGACACCGGCAAAACAACAGCCTAGACATTTTGTATGACGTCACGGGATCTTTAACGTTGACCGCGAGCGAAGCAGGCGGCGCGTATCATTTTATTGTAGCTACACTCCGCGGTAATAACCAGGGCAGCCTGCCGGTTTCGAAACCACGAAGCTCCGTAAAACAAGCGGGTAAAAATCAAACGGGCTGCGTCGCCGCCGCCGCGTGCAACGGCACCAGCACCACGAAGCAGGGCGCACTAACGAATCGCTCGTTCGCTTTGATCGGGCAGAGGGAGGAGCAGACGCCAAGTGCGATCTCAAGGGCTCGCAAGCCGGGGAGCAGGTCGGCGAGTGGGACCCAGCCGACTGCTACGAGGAGGAGACGGCGCACGGATGGGCCAGCCTCAAAGCCGAGCAGGACACGGCCTGCGGTGGTGAGGAGTGCGGCCCCCTGTGAATAGAGGACATCATCGTCACCATTATAAGCGTTGTGGAAAATATGAGTAGCAGAGTAATTAAGCAGACGGTGTGCCTCTTTCAGCGTGCCTACTGGCTGTTCACCAGCAATGGTTGAAGCGAGCTTGACGCTGCCGATGACACCCTGTATTTCGAATCCGCTCCTGCGTTGAATCAACACAAGCTGTTGATAAGTATGCATAGAGGGATCTGTAGGTCCAGGCTGTCTCGTTATGTGTAGTTGGCCAAACATACCAACGTAGGGCCACAGAGCTTGGGAAACGGTTGCCGCCAGTTCTAGCTGCCTTCCCACCACTTGTCTGTAAATGTGGTTGATGTGGTGTTTGTTGTCGTGATTATTGTTGTTGTTGCGGCTGTTGTGTTGCGGTGCAGGCGAGATGACCGACATGGAGTCTGGTGTTGAGCCGGCCATACTCATGGACTCGGTGGCTACTGGTACAGCGCACGAGCATGACCACTGCGGTTGAGCGGCTTCGTCGTCGTCGTCGTTGTTGTGAAGTTATTCAAACAGATCAAGCACGGACGCGCCCGATATTGTCACAGATCAGAAGCTGGTGGGGCTGATCCTGGGTTGTGCTTGAATGCGTGGCTGCTTGGGAACGCCGACTGTTGTCGGCTTAGGCTGCCAAGTGGCCAGGAGAGGGCAGTTCGGCAGCGGATTTTTGATTCTATGTCTATGAAGCTGTGAGTCTTACCTCCTCGAGCATGGCTTTTATTTATGTTTGATTCATGTTTATTTTGTGCGATCATTAATAGTTGATACTGTTAGGTTTTTTCTGTAAAGTCACGGTAAAAAAATGAAATTAAAAGTTAATAAAAGTAATAATGTAAATAAAATAATAAATCACGACGTTTCGGAGGCAACACAAGTCTCCGTCATCAGTGAGGAAAAATTCCAAAAGACCAGCCCTTAAATACTTGATGCAGTAATTTTTGCTGTGACGGTCCCACCTGATGACTGAGACTTGTGTTGCCTCCGAAACGTCGTGATTTATTATTTTATTTCCATTATTACTTTTATTAACTTTTAATTTTATTTTTTTACCTACGTGACTTTTCCGAAAAAACCTAACAGTATGAATCCTTGCAGTCACGAAAGCTTCAAATCTAGAATCTAGTTGACTTGCTGGTTTATTGGTTGTGATTGCCAGGGTGGATCAGTTTTAAGTAGGTGAATCTAGGACTTGGTACGCAATTTGTTTCTTTTCCGGAGAGATGGTGGTGTAGATATGGTGTCAACTGTCGCCCTCCACCACATGGCAGTCAATCAAATTAAGTTGCTGCGTGGGCAAAATACGCCAACCGATGTGGCTTTTATTCAGAAAACCGGAGGAAAGTTGAAAAGCGAGCAGAATGTTTACATTTCGATTTAAAGCTTTCGTGACTGCAGGGATTCATCTTCTTGGTTCTTTCGGTAAAGTCACGTAGAATGGAAACAATAAAAATAATAAAATAAATTATAATAAAATAATTCTCACGACGTTTTGGCCACAACGCAAGCAGCCGTCGTCAGGTGAAGACCAGGTTTGTCGGGGAGCGTATATTTAACCCAGCTTAAATATACGCTCTGCCTCGGCTGACGAGACGCAAAATGTTCAAACTGGTCCATAGTTTGCCTCTTGTTAAAGCAACGTTCTGAAAATCATGCACGACCAAAAGTCCTCGTCGCTGATGGGATGTGTAAAAAATATATACTTTTATGTTTTTACGTGGAGGAATCGACGTGTGAAGGCGTCGCGTTGACTGATGCTTTGTGGCTCTATGGATCATTGCACACACAGTGATTGCTAATGAGATGCAATGTCCACGTGTGATTGACAAGGTGAGAACTGCTACGAGTACCAGGAGGGGCAGCTCCACACCGAAAACCCCGACTTCGACCGTAACCACTTCGCCGCCGCCGCCGTCGACGCCGCCTCCATTGGCCATCACCAGCAGGCCGGCACGGCGGCGACGGTGGGACCCGGTCGTCCTATCCGGCCCCACCAGCACCAACATTACGGCACCCCGGCGGGACCGGCAAGAGAACCCAAAACCCGCGATGGCTCCGCGTGGAACGGCGCCACGATCATCACCCGGCTGCAGAAGCACGAGCAAGCGGCGACGGGCGCCTCGCAGGAATCGCCATTTCCACCGACGGGATCCGGCTACCGGATCACCGTGGCGCAGCCGGCGCGGTTCAGGAGCGCCGGTCGGCGCGGCAGCGACGGCAACGGCGGCATCGGTCCGTCCGCCTCGCCGGCCGGGCCGGCCCCGCCCCGGCCGTTCTGCTGCGAGGTTTGCGGCAAGAGCTTCCTGCAGCAGGGCTCGCTGCAGATCCACCGGCGCCGGCACACGGGCGAGCGTCCGTACGCCTGTGCTGACTGCGGCCGCCGCTTCTCGGTGTTTTGCAACCTGACACGGCACCGCAAGACGCACACGGGCGAGAAACCGTACGCCTGCCACGCTTGCGGCAAGGGCTTCATCCAGCTCATACACCTCAACAAGCACCGCTGCAGCTGCGTGCTCATCTCCTGACGCAACGTCGCCGCCGCCTCGTCCACACCATTGCACGCCCCGCGGGTGTTGCGTAGTTTTCACAGGAGTAGTTGAAGTAGCAATGGTTCACGTGTGATTTTTTGGCTTAGGCCCCACCGAATTAGCTGACCGCGGCGGTATCGCGACGAACCTTCCACCACTGGACGCATTAAGTTGTCGCGCGTGCCGGCTTTCGACAACGCGCCGATGGCTGTTGTTTCACCTCGCCGGTGAGTTCCCAGAGCAATCCTCACAGCCAAATTTAGCAATTAGAAACGCGAGGTTTTGCTTGAAACTGCGTCAAACATCATCAGGACAGGGTCCAGGAAATCTTGAGTCACAATCCAGGAAGTCGGGATCACTGTCGCATGCTTCCTTAAACGTGTGTCGCATCAAAACTACGTGTTTAAGCGAGTAGGGATGATGATGATGATCGTGATGATTGATGTTGCTGTTGTGCTGGGCGTGTTGGGTCGCAACAGCGACAAAAAAAATCAGTTGTATGAATAATGATATTGTGATGATGATGAGGATTGTCACGTGATACTGCCGAGCGTGGCGGGAGATCACATTACGGTCATTACGACAGCAAACGCTCGTGGTTTTCGTACAGTGACCACGTGGGTTCTTGTTGTTGTAGTTGCGGTCGTGGTGACAATGCCGATGAACCAGTGTATACCTCTCGTCACCGTGGCTGTGACTTCTGCTAGCCCACCCACTACGGTCTTGCCAGCGACTTGGAAAGTATTTCCGCACTCGGCACACCACATCCAGTATACCTCTGGTCGCTACGGTTGTGACTAGCAGTCACGCGCTACATACTCATCCGGTCTTGCGAGTGACCGAGACAATATTGAGTGAGATGCTAAGCCCCGGGTGATTGGCGGTAGTGAGTCCGGGCTGTAGCGTAACTGTCGTACCTGCGATTCGTTATTTTGAGTCTTGGGTGTGAGGCCATGTAATGATGTGGCCAGACCGGACGGAGAAAGACCTCTTCATAATTCTGCCACAACCGCCTGAAGATGGTTGTAGTAGCCTGCGAAACATCATACTGAAATTGTAAATGTTGTGGGTTTGTTCTCCCATCACACCGATGTGCTGAAGGAGGCAAGTTTTAGTCACGTGACAAACCTTACTGATTGTCAGGTGCTGGTGGGTTAACGACACATTTACGCGATCTAACCCAAACACCTTTATTACCTTCGATAAGCTCCCAGAAATGTCTGTCCGCCCCGCCCGTGACCTCACTGCAAAAGAGCCCCCCCCCCCCAACCTCAATGTTCATGCCCACGTGGAAATTTACACTAACGCACAAGGTCGTGCACTCCACATGCCGCACCATCCCCCCCCCCCATTAATAATCATGAGCTGAACCATTTTTCTATTGAATATTTCAGATTTACTGCAATATACACCCGTCCTTGGGCAAAAAAGTTAGTTATTCATATCCAGAAAGTCGGAATAAAATACAGGTGACGGTTGAATTTGCTTGGCCAGGTCAGTGGTGGAGGGTCTTGTGAAAGCTATTTGGCCAAATCATTTAATTGACCCAACCCAAGAATCAATTAGGAATCGCATTGACTGCAATATCCTACGTGTTAAGTTATGTACAGTAAGTACGTGTGTTATGTAATTTTTTTTTATTCGGAATAAAAGCAATTTTATAACGCGCACAATATTTCACGGACATAAATGGCCGTGACTCCCGGTAGGCTCAGAGCCGACGGGCGCGTCGCTCGAAGGGAGAAGCAGTTTGGGGCCTTCTCGGAGTCGCTGCGGAGTTGACGCCGCCGCCGCTGCTGCTATCACCGCAGAGGTCGCAAACGGGTTTTGATTCCTTACCCGTACCCCGCCGCACCAAGGTCACAAACGGGTACCCGTACCCGGCCGTACCCGTACCCTACCCGGACGGGTATCGGATACCTGATTGCGACCTCTGGGATGAAGCCATGTTGCAGGCCCGGGTGGGTTGATTCTAGGAACTTGAATTGTGAGAAGAGACAAGACGTTGGGAAATGAATGACAAACGGTTACTCACCAGTGACTCACGGTCTACCCGTACCCGGCCGCACCAGGGTCGCAAACGGCTACCCGTACCCGGCCGGGTACGGGTAGCCGGGTATCGGGTAGGGTACTGGTATCGGGTACCCGGTTGCGACCTCTCTGCTACCGTGAACGTGCGGCAGCAGCAGCGCCGGCGGCGGTGGTACGATGGCCGCGTTCCACACGGCGGGGGGCTGCCACGGAGGGGAACGATCGTCCTGGTCCTCGGGTGTGAAGAGGAGGCGGAGGTTGCGAGTCGGACGGCAGGGGACTTCGTAGCCGCCGGCCCTGCTGGCGATGTCGGGAAGCCAGTGGACGCATCGGTGACGAGTGGACTCGCGGGGTGGTAGATGGGCGGCATCTGACGGTGCCGTTGGCGTAGCTGTCAGAGGACAAGGTGGAGCCGATAAGTAACGCCGACGGACTTGATGTGGTCGGAGGAACGGAGAGCGGAGCCAGCAATTGTTAGTGCGCTAGAAGGGAGCGTGGACGTGTAGGTCGTGAACAGCGCGGGTGCCGAGGATTGAACCACGAGAGGGGACGACTGGCGCGTGAGAGCTTTGCCTCTGCAGATTAAGGCTCCACACACCGAGAGAGACACCCCCCCCCCTCCTCTCAGAGTGCTCGGACATCGGGGGAGTTGTGGGCCTCGGCGTGAGAGGGGTCAGGGTGAAGCTTGCGGGGTTGCCTCTGGTTTTCGGCGATGTGGCAAAGTTTGTTGGTGACGTCCGTGCCCAAGGAGGTTGCGAGCTTCAGCGGTGCGCGTGTGTGGGGTGGGGGGGGTGGGAGTCATCGTTGCTGATTCACGGTAATCGGAGTAGTTCGCTGTCGTCGTCGAAGCGACAGACTATAAATACAGCTGTGTCCTACCAAATTCACTTGCAGGTTCGTGCTGGAACGTCCGGAAAGGATTTTTTCGCAGCCTTTCCTCACCTCGCGCCCACGCCGTGAACGCGCCACTGTCGCGGTTCGGCTCCGCGAGGTTTGCGACTCCGACCGTCGTGAGCGTACGAAGCGGACACGACACGCGAGTCAGCCGGGAGGGGCGCTTGTACAAGCAACGCTTCGTTCACAATAAAGTTCTGCGAACGGTGTGTGTCGTCGTCCCCACCCCCCCACCCCGCTAGGCTGTCGAGCGCTTTCTGTCGTGGGTTCGATTTTCGTGGCCCTGTCGAGAGACGCCGCCCAGATCATGAGTTACACGAGTCGAGGCGGCTCGCTGCCTCTCTGCATTAGCCGGGTTCTCTTCATGGAGGTGTCACGTGGTCTCGGCCCGGTCGTCGATGATGACACACGAATGTGTGAAACGTTCGTTTCGTTTCGATTTAAAGCTTTCGTGACTGCAGGGATTCATCTTCTTGGTTCTTTCGGTAAAGTCACGTAGAAGGGAAATAATAAAATAATAAAAATAAAACATAAAATAATTCTCACGAGAAGACTCGACAGACCTGTTCTCCACCTGAGGACGGCTGCTTGCGTTGTGGCCGAAACGTGAGAATTATTTTATTATTTTCATTCGTTTCGTGTTTCGGGAGCGGCTGTTCTCTGAGAACACAGATAAGTTCGGCATCGCCCGAGATGTCACCTATTGTGTATACTGTACGTGCAGTATATTGATATCCCACGCGATGTTTTGCGGGAGTGCACCATATCAGAAGCATTCTCTTAGGGTTTTTTTCGGTAAAGTCACGTAGGTAAAAGTAAATAATAGAAATAAAATAATCACGACGTGTCGGAGGCAACACAAGTCTCCGTCATCAGGTGGGACCGTCACAGCTAGATTTGCTGTATCAAGTGAAGCAAAATTCCAAGAGACGAGCTCTTAAATACAAGTTAAGAGGGGGAGGACGGGGGGAAGGGCTTATCTGAATGTGGTAGCCAATGAATGGAACGTATAGTGCGTTGTCTTTGAACTGTGCGTCATCTGGTCGAACACCATATGAGACTAGGCTCTAAAGAAAGCTGTCTCTGGTGTGGACCAATCAGTTTCAAGGACAATGCATAAATTATCAGAGCATTGTTTTTTTTTTTTGCATTTGACTGCAAGTATTGTGGTTAATGTAAACGTGATTCCTTGCAAAAGGTGTCAGTTTTGTTGCCAGAAAAAAAAGGGAAAAACCCTATTAGTATGAATGGAACGTGTTGGGGGGGGGGGTGGGCGGGGCTTAAAGAGAACAATAGGTGCACATGTTGATGCAAGCAAACTGTGCATCGGCTTCGATATTTTGTCGTCTGACCAGCGAATCGTCGGGGCTGGCGAGAAGCAATCCCGGCAGACCCGCCCGATGATCCTGGAGTGGCGTGGACCCTCGCGGAGATGGGCTCCAGCGATCCGCACGACGAGATAATCGACCGCGTGCCATTGTCATGCGCTCCAATGTTTATTATTTTGTCTTCTTAATTTCTCCGCAGCGGCGCGCACAGAAGAGGGGGGCAACGTTTCGAGCGATGGCCCTTTTGCCGAGGCGGGGAACGCGGGGGGGGGGGGTCCCTACATTTCACTTTTCCCCCACGCAGGTCACAACTGATAACATCTTTTCTGCCTGGGTGGGGGGGGAAGGAGGATTCAATTAATGCGCGGTGGTGGTGGTGGTGGCTTCCGCGTGTTGAGATTAGCCATGGCGTGTAGCGATGCCCTAGGCACCTTCACGAAGCTTCATCTGCCCGCATGAATGATTTATGTGCAGGGCCGAGTGTCGTTTTAATTTCGCATTCATAGAACTCCCCGCCGCGTGGAATGGGGTGACCTGGGGTTGTTTGTAGAAGGAAGAGAGAGCGGGGTGGTGGGGGTGGTGGGGTGCACGTGCTTTAGAGACCAGACTACAAAGGCCATGGCTCGGATATCAACATTTCAAAACCCACCACCCCGTTGTTCACGTCGGTTTGCGTTTCCACCCCCCCTCGGCTCACGTGACGGCACTTGCCCCAACAGTCTGTTGAGGCTATACGGGGGATCTTTGTCTTTGCGTCGAATCTGTGTGAGGCTCACGAACGGCACTTTCCCCCAACAGCCTGTGTGTTTTGCGTGTGGGGGGTGGGCAGAACGTAGTGGATAGCACGCTGCTCAACGAACCCGGCGAGCCGAGTTCGATTCCCGCTCACAGCTGACACCAGTGGTCCCCCTTTAGGTCAATTCGGTCTCAAATGAGTACGTGGTGCAATGTGTAAAGATCGCAACTGGGGAGACGATGGCGGCCAGGCGTGGTGCTGGCCACCCACCCCCTCCCGAGTGTGTGTCGTGGCAATCTTCATCGATGCTCGCTAACTGCACTTGCCCCAACTGGCTGTTGAAGGCTATACGGGGATCTTTGTTGCGAGCGTGTGTGTAGTTTTTTTGAGTGGTGTCTTTGTATTTCGGTGTTTGTGTCCGTCTGTATATGTGAATGTCTCTGTGTGTTCTTTGTCTTCTGTGCATGTGGGTATATTTTTTAAAAGAATTTAAATAAGGATCCCATCCTGGGCATTTTTTTTAGACATAAAGAACTGCATTCTCCACGCGAGCCGTGTTTTAATCAGCGGCACTCGATGCGGAATGCAAATGTCGCCGCACACTGCGTGTGCATGCAAACCACGCTCCCCGTACCCTGGGTTCTCCATACAGAGCACGAGTCATTCAATTCCTACACCCTGCAGCCCTACACCCTCCCCCCCTACAGCCTCCCCCCGTACACCCCCCCTCCCTACACCCTCCCCCCCTACACCCCCCCCCTACACCCCCCCTACACCCTCCCCCCCTACACCCCCCCTCCCTACACCCTCCCCCCCCTACAGCCCCCCTCCCTACACCCTCCCCCCCTACACCCCCCCTCCCTACACCCTCCCCCCTACACCCTCCCCCCCTACACCCTCCCCCCCTACACCCTGCACCCCTACACCCCCCCTCCCTACACCCTCCCCCCCTACACCCTGCACCCCTACACCCCCCCTCCCTCCACCCTCCCCCCCTACACCCTGCACCCCTACACCCTCCCCCCCTACACCCCTACACCCCCCCTCCCTACACCCCCCCTCCCTACACCCTCCCCCCCTACACCCTCCCCCCCTACACCCCCCCTACACCCTCCCCCCCTACACCCTGCACCCCTACACCCTCCCTACACCCCCCCTCCCTACACCCTCCCTCCCTACACACCCCCTCCCTACACCCTCCCCCCCCTACACCCTCCCCCCCCTACACCCTCCCCCCCCTACACCCTCCCCCCCTACACCCTGCACCCCTACACCCTCCCCCCCTACACCCTCCCTACACCCTCCCCCCCCTACACCCCCCCCCTACACCCCCCTCCCTACACCCTCCCCCCCTACACCCTGCACCCCTACACCCTCCCCTACACCCTCCCCCCCCTACACCCTCCCCCCCTACACCCTGCATCCCTACACCCTCTCCCCCTACACCCTCTCCCCCTACACCCTCCCTACACCCTCTCCCCCTACACCCTCAACCCACCGTGGCCACATTTCCGGTCTTGAGAATGAAAATATCGGTTTGACCGTCACGTGACGAACCTTGCCCTCAATCAGAGCGAGTGGCGAGGTGCTGCCCTCTACCGCGTGCGCGTGTGTGTGTGGAGCAGAGTGTCGCTTTGAAGAAAGGCTCTCCGCTAGTTTCTGCTCTGTGATGTCCACTTCCGCGGCCACACTCTGCCTGACGCCGATGGCGCAATCGGGATAACGCGGAGGAGAGTGACGCGCAAAAAAACACGACAAAAACATTTTTGCAAAAATAATTATGACATTTTAATACCACGCAAGTTGGCAATCCTCAATAAACAACAACACAAAGCGTTGACTTGTAAACGAACGTTCGTTCACCCTTTGTAACTCTTTAACTCGCCCTGCGCTCGTGCCCGTCACGAGTGACATTCGAGTCGACAGACAACCCGAGGTGCTTTCTCGAGCCCCCCCCCCCCCCCCCGCTTGAGCCCCCCCGGTTTCGGGGATGCGGGCACAGCCGCTTGGAACTCGACGCTCGCCGATCCGGAACAAATCTTCGATCGAGGCCGCCCGTTCGTCGCTCCGTTCCAAACGTCTTTAGTCCGCACAACATCTCGCGTCTCGCGTCTCCGCTCGTCGCGTTGGGCGTTGGATGCGAGTCGGCGCATGTCAAATGCGAAAGGCAGTACAGCAAGTGGGTGGGTCGGCCTGCCCGTGCGTAATCCGAGCGCGCTCCTTGGGAGCTCTTCACCCACCTTCGTTCACGGAGGGAGACCGATTGATTCATTTCAGGATCGTTTACGCGCGGGCTACCCTCAGGTCCGCTCGGCACGAAACCCGGGAGGCCGCACAAGGGACGCCTTGTGCGGAGCGGCCCGGATGAATGCGCACGGATAAACAAGGGGGCGATTGTGCGAGCGCTGTGCCCGTGTCCGTGGGTGCGCTCTGCGTACGGGGAGCGCCGGTTGGGCCGTCGCCGCTCGCTGCGCCACGAACCCGACGGACCTCGGTTCCAATCCCACTTCGTGACCAACATCGACGATGAACATCGCAACGGGCGGGCCGATGCGCTAGCCGCACCACCCGCCCCCCACCCCCCTCCCTCCCTGGCATTACTTAATAGGTGCTCGCAAACAGCACTTGCCCCAGGAGTCGTCTACGCGTGGCACCTTTGTCGACGCGTGCGTCCGCCCTGTTCGCGCGAAGAGGCGCGAGGTGGTCGCCTGTGGCTGCCCCGACGGAATGAACGAAACGGGTGGCGCTGCAGCGGAGTTAGTCGCTGGCCGGCCGAGTGAACCACCGAGCGCCAGAGGTCGCAACCGGGTACCCGATACCCGTACCCTACCCGATACCCAGCTACCCGTACCCGGCCGGGTACGGGTACCCGTTTGCGACCCTGGTGCGGCCGGGTACGGGTCAGGAATCAAAACCCGTTTGCGAACTCTGCCGAGCGTCCAGCGCTACACGAAGCTCGCGTCCGCCCCCTCTCCCGGCCACCGCCAGCGCTCCGCGAATCTCGGGGCCCTGCCTCCTCCACGCTCCCCTCGGCTGCCCTCGCCGCGCAGCTGCGCCGACCCGACCACCACGCGGACGCCTCCCTCGTGACCCTCGTGACCCTCGTGGCCCCCGTGACCCCCGTGCGCCACCGGCGCTCCGGGGACTACGGGGAGCCGCGGCAGGGAGGCTCTGCTCCCTCGTCCCATCGTCTCCTCTCCCCCGTCCTCCTCCTCGTCCTCCTCTTCGGCGCTGCTCGCCTCCGCCGGAGTCTCGCAAATCCTCAGCCTCGGCAGCGGGCCGTGGAAGCGCAAGGTGGAGTCGTCGGAATCGGAGCTCCCGGTGGAGCCGAGCGTCAACCCCCGATCGCCCGGCCGCTCGCCGCCACCGCCAACATCGTCGCCACCGTCGTCCTGGGCCACCTCGTCACGCTGCAAGTCCGCCGCCGCCGCCTTGGGTTGAGTCTCCCGCGAGTGCGCGGAGCTGTTGGGCAGGTGGAGGCATCTGGGTCTGTCCCTGCAGCGATGGAGGAGGAGGCGGTGGCGATGATGAGGAGGAGTCGGTGGTCGAGGAGGTGGTGTCATGAGTTCAGGAGGCTCGGCAGATTCACGTGGGCTCGAGGCGCAAGGCTCGCCCACGCTGCTGCTGCTGATGATGATGCTGTTCCTGCTGCTGATGATGATGCTGTTCCTGCTGGTGCTGCTCTTGCTGCTGCTGCTGGAGGAGGAGGAGGAGGACGCGCACTCGTGGTTGAGGTGGAGCCTCAGGGAGCGAACCTCGGCGAGGAGCTGCGTGAAACGATGGAACAGGTCCACGTCCATCGCTCGCACGGTCGCCTGGAGACACGCGGGGGGGGGGGTGGACATGGGGACAGAGGGGGGACGGGGGGGGACATGAGGACACGGGGGACAGGCACCAGTGGAGCGGACCATCGCCGGTTGTGGTGGTGACATTTGTCCCAAAAGCTACGAACCTGGCCACCTGAGTTCGACTCTCGTCTATGGCTAACATCTGTGGTGAAAGTCTGGACCGGTGTCATGCCTCACCTAGGTGGGCTCAGCTGTAAACATCATCGCTGGGCAAGCAATGCCGACCTCAATAGCTGCTCGCAAACAGCACTTGCCCCTAACCGCCTGGTAGAGCTGTGCGGGTGGCCTTTATCTTTGTAGTCCGGCCATACCCCCTCCCCTCCGCCCCCTTATGTGTGCCACGTACCGACCTCCGACAGGTGCTCGCTAGCACAGGCCGTGTGTAGGACAAGTTGACTCGATTGAATTCGCACGCATGCTGCATGTATTCACGGTGGGCGCGCTGATGGATGCACGAGTTATACGCCCTCTGCACGCATCGCGGGAAAGGTCGCAGCTTACATTGCCGCGCGCGATGCTATTGCATTCGCGCGTTTACCAACAACCTGCCTGCCTCCCTCCCCCCCGCCTGCCCCTCGTTTGTTTACGCGCCCATTCTCGATCCACTGCTAGGCCGACGGCTCCTCCGCACGGTATTGACGATCGGGAAACTCTAGATTTGAAGCTTTCGTGACTGCAAGGATTCATATTCTTAGGTTTTTTTTGGTAAAGTCACGTAGGTAAAACATTTTTTTTTTAAACGTCGTGGTATTTTATTTTTATTTTATTTTACTTTTATTAATTTTAATTTTTTACCTACGTGACTTTACCGAACAAACCTAAGAATATGATCGAAAAACTGCTTCGGTCAAACGTTCGGCCTCGGCAGGGCACGACTCCGCGTGTCCGGCCTCCCTGGCCCCACGCAACCCGGAGGAGATCGGAATCATCGGAATCATCGGAATCTTTTGTTCCTGCTGGAGGAATCCGATGAGCTATGGAGTTCCTTTTAACAGAGGATGGCCCGGCAGTTTTCGCAGACGTCCAGAAGATGTCTCGCCTGTCAGTGTGCAGAGGTGGCAGAGCTAAGCGGGGTCCGTCCAGCTCTTCCCCCAACGTGCACAGCCAATGCCAGTGATTTTAGTCCGTCTAACACCGAGTAGTGGTGGTGGTAGGAGGAGGCTTTTACGGCCAATATTATTCATAGTAGAGGTTTTTTTTTGGGGGGGGGGGGGTGGGAGGAGGTTAGATCACGTAAATATATAAATGTGTCAAACTTGAATCGAAGCTTTCGTGACTGCAGGAATTACTCTTTGGTTCTTTCGGTAAAGTCACGTAGAAAGAGAAAATAATGATGACGTGTTGCAATCGAAACGTCGTACTCTATTTTTTTTTTCTACGTGACTTTACCGAACCAAAGAGTATATAAATGTGTCGTTAAATCCGCCACCACCCCGACACGGCAATTAGTAAGGGATTTTTAATTTAAAGCTTTCGTGACTGCAGGGATTCATCTTCTTGGTTCTTTCGGTAAAGTCACGTAGAAGGGAAGTAATAAAATAATAAAAATAAAACAAAATAATTCTCACGACGTTTCGGCCACAACGCAAGCAGCCGTCTTCAGGTGGAGAACAGGTCTGTCGAGAAGACAAGAACAGGTCTGTCGAGAAGGCAGAGTCTGTCTTCTCGACAGACCTATTCTTCACCTGAGGACGGCTGCTTGCGTTGTGGCCGAAACGTCGTGAGAATTATTTGATGTTTTATTTGTATTATTTGAATACTTCCCTTCTACGTGACTTTACCGAAAGAACCAAGAAGAAGTGTACGGGCGGTGGCAGGTTTCACGACTCATTTACGCGATCTAACTCCCCCCCCCCCCCCCCCAAAAAAAAAGCATCTATTGGTGGATAAAACAAGAAGAGACATTCTTTTCGAATTTCGTCCAACAAAAACCCTCAATATTTCAAGAGCCGCGTTGCACTGTGTGGCGAATTCGAGACGGCGCTCCGTCGTATCACAGCTGTCACGGAGCAGCGGCTCTTAAAGAGCCACCGCCACCGCCACGTGCGGCTCGCAACCGCAAGTTGCTGATCTCTCCGCTCGAGCGTGAGTGAATCGCACAGCCGGGCAGCCACACGGCTCGCTCAGCCATCGTCACCTCGGCACTCAAGTTCATGTATTAGGTATAGCCCTGTGAGCCATTCGGCTCTTGAATCGGGTGCAACCGCAACAAACAAAAAAACATGAACGAAAAAAACATCTTAAAGTGAATATGTGACTAAGTGCAAACAGAAAATCCAAGAAAAGACAGCAAAATATTGCAGAAAAAAATCACCGTACACCAACGCTGTGTGCAAAAATCCCAGCGGGATGCAAGTCAAACAAACAACAACAACCACAAGACAACTTAGATTAAAGCCATCAGTCTAACTCTGTACTACAACAAACAAACATGGCTAAACCAATACACAGAATACATTGATCCACTGGTCAACACACTTTTTCTGGCATAAGGTATTCCAACGGTTTTAAGGTAATTTTGGAGTGCTGATTCCAAATCTGGCATCAGTTTTTGTCTATCACATCAGGTTTTTGAGATATAAAATATATTGCATTTTCAATAAAAACTGCAGAAGAAAAATATTAGATAAATGTGGATATCTACATAAAATGATATAAACACACTATCCTAAAAATACAGCACCATATTTTAACACTAAAGCAGTCACTGACTCGCAACAACTTGCAATCATAAGTGACAGAGTTCATTTCGGGTAAAATCAATGAAAATGGGGTATGCCGATAGCATACAAATGAGATGTGATAGAGCAAATCTGAGATCAGATTTGGAATCAGCACCCTGAAATTAGTCTAAAACAGCTGCAAAAGTCCAGGCCAGAAAAAATGTTTTTTTTGTTGACCAGTGTTATGATAAGGATGATGAGTTGATGACAACGATGATCGTGGTGACGATGGTTGATTTATAATCTGTGTGTCTATGTTTACCTTCTTACGCTAGGTAAGTAGCCAACCACGCTAATCGGAGACAGACAGACAACAAACTAAACACACACAAAAAACTGTTCTAAAAACAAAATGAGTTTGTCAATCTGGACGATTTAAAAGAGCATAGGAAGGGAAGAGCGTTCCAGACGGCCACAGAAACGCATCTGAAAGCGCGCGATGTGGGCGAGCGTCATTGTTGGGTGGTCAGCCAGAAGCCGCCGCTGCTGCTGCTGCTGCGAGGATTGACCGGAGGTTCGCGTGATGATGATGATGCTGAGGATGACTTATACTCCTTTGACGAGATCTGCAAGGTGGTCAGAGCACTCTGTGTGTAACGAGTGCGACCGTATAATGTAGATTACATTGACGACATCGATGCGTCATGATAACAACGATGATGGTGATCATGATGATGATGATCCTGATGATGATCATCGTGATGATGGTGATCATGATGATGATGATCATGATGATGATTATGATCATGATGATGATGATCATGATGATGATTATGATGATGATCATGATGATGGTGATCATGATGATGGTGATCATGATGATGATGATCATGATGATGATGATCATGATGATGGTGATCATGATGATGATGATCATGATGATGATTATGATGATGATCATGATGATGGTGATCATGATGATGATGATTATGATGATCATGATGATGATCATGATGATGGTGATCATGATGATGATTATGATAATGATCATGATGATGGTGATCATGATGATGATGATGGTGATCATGATGATTATGATGATGATCATGATGATGATGATCATGACGATGGTGATCATGATGATGATGATCATAATGATTATGATGATGATCATCAGCGTATCTCACCATCTCCGTCCGAAGCCGCTCAATCCTGTCTCTCTGCCCCGGCGAAGGGGGGTCCCACTGACCCCACCGAGGGGGTCTCGCTCCCCCGGGACCCCCACTCATCCCCGCGGGCAAGTCGACCCCAGCAGCGGCCCGCTCCTCCATCCACGGGAATCTGCTCATCGCAGCGTCAGGGTCCCAGTGTCGACTGTTGAGAGGTCGTGCGTGTGCGCGCGTGAGGGTGGGTGTCTGCGTGTGGGTGTGTGGGTGTCTGTGCGTTGTTTGTGTATTGTCTGCGTGTTGTGTGTATTGTCTGCGTGTGGGTGTGTTGTGTGTGTGTGTGTCTGTGCGTTGTTTGTGTATTGTCTGCGTGTTGTTTGTGTGTGTTTGCGTGTTGTGTGTGTGTTGTATGTGCGTTGTTTGTGTATTGTTTGCGTGTTGTGTGTGTTGTCTGTGCGTTGTTTGCGTGTCGTTTGCGTGTTGTGTGTGTGTGTCTACGTGTTGTGTGTCTGCGTGTTGTTTGTGTATTGTCTGCGCGTTGTGTGTGTATTGTTTGCGTGTCGTTTGCGTGTTGTGTGTGTGTGTCTGCGTGTTGTGTGTCTGCGTGTTGTTTGTGTATTGTCTGCGCGTTGTGTGTGTATTGTTTGTGTGTTGTTTGTGTGTCGTTTGGTGTTGTGTGTATGTTGTTTGTGTGTCGTTTGCGTGTTGTGTTTGTTTGCGTGTTGTGTGTGTGTCGTTTGCGTGGTGTCTGCGTGCGAGTGTGTTGTGTGTGCGAGCGTGTGACTATCAGCTGTTGAGAGATTGCGTGCGCGCGTGTGTGTGTGTCAGTCTGCGTTGTATGCGCGTTGTTCGTATGTTGTTCGTATGTTGTTCGTATGTTGTCCGCGTGGAGTGTGGTCAGCGTTACCGAGGGGACTCGAGACTCCACGCCGCCCGTTAGCACCGTGGCTCTCGACTGCGACGCGACCGGACGACGAGGAGGAGGAGGAGGCAGCGGGGGGAGGGGCAGCAGTGAAGAAGTTGCCCATTGTGGGCGAGACGCGGGGGCGCCGCGGGGGGGTGGGGGAGGGGAGCGGGGAATACACAACAACAGTGTGGCTCCATCAGTCGCCCTGGCCTGGCTCTGTGGGTCACCCTGGTCTGGCTCTGTGAGTCACCTGGTCTGGCTCTGTGAGTCACCTGGTCTGGCTCTCTGAGTCACCTGGCCTGGCTCTGTGAGCCACCCTGGTCTGGCTCTGTGAGTCACCTGGCCTGGCTCTGTGAGTCACCTGGCCTGGCTCTGTGAGCCACCCTGGTCTGGCTCTGTGAGTCACCTGGTCTGGCTCTGTGACTCACCCTGGCCTGGCTCTGTGAGTCACTCTGATCTGGCTCTGTGAGTCACCTAGTCTGGCTCTGTGGGTCACCTGGTCTGGCTCTGTGAGTCACCTGGTCTGGCTCTCTGAGTCACCTGGTCTGGCTCTGTGACTCACCCTGGCCTGGCTCTGTGAGTCACTCTGATCTGGCTCTGTGAGTCACCTGGTCTGGCTCTGTGACTCACCTGGTCTGGCTCTGTGACTCACCTGGTCTGGCTCTCTGAGTCACCTGGTCTGGCTCTATTAGTCACCTGGTCTGACTCCATGAGAGATCAACACACCACTCACCGCGTGTTGTTGTTGTTTAATCCGCGTACCGTGCAGGTTGTTGTTGTTGTTTAATCAGCGCGTTCAACAAAGCAGCGAGCTGCGCGATGGAGACGCGCGGACACCGCCGGGAGACGTCACCGACGATCACGTGGCGATACTGATGATGATGATGTGGCGATGCTGATGATGACAGGAATAATGATGACGATGTGGCGATGCTGATGATGATGAAAGGAATAATGATGACGATGATGATGACAGGGATACTGATGATGATGTGGCGATACTGGTGATGGTGGTGATGGTGATGATGATGTAGCGATGGTGATTAGGGTGGTGATGATAATGTACGAAATTGATGATTACCAAATCGAACGATTTTAATCGCAGTTACCAGATAAGAGATTGGTTGATCATTATTGGGATCGCATGTAAATGGTTAAACGGGGGAGCGGTGGCGCAGCGGTTAGCGTGCGGCGCTCTTAACCCGACGGCCCGAGTTGAATTCGCCGGCCACCTCGCACTGACCAGCGTGGTGAAGTATGGTCAAACCTCCCCCCCATTGACGACATCGCGTTGAGGTTGCCTTCATCCAGCAGTAGATTTCGAACGCGTGGAAAATATGAACAGTATCTGTAACGCGTTACCCTATGGGGCATTCCGTTATCCACTGAAGCCAATGGGCATTGACAATTAGTCCGACCGATGTGACAACAACAACAACAACACGTCCATCCACTTTGCGTCACTGCTCAAACGCGTGGCGTTCTCCCCGTGTTTCTGTTAGCCGCCCATCTTAGCGGTGGAAATTCCACATTTCCGCGACGGTGACCAGTCCATCAGGAATGCAACCCATACAGCGCCTGCTCCGTGACGAGCGGGTTCGCGTTTTATCGAGCCGAGAGAGTCGATGGCGATTTGGTTGAGTTGCAAGGCGGTGGCGGGGTTTAATGACGCGGTTACACCATTGGAAACTGATTTGCCAGAAGAAAAAATCTGGCAACAAAACTGACACCTTTTTTACACCAGTTTTGTTGCCAGATAAAAGGGTAAAAAAACTATTATCATATTTTTTTCTTCTGGCAAATGAGGTTACAATGGTGTAAATGCTTTACCCCGAGCTCTCATACTCTGATGGTGCATTGTCTTTGAGTTGTGCGCCTTTTGGCGTCATCTGGTCCAACACCATGTGAGACTAGGCTCTAAGAAAAGCTGTCTCGGGTGTGGACCAATCAACTTCAAGGACAGTGCATACATTATCAGAGTTGTGTTTTTGTTTGCATTACGACCGCAGGTATTGTGGTCTATGCAAACATGACTCCTCGTAAAAAAGGTGTCAGTTTTGTTGCCAGATTAAAGGGTAAAAAAGCAATTATCATATTTTTTCTTCTGGCAAATGAGGTTCCAATGCTGTAAATGCTTACCCCGAGCTCTCATACTCTGATGGTGCATTGTCTTTGAGTTGTGCGCCTTTTGGCGTCATCTGGTCCAACACCATGTGAGACTAGGCTCTAAGAAAAGCTGTCTCGGGTGTGGACCAATCAACTTCAAGGACAGTGCATACATTATCAGAGTTGTGTTTTTTGTTTGCATTATGACTACAGGTATTGTGGTCTATGCAAACATGACTCCTTGTAAAAAAGGTGTCAGTTTTGTTGCCAGATAAAACGGTAAAAGACGCGGTTACATTTAAGCGATCTGACCTGGAGACTCCCCTTGTGGATAATTCACTGGTCAACACACTTTTTCTGGCATAAGGTATTCCAACGGGTTTAAGGCAATTTTGGAGTGCTGATTCCAAATCTGGCATCACATCAGGTTTTAGAGATATCAAATATTGCATTTTCAATAAAAAATGCAAAAGAAAAATATTAAATGAATGTGGATATCTACATAAAATGATATTATAAACACACTATCCTAAAAATACAGCACCATATTTTAACACTAAAGCAGTCACTGACTCGTAACAACTTGCAATCATAAGTGACAGAGTTCATTTCGGGTAAAAATCAATGAAAATGGGGTATGCCGATAGCATAAAATGAGATGTGATAGAGCAAATCTGAGATCAGATTTGGAATCAGCACCCTGAAATTAGTCTAAAACAGCTGCGAAAGTCCAGGCCAGAATTTTTTGTTGTTGACCAGTGTAATATTTGTCGCGAAAACCCTCCGCGTGCTAAACTCGAGAGCGCTGTTCACGTGCCGAGGCGTTCATTCTCCTGCTCATAGTCCTGAGCCAGGCGACGTTACCATGCCGGGAGCAGTCCATCCATAGCATAGGTCTAATATATCTCTGTGTTGGGGGTTAGCCGCGTGCAGCAGGTTACCTGCTCAGGTGGTGCGGGCTCAGGTTTGCGTGGTGGCCACGCAACGATGGATTCTTGACTCCATCTGTGCGGGGTTGTTTGAATGTCACCCCCCGCGTGGTTTGGCTGCCTCATTCAACGTTGGTTGTGGCCAAATCACCCCTCCTGAACGGGTCCGACCGTCAAACCCATCACCGCGACCCACCAACATGAGCACCACAATGCCCCCCCCCCCCATGTCACCAGCGTCGTCTTCGTTCTGCCACATCACCGCCGCCATCCCCCAACATCATCACCATCATCGCCGTCACCACCGTGACGACACCGACCATCTTGCGATTCGTGGGGAGGTGGGGGGGAGCGCCTTCCTGGGTGAATAATGGACGTGGTTACTGTTGTTGTTGTTGCTGTTGTTGCTGTTGTTGTTGTTGTTGATGTGCTGCGACCTCGAGTCCATATCTCGCTCGTGTCTCGCGTTGACGCCGGGACCGGTCACGTGGGGAGGTGCCGTGACCCGTGGCTGCCCGCACCGCCAGGGCTCCCGGCTCCAGATTCCAGCCCCGACCTCGACCGCCCGCGACCTCCCCTGTGGCCGTTGGCGAGCACCTGCTGAGCCTCGGGGTCTGGCTCGGGGTTCGGCTCGAGGTCTGGCTCGGCGAGCCGCTCCTCCAGGAGGACAGACACGAGACACGCAGAGTCCACGCGGCTCGCTCGGCGCGGCGATGACGCCGAACAGAACCGTGGCCGGTTTGACTCCCTGGCGTGCTTCCTGCGGCTGGGTCCGAACAGCCAGGCTAGGTGGGGGGAGAGGTGGGGGAGGGGGGGGGGAGGTGGGGGAGAGGAGAGGTGGGGGGGAGAGGAGAGGGGGACAGGTGGGGAGAGGAGAGGTGGGGGGAGGTGGGGGGGGAGGACAGGTGGGGGGAGGTGGGGGGGAGAGGAGAGGTGGGGGGAGAGGAGAGGTTGGGGAGAGGGGTAGGGGGGAGAGGAGAGGTGGGGGGAGAGGAGAGGTGGGGGGAGGTGGGGGGAGGTGGGGGGGAGAGGTGGGGGGAGGGGAAGAGGTGGGGGGGAGGTGGGGGGGAGAGGAGAGGTGGGGGGAGAGGAGAGGTGGGGGGAGGTGGGGGGAGAGGAGAGGTGGGGGAGGAGGAGAGGTGGGGGAGAGGGGTAGGGGGGAGAGGAGAGGTGGGGGGAGAGGAGAGGTGGGGGGAGGTGGGGGGGAGAGGTGGGGGGAGGGGAAGAGGTGGGGGGGAGGTGGGGGGGAGAGGAGAGGTGGGGGGAGAGGAGAGGTGGGGGGAGGTGGGGGGAGAGGAGAGGTGGGGGAGGAGGAGAGGTGGGGGAGGAGGAGAGGTGGGGGAGAGGGGTAGGGGGGAGAGGAGAGGTGGGGGGAGAGGAGAGGTGGGGGGAGGTGGGGGGAGAGGAGAGGTGGGAGGAGGTGGGGGGAGAGGAGAGGTGGGTAGGGCGGAGAGGAGAGGTGGGGGGAGAGGAGGGGTGGGGGGGAGAGGAGAGGTGGGGGGAGGTGGTGGGAGAGGTGGGGGGGAGAGGAGTGGTGGGTAGGGGGTAGAGGAGAGGTGGGGGGAGGTGGGGGAGAGGGGTAGGGGGAAGAGGAGAGGTGGGGGGAGAGGAGAGAGTGGGGGAGAGGTGAGGTGGGGGGGAGAGGAGAGGTGGTGGGGGGGGGGTGCAGAGAACGTGAGTCGAGTCGAGGCGGCTGCTCGACTGTTGCACCGCCCGCGATGATTTTGGTTCAAATGAGCGGAGCTCGAGAGGAGCGAGCAGCGACAAAGATCCCCCGTGTAGCCTTAACAGACTGTAGGGGCAAGTGCTGTTTGCGAGCACCTATGAAGGCCGGAACGGTACACGAGGGGGTGGGTGGCCAGCACCACGCCCGACCGCCTTTGTCTCCCCAGTGGCGATGTTTACACACCGCACCAGGTACTCATTTCAGGCTGAGTCAACGTAGGAGAGGCCCGGGACCGGTTCAGATAATCGTCGCTGGGTGTTGGCCGTGAGCGGGAATCGAACCCGGGTCGCCAGGTTCATAGCGCAGCGTAGCGCTAACCGCTGCACCACCGCTCCCCATACACGCGCATATACACACGCACACACACACACGCGCGC
This sequence comes from Lampetra fluviatilis, assembly GCF_964198595.1. NCBI lineage: Eukaryota > Metazoa > Chordata > Hyperoartia > Petromyzontiformes > Petromyzontidae > Lampetra > Lampetra fluviatilis. The sequence continues at coordinate 3,320,114 of NC_136320.1, forward strand.
TCATATACAAAAGACCAAAAGATCAACCCGTATGGCCTTTAACGGACTGTTGGGGCGAGTGCTGTAAAATCAAAAACACGTGAAGGCCGACACGGCACACGATCGCGGTAAGTGGATAGCACCACGCCCGCTCGCCTTTTGTGTTCCACGTGGCGATGTTTACACATCGCTGCAGATACGAATTTGGGGCTGAGTCGACCTAGGGAAGGTCCGGGATCGGTTCAGATAATCGTCACCGGTGTTGGTGGTCGTGAGCGGGAATCGAACTCGGGTCGCTGGCTTCGTAGCGCTGCGCGCTAATCGCTACACGACCCCTTCCAAAACAACGGCCGCTCGAAACTAAGATGCACTTTGCGAACACGTGAAGTGTCGAAGGGGCGCTGGCAGGAGGTCACGTGACAAACCAAGGTGCTGTGGGTTGACTGCCTGAGATGACTGGCAGATCCACCGCCTGTACTTGCCACTGTGGCACCTCGCTGCATTTTAGTCGCCCCGAACTCCGCTCTTTGTTGTGAGCGTCTCTCTTCTGTCCTCCTGTGACTGCCCTCCAACTGGCCAGTAGCTCCACGGTGCACCTGGCCTGGCACTGCTCAGCAGAGGTCGCAACCGGGTACCCGATACCCGTACCCTACCCGATACCCGGCTACCCGGCCGGGTAAGGGTACCCATTTGCGACCCTGGTGCGGCCGGGTACGGGTACGGGTAAGGAATCAAAACCCGTTTGCGACCTCTGCTGCTCAGTAGCGTCGTTCACAGAGGCTGCCCGGGTACCGGCAAAGTCAACTCGGCTCCCCATTCTCCCGAGCCCCGCATCAGACCCCATCTCGACTCCCGGCCCCTCCATCTGGCCAAACAGAAGCTGCTTGAGCAAGCGTTGGCTGCTCGAGCGGGCTACGTGACCCAGCCCGCGTGACATCCTCGCACTGATTGGGGACAGATCATTCAATGGTCTGTGAGCTCATCACAGAATTTAGTCTGGTTGAACCCTAGATGGATCGTAAGCAGGCCAGCCTGGATGTTTGAAACCGGCGCAGATATTGATTTAAAGGGAGTCCACACATATTACGACTATAATGAGACAATAATGTTTGTGTGTAACGCGCGTGATGTCACTCAACATAGACTGCCAGTACCCTCACCGAGGTTAAGAACCAGGCTACAGTCTACATTATAGACTGTCAGTACGCTCACCGAGGTTGAGAATCAGGCTACAGTCTACATTATAGACTGTCAGTACACTCACCAAACTTAATAACCAGGCTACAGTCTACATTATATACTGCCAGTACACTCACCAAACTTAATAACCAGGCTACAGTCTACATTATAGACTGCCAGTACACTCACCAAACTTAATAACCAGGCTACAGTCTACATTATAGACTGCCAGTACACTCACCCCCAGCCACCGAAAGCAGAAGAGAATAAAGTTGCAGAGCAGTGAATTTGAACAAATTGACGGTCAGTTAAATACATTGCTACAGTGACATGAAGTGAGATGTTTGATGACTTCGTTTGGTGCAACAATCACTGTCATTAATACAGTGCTACAGTGAAATGCAGTGAAGTGTTTGATGACGTACTTTCGTGCAAGATTCACTGCCATTAAATTTACACACGATACAATTATACTCTGCTCAATTTTTTCGTAAATATTACAACTTCCGTCCTAGGACGGGCAAAAGGCTAGTACAGTACTCGCATATATATACACAAATGCAATGATCACTTTAAGGGTGGCACGTACGGTGGTTGTGGGTGACCAACACCACGCCCGCCGCCTTTGTCTTCCCAATCTTGTTGTTCACACACCGCGTCAGCTATTCATTTAGGGCCGAGTCAACCTAGAAGAAGCATGTGACTTGCCACTGTCATTTTACCGTGAGTGAAAATCGAGCTCGGCTTGCCGGGTTCCGTAAATCAGTGCGCAAACCACTGCACCACCGCTCCCCATAGTCATATAAATCAAAGACAAAGATCCCCGGTGTAGCCTTAACAGACTGTTGGGGCAAGTGCTGTTAGCGAACACCTATGAAGGCCAGCACGGCACACGAGGGGGTGGGTGGCCAGCACCACGCCCGGCCGCCTTTGTCTCCCCAGTGGCGATGTTTTTACGCACCGCTCCAGGTACTCATTTGAGGCCGAGTCGACCTAGGAGACGCCCGGAACCGGTTCAGAAAATCGCCACCGGTGCCGGCCGTGAGCGGGAATCGAACCCGTGTCGCCAGGCGCGCTAACCGCTACACGACACACACACACAGAGAGAGACACGCGCGTAACGCCACGATGTGTTTCTAGGGGAATGGGGAGGGGTGGGGGGACACGGCTCATCACTCCGACTCGGTGCATCACCGGAGGGCACTCACCCACAAGATCGTGAGCGATGTCCCGCAGGAGGTGGCCCACGATCAGGTAGGCCACCCCCACCACCACGAGCGCAGCCATGAGCAGGTAGAGCACGGCCTGGGGCAGTGGCGTGGTGGTGGTGGTGGTGCCGCTGGAGAGGGAGCCGTGGCCGGGGGGGTACAGGGAGGACACGCCAGCGGCCACGACGTCACCGCCACCACCGCCACCACCGCCACCACCGCCACCACCACCACCACCGCCGCTACCAGGAGTCCCCGCTGGTGCCGAGGAGTTCATAGCGTGCGCGACTCGGAGCGACTGCAGCAGCTGTGTTGCTAACGACATGACTCCGACCTCACCACCACCGCTGCAGCACCGCCGCTGCCAATGCCACTAACACCAGCAGCAGCAGCAGCAGCAGCACCACCGCGGTGATTGTTGTTGTGGTTGTTGTTGTTGTGGTTGTTGTTGTTGTTGTGGTTGTTGTTGTTGTGGTTGTTGTTGTTGTTGTGGTTGTTGTTGTTGTGGTTGGAAGCCGCTCGCCTCGCTGTCCGTTTCAGCACCGCGCCGAGCGCGCGCCGCGGGGTCTCGCCAGGAACTCGCATTGTCGCCCGCGGCGCCACGGGAAACCACCCACGCCTCGGCTTCTTGTCCGTGTGTTGTTGTTGTTTGTTTGTTGTTGTTATTGTTGTTGTTGGGATGCCATCTGGAGGAGCCTCTGATTCGCTGTTCGCTGTGCGCGTTAATGCCGAGCGCTCGCTTCTCCCCCCCCCCCACCAGCTCTCTCCCCCGGGTCGCTGCCCCCCCCCTCTCCCTCTTCCGTGATTGATGCTCAAAGTGGCTAATTTGGGGGGGGGGGCGGAGGGGGCTCAGCCCCGCCCCTCGGCTGTCCGGGAGATTTGTTCAGCGCGATGGAGATTCCTGACCTTGACCGCTCCCAAATCCCGATCCGTCTCTTGGCCCGGATTCTTAAGCATGGTCGGCGAGGATTGCCCAAACCGTCTTTGTCTCTCCCCCCCCCTCTCTCTCTCGGTCTCGATATGCCGTACCTCTGTATGTCTCTCCCTGGATGTATATACACAACTATTTATTCTTCCCTGCATGTCTCAACCCGCGTGTCTGTGTCCCTGTGCGTGTCTCTAACTCTCTGTGCGTCTCTGTGCGTGTCTGTCTGCATCTGTGCGTGTCTGTGTGTCTCTGTGTGTGTCTGTGTGTCTCTGTGCGTGTCTGTGTGTCTATGTGCATCTGTGCGTCTGTGTGTCTCTGTGCGTGTCTGTGTGTCTATGTGTGTCCGTGTGTCTCTCTGTATCTCGGTGTTCCACTGTGATTCCTCGCTTATGTGTGTGTTTATCTGTTTGTCGATACGTGTGTCTGTGTGTGTGTCACTGTGTGTGTCATCGTGTCTCACTGTGTCTCTATGTGTGTGCCTGTATCTGTCGCTCTGTGTGTGTCTCGCTGTGTGTCTCTGTGTGTATCACAGTGTGTGTGCCACTCACTGTGTGTCTCTCTCTGTCTCTCTGCGCGTGTATCACTGTGTGTGTCACTCACTGTGTGTGTGTCTCTCTGTGTGTGTCTCTGCGCGTGTATCACTGTGTGTGTGCTACTCACTGTGTGTGTCTCTCTCTGTCTCTCTGTGTGTCTCTCTGCGCGTGTATCACTGTGTGTTTCTCTCTGTCTCTCTGTGTGTCTCTCCCTCTGTGTGTGTCTCTCTGCGCGTGTATCACTGTGTGTGTGCTACTCTGTGTGTTTCTCTCTGTGTGTGTCTCTGCGCGTGCATCACTGTGTGTGTGTCACTCACTGTGTGTGTCTCTCTCTGTCTCTGTGTGTGTCTCTCTGCGCGTGCATCACTGTGCGTGTGCTACTCACTGTGTGTGTCTCTCTCTGTCTCTGTGTGTGTCTCTCTGCGCGTGTTTTCACTGTGTCTCTCTCTGTCTCTCTGCGTCTCTCTCTCTCTCTCTGTGTCTCTCTCTGTCTCTCTGCGTCTCTCTCTCTCTGTGTGTCTCTCTGCCTGTCTCGCTGCGTCGAGCCGTCAGCGACTCGCTCCGCACGCCGCGCTCCTCAGACCCCCTCAGCCCCCCCCCCAGCCCCCCCCCCCCGCGCGTCCTTCATCCTCACGGCGTCTCTGCGCCGTGAGGATGATGGAGACGACGCGAGAGGGGGGAGTCGGGTGAAGAGGAGCCCACAGCGAGCGGTCCCCCCCGGGCACGTGCGTCGATTCACCCCTCTGCATCCAACAACTCGCGGGCGCGGATCTGCACCGACCCCCCCCCCCCCCCCCCCATCTCACGCGATTCCTCCCACAGGCTTCGGAATCGTCGAGTAGACGGCGGTTCTTGTCCATCGCTGATGCGTCTCTACCCCCCCCCCTCTCGCCTCCCCCTCCTCCTCCCTCTCCCTCTCATCTCTCTCCCGATCTCTCTCTCCTCTCTCTCATCTCTCTTTTTTTTACGATCAGTAGAAATAAGAAGATGCTCGGTGTATTCGGCACTTTGCTTCGTTCATCATTTCGTATTTTTTTTTACTTAGCTTTACGTAAAACACCCACTCTCTCGCTCACTCTCTCGGTCACTCTCTCGCTCACTCTCGTTCTGCACGCAGCCCGATCTCTCTCTCCTCTCTCTCATCTCTCTCTCTCTCCTGATATTTGAAGGTGCACATTTGCCTGGCCACAGGCGCCGTGGTGGCGTTACCGCCGCTTCGTGGCGAGCGGTGGTGGTTGTTGTTGTGGTTGTTGTTGTGGTTGTTGTTGTGGTTGTTGTGGTTGTTGTGTGTGGGGTGTCAAGATCGGCCTCTGTGGAGGAGGTTCGTGAAGGACGCTGCTGCTGCTGCTGGGCAGTCGGAGGCAGTCACCCTCCAGCAACAACGGAGGGCAGAGGAGCGACGCTCACAACAACGAGCGGACCGCCGGGCGGATAAACACGCAGCAAGTTCGCCCAGTGGGGGGGGGGGGGCACAGCTGTTGCATCTGCCGGTGATCTCAGTCAGCCAACCCATGGCACCTGGGTCTGTCCCGCGACCTCCTGCCAGCGGGCGTTCGACAACTTCACGTGGCAGCCTCAACGCGCACCTAGCCTGGCACGAGAGCCGTGGTGACGTCACCGTTAGTGGCGAATGGCGGGTGTTGGTATTTACGTTTGTGTTTGTGTATGTACTTAAGTGTGAGTGCCTAGCGACGTCGATCATTAACATCTGCCCTCCCAATCCCTTAAGTACCCATCTACTCTGCTAATCGGATCAGACGGGGGTGGTAGGAGCAACGGTTGACTCATTACTCAACCACACAGAGGTCAAACATAGCTCCCCCCTGACCCTGCCTGGACCCCCCCCCCCTCCCGCCGTCTCTATCCCCCCCCCATCCCTCCACCAATGTGCCCCTCCCATGGGTCCACGCGGCGTGAACACGTGCGGGCAAATCTCCCGGTGTCTCCACGTGGATTTCGGTAATTGGTGGAGAAACTCTAGCTGTTCCTGCTGCGCATTGCCACGTCGTCGTACATCAGCATCATTATCATCATCGCCCGCTCACACAGCCACATACCTCCTCCGGCTGTCACTCATCATCATCATCAGCAGCAGCAGTATCCCTCGCTCTGTGTTATAATAACCAAATATATCATCATCAACACACCTCGTTCGGTTTCATTTTATACTTCGTCATCATCTTCCATAGCTCTAACGGGCGGGTGAGCAGGTGAGTGGGCAGATGAGTAGGTGACCGAGAGGGTGAGAGAGCAGTTGAGTGAGTAGGTGAGTGGGCAGGTGAGTGAGTGGGTAGGTGAGTGGGTAGGTGAGTGGGCAGGTGAGTGAGTAGGTGAGTGGGCAGTTTGGTGGGCAAATGAGTGGGCAGGTGAGTGGGCAGGTGAGTGAGTAGGTGAGTGGGTAGGTGAGTGAGTAGGTGAGTGGGTAGGTGAGTGGCCAGGTGAGTGAGTTGGTGAGTAGGCAGGTTGGTGGTCAGGTGAGTTGGCAGTTGAGAGAGTAGGTGAGTGGGTAGTTGAGAGAGTAGGTGAGTGGGTAGGTGAGTGAGTAAATGAGTGGCCAGGTGAGTGAGTAGGTGAGTTGGCAGGTGAGTGGGTAGGTGAGTGAGCAAGTCAGTCAATAGGTAAACGAGCAGGTGAGTGAGTAGGTGAGTGAGTAGGTGAGTGGGCAGTTTGGTGGGCAGGTGAGTGGGCAGGTGAGTGAGCAGGTGGATGTTTTGCGAGTGTAGCGATCACGTGAACTTTGACCCATGCCCCCCTTATCGCCGACACTACCCGCTCCTCAATCAGTGCGCCCCGACTCGCGCGCTCTCCGCGAAATCAGGGAGCGCGTGAATCTGGCGCCTCCACACCGCGGGCGATGTTGATTGCGGGATCCGAGACGAGTCTGGTGGAGACGCGGCAAGCAGATTCGAGACGGGGAGCAATCAGCTGATCGGTTGACCCCAACGCGCGCTTCGTCCGTCTGCGACTGTGGCAGTCGGCGCGGCTCAAGGGCCAACATCGGCGACGAATATCTGAACCGGTCCTGGGCATCCCCTAGGTCGACTCAGCCTGAACTCAGTGCCTGGTGCAATGCGTAAATGTTCGTGCTCGGAAGACGACAGGGGCCGGGCGTGGTGACGGCCACCCAACTACTCGTGTGCCGTGCCGGCCTTAATAGGTGCTCGCTAACAGCACTTGGCCCAACATGCTGCTAAAGACTACATGGGGGTCTTTGCTCGTGGCTTTCATTTGTCAAGGTCGGCTGCCGCACCACACGGAGCTCCAAGTCTTCGCGGCCACAGTTATGCCCTCCCTTCTCTTCGCTTGAGAAACGTGGACCTATGTGAAGAAACATCTGCGCTGATTTGAAACATTCAGGCTGGTCTGCCTATTCTCCATCCTGAGTGGATCGTGTGAGGAGCTCACAGATTAGAGGTGGCAAACGGGTTTTGATTCCTTACCCGTATCCTGCCGCACCAGGGTCGCAAACGGGTACCCGTACCCGGGTACGGGTCCCGTTCCCGATACCCGGCCGGGTACGGGTAGCCGGGTATCGGGTAGGGTACGGGTATCGGGTACCCGATTGCGACCTCTGTCACAGATCCTTGAAAGATCCGGACACAGTCCCATCGGTGAGCTCCTCCGGCAGGCGAGGCTGCGTTGGCTGGGTCGTGTAGCCCGCATGCCCAGCCACCGCATGCCCAATCAGCTTCCGTTCGACTGGATAGATGGGGCTAAACGGGAGCCGCACGGGCTGGGAGAAGAGATGGAGTGCGAGAAGCTGAGTGGACTTGCCGATGACCGGTATCAGAGGTGTCAAGATGGGCCTCTGTGGGGGAGGCTCCTCGTGAAGGACGCAACTGGGTGGAGGAGCGACGCTCAAAACTACGAGCGGAGTGTCGCCAAAGTCCCCTCCAGACGAGCTCCCTAGGAGCCCCCCCTCTCTAGTGGAGGCCCTCGTGCCAGCAGCGGCGCGAGCGAGCACTTGCAGGGCTGCGCCTCTATCTTTTTTGCCCAACGTCGCGCGACCCCCTCCTTTAAAGACTCAACATAGCAAGCGGCCAGCAACAAACGGTACGATCAGAGTTATAATAGTCACGGGTTTCCTGGATAAGTGACGTTGATATTTGTGTTGTTGCTGTCGTTGTTGTCGTTACGAGCAGCGGGGATGTCTCCCCGCGTCTTCGCGTGCGTGAACACAACCCTAATGGAGTCGTTAGCGCACGCGTGCCACCCCATCAATCACGTGGTCCCGTTCCCTGCTTAATGAGTCGGGAGCGAGCGATGCACGTGGGGGGGGGGGGGGTGAGAGGGCCGGGGAGATTGGGCGATGGGAGGTTTAATTAAGATTCGGAAAGCCATCACGATCGCCGTTCATAACAATCCTTCGTGTAAGCAGGAGGACCTCGCTGAGTCTCAAAGGAGGTTCGAACCGAGCCGGTTATTTACAATCGATGCTAAGGGCGCAGCCCCGCAATTGCCTGCTCACCCCACTGCTGGTGGAAGAGCCTCCACTCACCGATCCACTCGTTCAGCAGTGTTCAGCCGCCTCCTTGTCGATCTGCTTTGGCTACCACAATGGGCACCGTTACCGTGAATCTCGCTCATTCATTCATGCTCCCATATTCTTATGGGTCTTTCGGTAAAGGCACGTTGATAGGTTCAAAGAAAATAACAAGAACATAACAAAAAAATTGACGACGTTTCGATCGCACTACAAGCGATCGTCATCATGATGACGACCGCTTGTGTTGCGATCGAAACGTCGTAGTTTTTGCTATTCTATTTTATTTGAACCTATCCAAGTGCCTTTACCGAAAGACCCACAGAATATTAATTCCTGCAGTGACAAAAAGCTTTAAGTAAAGATTCCTGCTCCCATGTTGACGATTCGGTCACCCCCACCCTCACCACCACCACACACTGCTGCAGGGCACAACAACTCACTCACACACTCACAGTCATCCACACCTGCACGTCACAACCGCGCACCATCTCACTCACCACAACCCGCAATTCCACAACGCCCTCTCCGACTCACTCGCTCGCTCGCCCAACCAACACCGCAGATTCGCCCTTCGATTCTCCCTCGCACTGCTCCGCTCAGGAATTTATCTTCCGTCGTCTCTTTTTTGCCGGTCGCTTTGGTGTGCGGTGTTTTTTCTGCAATATTTTGCTGTCTTTTCTTGGATTTTCTGTTGGCACTTAGTCACATATTCACTTTAAGATGTGTTCTTGTTCATGTTTTTGTTTTTTGTTTGTTGCGGTTGTGGTGAGTGAGATGGTGCGCGGTGGTAACGCGCAGGTGTGGATGACTGTGAGTGTGTGAGTGAGTTGTTGTGCCCTGCAGTGTGGTTGACCGAATCCTCAACGTGGGAGCAGGAAACTTTACTTTTCGTGACGGCAGGAATTCATATTCTTTGGGTCTTTCGATAAAGGCACGTGGATAGGTTCAAATAAAATAACAAAAACTACGACGTTTCGATCGCAATATTTTGCTGTCTTTTCTTGGATTTACTGTTTGCACTTAGTCACATATTCACTTTAAGATGTTTTCTTGTTCATGTTTTTGTTTTTTGTTTGTTGCGGTTGCACCCGATTCAAGAGCCGAATGGCTCACAGGGCTATACCTAATCAATGAACTTGAACTTCTCGTTACGTGCCGCTGATTCTGCACTCGGCAGCTGAGCTCCCCTGCGTTGGGATTGAGCTCGAGGAGGAAACCATCCTCGATTTGGGGATTTGAAAGCCGGTCGTTGCTCCACCAAGGCAGCACAGATACTTCGCCGATCACATCCCTGAAACTCTCTCTCTCTCTGTCTCTCTCTCTCTATTACACAAATGTACCAGATCACACACACACACTCGTTTAATAATAATAATGATTATATACTGTTACACTTTAATTACGACCTTGAGCATTTGTCGGAAGTAATTGCATCTGCTGGTGATGACGCAGGTTCTGGGATTTGGCGAGATGCTTCGCCAGGCGCGCGCGGTGGCCTGGCCCACTTTGTAATTCGTCGTTCAAACACAAAACGTCGGGAGACGTGAATGACGTTGACCCGCAAACAATGCCCGTTCATCGTAACCGCGTTATCTGTCTCGCTGACAGTCGCGTGGATACGCAAGGACGAAGTCACCCGAGGGGGGATGGGCCCGCCGATCTAGTCAAAAACCCTCATCTCGGACGATGACCGCCGTAGGAATGTGGAATTTTTAAATCCTTTATATTAAGTTCGCTTGCTTGCTTGCTTAGGACCGTGCAAATCTTTCGGTCGTTTTTTAACCCACTTCCCGTGATCCAATCGAGCTGATATTTTGCACACAGACTCGTTGTGCGTGACAATGAATTTTCGTGAAAAATTGTTTCCAAAATTTTACACTGTTTAGGGAATTTTTTAAAAATATTTATTTACCAATTGGTTAATGCTGGCACACAATCATCTGACCCATAGGTGGCAGCCATCTCAAGCCAGAGGACGAGATGACTCTAGCCGCCCCGATGCCACGCATATAAAGGATTTATAGTGAAAAACTTTGTTTTTACGGGTTAATTTATTTTCTCCGCTGGCTCAGGGCTGTAAAACCGGAGATGCCCCACGTGCATTTGAACTGGAAATCGCCTTTTTAAAATGTTCTTCTTCTAAACCGCCCCGAACCCCTCCCCAATAAAATTCAGACCAAATAGCCCCCTCCTCCATCCCCTGTCCTCACCCCCTTCCTCGCACCCACCCCCTCCTCCTTCCCCAGCGTTCACGCGCGGCATACGTGGAGGGCACACCACAAACCACCCTTGGGTATTCATCTCGGCTGACACGGATTTAATTAGCATCTGCCACGGCATTTGCGATTCGCCAGCCACTTGCGTGGATTTTTTATTCGAATATCGGAGCTGTGGGTGCGCGCGTGGTTTTCGTGTGCGCTTGAACACATATACATGTGTGCGTGTGTGTGTGGACACATATACATTTGTGCGTGTGTGCGTGGACACATATGCGTGTGTGCTTGGACACGTACGTGTGCGTGTGCGCTTCGATACGTATGTGTGCGTGTGCGCTTGGACACGTATGTGTGCGTGTGCGCTTGGACACGTATGTGTGCGTGTGTGCTCTTAGCGAGCACCTATGAAGCCGAACGGGGCACACCAGGGATGGTGTTGCAAGCTGTACGCCCGGCCGTCTTTGTCTCTCCCAATATTACACAAATTACGTGTCGATGTTGCCCAGGGGCTATAGAAGGTATACTTTTTCTTGGTTCATTCGGTAAAGTCACGTAGAAGGGAAATAATAAAATAATAAACATGAAACATAATAAAATCATTCTCACAGCGTCTTTCCGACAGACCTGTTCTTCACCTGAGGACGGCTGCTTGCGTTGTGGCCAAAACGTCGTGAGAATTATTTTATTATGTTTTATTTTTATTATTTTATTATTTCCCTTCTACGTGACTTTACCGACAGAACCAAGAAGATGAATCCCTGCAGTCACGAAACCTTTAAATCGTATAACTGTCCACATGCGAGTGCGCGTGTAAGTGCGGCTGCTCGATTACAACACTTCACGCAAATAAGTGTAGTGACTCAACTCGGAAAACATAAGACTTGGAGGCACTTCTTGTATTATCATTTAACTCATTGTTGTTGTCGTTGTTGTCGTATCCTCAAATCTTGCACCTCAATTTGAACCCACTTCCCAATGTGGTATCGACTGCAAACTTCGTATACTTATGTCTTACTGATGACAATACTATATTCTATCATAAAAATAATATATATTTTTTTAAACGATCTTTTTTTACACGCTTTCTATTAACTCTGTTGTTGTTGTCGTATCCTCAAATCTTGTAACTCAATTTTAACCCACTTCCCAATGTGGTATCGACTGCAAACTTGGTATATTTATGTCATACGGATGACAATCCTATATTCTATCATGAAAATAACAAAAAAATTAAACCATCTTTTTTATATGTTATGTTTCGCCTTGGGTCTAATTGTCCACGCTCAACTCACGTTGGCTGTAAATCACCACGGTCCCTCACGTTATGGCAAACCTCGGGGCCACTTCCTGGAGTCGTGGAGTTCTGCCATTACTCGTACGGTACATTTCATTAAAGCGTGTTTAAAAAAAAGTATTTTTATATTTAACGAGCACCATCGGGATAGCACACACCCCACGTGGGTGCACACTCTACAGTCGCTAGCCTCTACACAACTCTCGCCGTCTAACATCGACTGCGCTGACGGAGACAGCCAATAACTATCCAGCAGCGCAATATCGAGCGAAGACGACAGCGACGACGGCGACGAGACGACAGCGACGACGAGATAGTTGACGACGGCGATCTTGAACGACACGACGAGGATCCCACTTCCAGGAACAGCCACAAGGTCCCACACAAGTGTAGAGGAGTAAAATGGGGACGTGACGTCAGGTGTGCCGTTCAGTGCGATGACGTCACGTCTCCTAGGGTACTTAAGGGAGACCCCGTGACGAAAGCGGGGTCACTGTGGGAACGGGTAGAGTAAGAAGGGTGAAGAGGGAACCATGGGTAGAGAGAGGGATCGAATAAGGGAGTCTGGGGAGAAGCCGGTGGTAGCCGTAGAGGTGCTTCTCTCTCCGCTCGGTGGAGTCGGCAGAGTCCACGATCCGACATGAGAGAGAGAGAGACCGGAGCTAGCCGGCAGGGACCCGGACTCAGAGTAGGACCCCTAGCCCCTGGGAGTTGTGTACCCTTGTGTGTTATTGTTAACCTTTAATAAACCCTGGCGAAAGCCCATAACTTACCTCCGTCTCCGAGTGCGTCCGTGGGGACCCCTCTTACACTCCCAGCGTGGCCTCGCTCCGCCCTGACCACCCCCCCTTTCTGGAACCTACTAGCGGGTTCCCGAGGCTTCCCGATGGGCCCCTTCTGTGACCTTCCCCTAAATGTCCCCTTCTCGTCTATATCGTGGCCTGCTGACGTTGAGTACTGCCATACACCGCAGTTACCCTTTTCTGCCAGCAGCCGGCGCTATGTCACTACACGAGCATGAATACAAACAGCCTCTGCATATCCTTAACAGGCTGTTGGGGCAAGCGCTGTTAGCCGGCATGGCACACGAGGGGGTGAATGGCCAACACCACGCCCAGCCACCTTTGTTTCCGCAGTGGTGATGTATACACGCCACACCAGATACTCATTTGAGGATGAGTCGACCTAGGGGAGGCCCAGGACTAGTTCAGATAATTGTCGCTGGTGGTGGCAACGAGTTGGAATCGAACTCGGGTTTCTGGATTCGTAGCGCAGTGTTAACAAGTGGCGGGCCGTGTCTTTTACACCTCGGCCTTCAGTGCTATCAATTCACAATTAGACCGCCTTCGAATAACCGTACCATGACACTAGGGCTATAGGCTATTGTCATTCGATGTGTAGTGACATAGGACGTCACTACTGTGTCGGCCCGTACGAGGGCTGGGGGCCCCAAGGGGGTGCCTGGGGGGTCACGTGGTGGAGGGACCCAGACCTTCCCGTGAGGTGGGGGAAGGGAGGCGTGGCCTGGGCAGAGCCGGCTACGCCGGAGCGAATATAAGCGGGGTGTGGATGCAGAACGGGGCTGTTGAACTCCGAAGTGAAGACGACATCATCGGTCCTCAAGTCCCGGCTCCCGCCAAATCGGCGGCTGGTTGTGGCGTTGATCCCGTCAAAACGCCGCTCCCGCCAACTCGGCAACTTTGATCATGTATGCACTGTCCTTGAAATTGATTGGTCCACACCCGAGACAGCTTTTCTTAGAGCCTAGTCTCACATGGACCAGATGACGCCAAAAGGAGTTGTATTTTTGTTTGCATTTTGACCGCAAGTGTTGTGGTTAATGCAAACACGATCCCTTGTATAAAGGTCTCAGTTTTGTTTGCAGGTAAAAGAGTAAAAACCTATTACTACAAAAATCATTGTTAGCTACTGACCACGTGCTGGGCAAAATCATTGCCTTGCCCCGCGTGCTCCGATTTGAATTTAACGTCTGTGTGACGTCACGTCGCCTAGGAACGCGCGGCCCCGCCTCTGTTTACGCTGCCGACCAATGGGAGCGCGGCCCCGATGCGGTGGGGGGTGGGGGGCGTGGGGCTCCCGTGATGCAACGCGCGTCCGCCCAGCCCTCCCCCATGCCGCCATCTTCGGGATTTTAACTGAGGCTGCCTTGGTCGACGATTCGCAACAAACCCCTCACTCATCACCACGATCACTGTGGTGGGTTATCGTGAGTACTACAGCAACAACAACAACTACTGCTGCTGTGGTGTCACGGGTGTGGCGGAGGAGGCAGCAGCAGCGGCGGCGGCTGCAATCCGTCAGGGCTGGTGAGAGAAACTCCCACAAACACGGCGAACGTCGGCTTCTCTCGCCTTGTACAATCATCGCGCTGTCATCGTCGTCATCATCATCATCGTCGTTGTTGTTATTGAGGTCGGTAACGTGTGCTGTGGTGACAATTATCAACGCGACGGGCGGTGTAGGTCTGTGTGTGTGTGTCTGTGTGTGTGTGGGGAGCGGTGGGTGTAGTGGTTAGCGCGCTGCGCTACGAACCCGGTGACCCGAGATCGATATCTCTCTCACGGCTCAACATCGACGACGATTGTCTGAACCGGTCCTGGGCCTCCTCCCCTAGGTAGACTCAGCCTCAAATGAGTACCCGGTGCGATGTGTAAACATCGCCACTGGGGAGACAAAGGCGGCCGGGCGTGGTGCTGGCCACCCACCCCCTCATGTGCCGCGTCGGCCTTAATAGGTGCTCGCTAACAGCACTTGCACCTACAGTGTGTGAAGGCTACACGGGGGATCTTTGTCTTTTTTTCGATTTAAAACTTTCGTGACTGCAGGGATTCATCTTCTTGGTTCTTTCGGTAAAGTCACGTAGAAGGGAAATAATAAAATAATAATAACAGAATAAAAAAATCATTATATTATTTTATTATGTTTTATTTTTATTATTGTATTACTTCCCTTCTACATGACTTTACCGAAAGAACCAAGAAGATCTTTGTCTTTGTTGCGCGCGTCTCATCCAGCAGTGGAGCTGATTGACATCTGCTGTCATGGCGACGGTCGTGTGGATTATTGTTGCGAGATCGCTTTAAAGTTCAAAGCTTTAAAATTTTAAGCTTTAAAGTTTTAAAGTTTAAAGCAATCTCGCTCGCGAAATCATTTGGCAGTTCCAGACATCACATTAGGGGTGAGTTAATTCAATGTTTGACCAAATATCACGGGCTAATCTTTAAGTTGATGTTTTTGTATGGCCCGCGAATGGTGTTATTAATGTCCACATTGGCAGAAGAAACGTTCACCACCTCTGCTAGATGAATGAACATCTCCACGTGGCGATCGTAGCTGCAGTGCGTGCGAGGGGGGAGAAGACAACTGTTTGACATGATGACACCCGACGTTCAACTTCGCTGTCTTTAAAATCGCAACCACGTCACTTGTTGGCGATGGGTCCGCACCTTATTGAAGATGTGGGGCCATCCATTGAGTAGGTTACGCAAAAATCTGTCAAAGCTTGACCCCTCCTCCCCTTCTCCCTGTGTACTCACGCGGACTTTTTAGACCTCCCACCTGCGTACGTACGCCTGACGCACCCCCCGAATCCTATAGAACGGCAGATATGTAATCCACGCAGAAACGATAAAGGATTAATAATATGAACGTGTTTAAGCAAACAGTCCACCGCCGGCTGTATGAAAGAATTAAGTTGCGCACCTTGGCCACTGATGCTGCATGATAGCTGCAGTCAGGGGCACGGTGGCACACGAAGTGACACGTCTCCCACAGTCCCACCTCTCCCGCTAGTACTTGTCTGACAGCTGGAGACGCTGAACTGTGGCTCATTTGAAGGCCGATGGAGACAAATTATTATCGAGGCGTTACCACCCCGCCCAATTCCTATGCGTAAGTACATTGTCAGTAGAACCCCCATTACACAAGCTACGCATTTGGGTTAACCCCCCCTCCCCCCTCCATGCGTACGTACTAAATGGATGGCCCCTGTCCTCGCACAAAGTTTTTTTGGAGTTACGCGAGAAGAACCACAACAACAACAGCGGCTGAATTTCGATTTAAAGCTTTCGTGACTGCAGGGATTCATCTTCTTGGTTCTTTCGGTAAAGTCACGTAGAATGGAAATAAAAAAATAAAACATAATAAAATAATTCTCACTATTTTATAATGTTTTATTTTTATTATTTTATTATTTCCATTCTACGTGACTTTGCCGAAACAGCGGCTGAGTTGGAGGTGCGAGGAGGATTTAAATCGCAGGGCCACGGTGGGGGGGGGGGCGGTGAGGGGGTAAGTGCTGTCGGTGTGAGGCCTGCACGCAAGGCAGGCAGTCGCTTTGCTCCGTGAGGGTGCAGACATCGAGAGAGAGAGATTCCTCAACACCGGCGTCGTGGGGAGAATCTGAAGTTGTGGAAACCATGGGCGAGGGACAACTCCCATCCCTGTATTTGTCGGTATCATTTTGGTATGTTCTCGACAAGGAGAGACTAAAAATTTTAATTATTTTTTTACCTACGTGACTTCACCGAAAAAACCTAAGAATATGAATCCTTGCAGTCACAAAAGCTTCAAATCAAGGAGAGACGCATCATAACAGACGGTCCGTGCCGACACACATCTGCCCCCCGTGAAGCCAATCTGACTTGCTGTCGAAACACGGAATGTCGACATCGATCCCAAGAGGTTTTGTTGTTGTTGTTGTTCTCGTGTCGTTGAACCGATGCCGCTGCAATCATTTGCACTCCAGGAAGGCCGCGTGGCTCATGGTTTGTGCAAAAAAAAAAACGTGGTCCTTGATAATTGTTTTTTTACCCTTCTATCTTGCAACAAAACTGACACCTTTTTACAAGGAGTCATGTTTGCATAGACCACAATACCTGCAGTCATAATGCAAACAAAAAACATAACTCTGATAATGTATGCACTGTCCTTGAAGTTGATTGGTCCACACCCGAGACAGCTTTCCTTAGAGCCTAGTCTCACATGGGTTGGACCAGATGACGCCAAAAGGCGCACAACTCAAAGACAATGCACCATCAGAGTATGAGAGCTCGGGGTAAGCATTTATCATAACAATTATCATATTTTTTACTGGCAAATGCGGTTCCAATGGTGTAAACGTGGTCCTTATTCAGTCTACGTTTGGTCTCTCCCCCTGGTATCGACATTGACAGGGCGTCACGACTTTAGAGCACTTCTGGTTTTGCGATGGTGGCGACCGCGTTTGTACTCCGTGCGGAGGCTCTCCCCCCGATCCCGTGTCGGTCGTGGCGAGGGCTGATCGATCGGACGACGAGACGTGAACGGGGCGGTGCGGGTGAAGCGGTGCGAGTGAGGTGGATATTACAAAACAACAACTGCGGGTGACATAGAGCACCAGAGGCAGTCCAAAAGAGTGAAAGTTTAATTCTGCCTGATCAGGTGGCAAACGCAAGAAACTGGGATGGTCTTGATTTTGAAAAAAAAGCGAGTGGTACTGACAAATGAATGAAGAGGTAAATTGATATTGTTGGTTCTTTCGGTAAAGTCACATAGAAGGGAAATAATAAAATAAAAATAAAACGATACAATTCTCACGACGTTTCGATTGCAACACAAGCAATCATCATCAGGTGGGAAAACCACAGCAAGAAAATTTGACTTTTCCGAAAGAACCAAGAATATGAATCCCTGCAGTCACGAAAGCTTTAAATCAAAATTTAAGAGGTAAATTGTTGATTTTCAAAGTCACTTTGAATCGTGACGGTTCATTGAATTCAAGGTAGTGGCAGAGGGGCAGTAGGCGGGGTGGTTGAACCGTTGTGTGTCCGACCGTCTCTCCACACGGTGACTGCCCTCACAGATGCTGCATTGTTTATTGGACAGGGCAGCTGGGAGAGAGTGGAGAAGTGGCCCAGTCCTGGGAGAGGGGGTGACGGAGCGAAACAGGCGTGTTTAGGAGTCGTTGGCTGGGAGATGGAGAGTCACGGTATTAGTGATGTATTTACCTCCAAGAAAAAACACGCCAACAACACTGCCGTCAAAGAGAGATAAAAAAACAATCTGCGACGTTTCGGGCAATGACCCTTCATAGCTCATCAACAGTAAGGCCAGAGATACATTTCGATTTAAAGCTTTCGTGACTGCAGGGATTCATCTTCTTGGTTCTTTTGGTAAAGGGAAATAATAAAATAAAATAAACTTTTGTTATTTTTATTATTTTATTATTTCCCTTCTACGTGACTTTACCGAAAGAACCAAGAAAAAGCCAGAGATACAGTTTAATAAGGGGTTGGTGACTGCACTTAACACCTTGGTGCCTGATGAGAATTACATGTAGAATACAATTTGTGATCGGTTGTTAAAATTGGCACGTTAACCTTATTGCTATTAATTTGTCTAGCGGGTTTTTGGGAATCTCACAAATCTCTACGTTATCCACCGACCCTTGCGTCGAAATTTCCGCGTCACGGGCACGCACCACCGAATCCAAATCAAGAGCAGCCGATTGTTGAGAGACGAGCAGCTGAGACCGAGCAGCTGAGGTTGGGAGGGGGTGGCGCGGGGGAG
This sequence comes from Lampetra fluviatilis, assembly GCF_964198595.1. Classification (NCBI taxonomy): domain Eukaryota; kingdom Metazoa; phylum Chordata; class Hyperoartia; order Petromyzontiformes; family Petromyzontidae; genus Lampetra; species Lampetra fluviatilis. Next base: position 3,338,507 of record NC_136320.1, read on the forward strand.
CGTTGTTCCACGACTTTGTGTGCGGCTGTGCCGAGTGGCTCTCCCTCCCGCTGTGTCGGTAGGGTCTTGCACTCTGGCAAAAAGGACAAGTCGCCCCCCTCTCCGCCTCTAAGTTTGCGACAGCCGTTCTATGTAGTGGACCATTTTTGGTATTTTTTTAAATCTCTCAGCATAGTAAAATTGAAATACGATATTCGCAGGACGAGTTTGCTCCCCCCCCCCCCCCCCCCCTTTGAAATCCGTGCGTGTGCCACTGCTTCCAAGACAAGAGCCGTTGATTTTTTTTGGTTTGGCACCGTTTTTAAAATCCCTCCCACCCAGCAGTATAAAAACAATTGTCACCACAGTGAATCGACAGATTGGCTTTACTGTGGGTACTCTCCCGCCTCTTGCGAGGCGGTCTGGCCATGGTGGAAGAATCGTCTTCTGATTCATTTCGTTCATTGCTGCACTTGGTTTTGTTTCGTTTTGGAAGAATCGTCTTCTGATTCATTTCGTTCATTGCTGCACTTGGTTTTGTTTCGTTTTGGAAGAATCGTCTTCTGATTCATTTCGTTCATTGCTGCACTTGGTTTTGTTTCGTTTTGGAAGAATCGTCTTCTGATTCATTTCGTTCATTGCTGCACTTGGTTTTGTTTCGTTTTGGAAGAATCGTCTTCTGATTCATTTCGTTCATTGCTGCACTTGGTTTTGTTTCGTTTTGGAAGAATCGTCTTCTGATTCATTTCGTTCATTGCTGCACTTGGTTTTGTTTCGTTTTGGAAGAATCGTCTTCTGATTCATTTCGTTCATTGCTGCACTTGGTTTTGTTTCGTTTTGGAAGAATCGTCTTCTGATTCATTTCGTTCATTGCTGCACTTGGTTTTGTTTCGTTTTGGAAGAATCGTCTTCTGATTCATTTCGTTCATTGCTGCACTTGGTTTTGTTTCGTTTTGGAAGAATCGTCTTCTGATTCATTTCGTTCATTGCTGCACTTGGTTTTGTTTCGTTTTGGAAGAATCGTCTTCTGATTCATTTCGTTCATTGCTGCACTTGGTTTTGTTTCGTTTTGGAAGAATCGTCTTCTGATTCATTTCGTTCATTGCTGCACTTGGTTTTGTTTCGTTTTGGAAGAATCGTCTTCTGATTCATTTCGTTCATTGCTGCACTTGGTTTTGTTTCGTTTTGGAAGAATCGTCTTCTGATTCATTTCGTTCATTGCTGCACTTGGTTTTGTTTCGTTTTGGAAGAATCGTCTTCTGATTCATTTCGTTCATTGCTGCACTTGGTTTTGTTTCGTTTTGGAAGAATCGTCTTCTGATTCATTTCGTTCATTGCTGCACTTGGTTTTGTTTCGTTTTGGAAGAATCGTCTTCTGATTCATTTCGTTCATTGCTGCACTTGGTTTTGTTTCGTTTTGGAAGAATCGTCTTCTGATTCATTTCGTTCATTGCTGCACTTGGTTTTGTTTCGTTTTGGAAGAATCGTCTTCTGATTCATTTCGTTCATTGCTGCACTTGGTTTTGTTTCGTTTTGGAAGAATCGTCTTCTGATTCATTTCGTTCATTGCTGCACTTGGTTTTGTTTCGTTTTGGAAGAATCGTCTTCTGATTCATTTCGTTCATTGCTGCACTTGGTTTTGTTTCGTTTTGGAAGAATCGTCTTCTGATTCATTTCGTTCATTGCTGCACTTGGTTTTGTTTCGTTTTGGAAGAATCGTCTTCTGATTCATTTCGTTCATTGCTGCACTTGGTTTTGTTTCGTTTTGGAAGAATCGTCTTCTGATTCATTTCGTTCATTGCTGCACTTGGTTTTGTTTCGTTTTGGAAGAATCGTCTTCTGATTCATTTCGTTCATTGCTGCACTTGGTTTTGTTTCGTTTTGGAAGAATCGTCTTCTGATTCATTTCGTTCATTGCTGCACTTGGTTTTGTTTCGTTTTGGAAGAATCGTCTTCTGATTCATTTCGTTCATTGCTGCACTTGGTTTTGTTTCGTTTTGGAAGAATCGTCTTCTGATTCATTTCGTTCATTGCTGCACTTGGTTTTGTTTCGTTTTGGAAGAATCGTCTTCTGATTCATTTCGTTCATTGCTGCACTTGGTTTTGTTTCGTTTTGGAAGAATCGTCTTCTGATTCATTTCGTTCATTGCTGCACTTGGTTTTGTTTCGTTTTGGAAGAATCGTCTTCTGATTCATTTCGTTCATTGCTGCACTTGGTTTTGTTTCGTTTTGCTCTTCGATGCCACGGGTCACTTTTGAAAATGCGACGTATCCTGGCGCGTTCTTGAGTTCTCGCCTGGTTAAACAAAATCAACTTGTGGCCACATTCTCACCAGAAGGGCTCTCGAGAGCTCTGTCAAGTGGAGGAGACTTTACAATCAGCGGTGTCATGAGTAAGCAGTTTCAGGGCTGTGTTTAGGCTAATGGTTCTACTCAGACACCTACGTGCCAATTACCAAACAACGGGCGGTAACAATCGTCCCATTTAACGTTCTGGTAATTGCAGCACTACGTTTAGGAGAGGATGAATGTTTACTGCCAGTCGTTCAGAAATTGGCATGCAGGTTCGTACAGGGAATGCTGTGTTTGGAGCCAGACGAGACGCAGTTGGCGCTTGTCCGCTAAGTTGTGTCGCGTTGCTGCCACCCGTCGTCAGTGCCGCACACTCGTGATTGCTCGGTGGTTTGTTTGTTGTAAACATCGTTTCTGAGAACAGGCCCAAAGCCCCCAAAGATAGCAAACAGCCAGCAGCAAGCAGCACTTTCAAAGTGGTAATAGATAAGAGTCTATATTCTTAGTTCTTTCGGTAAAGTCACGTAGAAGGGAAATAATAAAATAGTAAAAATATAAAACAATAAAAATTCTCACGACGTTTCGACTGCAACACAAGCAATCATCATCAGGTGTGAAATCCACAGTTTATTTAATTGAGCAAGGGTATCAAAAGAGCTTTGGGAAAGAGACAGATAGGAGGGAATTCCAAAGTGGAGTGGTGCCAGGAAAGAAGCATAACGTCAAGTGTTGTGGCTGCTGCAATGAGTACGTTGGTGAATGAGTGAGTGTCTGGTAGATTGAGTGCTCGGCATGGATGGAGGAATTAATTGAAGTTATCGGGAACAGTAACCACGGTAGTCGTGGGTTTGCATGCAAGACAGTCGACCGCTCTCTGTTCCTCTAGAATTTGAAGGTAACCCCACCCCTCGTTTACATCAGCTGATTACATTCAGCCCATCATCCTTCGAGGGTCAATACAATTGGTACCACTTTGTGGTTGTCCTATGGATAGACTTGCCCGCGCCATATGACAATATTGTGCAAGCAACAGGATTTGTCGTATGGATAAATTATTTCCCCCCATCAGAGGACAGTTGAATTTCCACCACTGGCTCTGGGCTTTAAGCAGTGATCAGTTGAGCAGCAAATTGTTTTGGCTTTTATTAATATTTGTGAGCGATTGGCTATAATTGAATCGATGGCTTGGCTGTAGTCTGGGCTATTGAGGTAATGGGGGAAGGGCGGTTGCTTGGCTCTGAGCTGCTGGACTATACTCTCTAATCTCGTTTACCAAATGAGAAATGGGTGATGCGTTGAGGGAGGTGATTTTTTGTTGTTGTTTTTATTCGATTGCAAACGACAAACGCGACTAAATGTGGTACGTTGTATGTAATCTGTGTCGTAAGTGTCAGAACGATTACGAATTTGGCTCTTTGTTTTCATCTCTGCCTGGGAACAGCTGTAGGGGCGGTGTTTGCATCACGGCCGCCCTCTCCGCCGTGGCACCTGCGCCACCGCTGACTCTGATGCAACGCCGCAGCTGAGCGCTTGTGCAGGTCTCTTCCCTCCCCCAGCCACAGCGGCAGCAAAAGCAGCTGCTTCTAACAGCTGAGGTGTCTATGTTTGGCCAAACATCCCAATGTGGGACCCTCCTGTGAACGTCTTGCGAGTATGCGAGGCGTTTCTGGATAATGCATGCCGTCATAATTAATAATTGATTTTTTTTGTGTCGGGTCACCGAATGGTCTGGCCAAATCTCTGTCTTGATACCATCCACCAACATCCACCAGCCGACGGAAAACAAATGAAATGATCGCTGAGCGCAAGCGATGACCACGCCAGTTGTCATTGTTCCAGCTCTCCGCTAAGTTGAAGGACTATTCTCACAGCCAAAATTTAGCAGTTAGATAAATGCCCTTATTGGCTGCATTTAGAAGATATGTATTATTCCTTAATTTTAAGATCCGCCTTTTTTTACCCGTACATTGGTTAGCGAAACCCCGTGCGAGTCGGCATTATAGCTGCCAGTGCTACTCGAGTGGTGCTTGACTTGAATGCTGGTTCTGCCGGGATTGTGTTTGCTACTCGTTGTCTGCAACGTTCTGATTTATTTGACGCGATTCCCTTTTTTTTTCTTTCACCAACGTCCTCCGCGGGACTTTCTTTGTAAATGTGGCTGAATGTTCCTTACGTGCCGGCAACAAATACAATAAATCAATCGGGTAGCCAAGCGACAGAGGGGGGGGGAACCTTCCGGTTGCGAGTCACTCGCTCGCAATTCGAAGGGCGTGATTTCAAATACTCGTTGAGGGTTGATTCGGCCCATCATCTCCTCCCGCTGCGGCATAAAACGACTTCCACTTTGTGGGGAAATCAACGGTGGTTGTGTCCTATGGATAAACTTGTCCCCCCCCCCCCGCCCCCCCATCATGTGAATGTGTACTCTTAGTTCTTTCAGTAAAGTCACGTAGGTAAAAAATGGAATTAAAATTAATGAAAAATTAAGTAATAATAATAATAATTCTTATTAATTTTAATTTCATTTTTTACCTATGTGACTTTACCGAAAAAACTAAGAGTATGAATCCTTGCAGTCATGAAAGATTCAAATCTAGAATGTAAATGTGTATTTTTTTTTTGTATACCACTGGCTCAGGGCTGGTCATTTGAGCAGGAAATAATCATTTTGACTTTCAAATAATTTGCCAAGTATGACTGATCCTCCTGTAAAAGTCATGAAACTCTTTTAAAAGCTTTCACAAGCAAATTGAATGATGTAATGAATTAATTGTAGTTGGAAAAAAAAAACTGAAAGTAATACAATTAATAGGCATTCAAGTTTAAGAACAAACTATTTAGCGTCTTGTATTATTTGCTCATTAAATGAGACAAGTAGGTCATTCTGTGCCTGCGACAATCGCAAAATCCCAAGCCACCTACAGTGATAAAATCCATCGAACAGATGAAGCAACCAAGATTAACGGTGCATGATGTACATCAGGTACTCTCCAAACCTCTAACACCTCTTAGGACGTGTGGTCCCGACAGTACACCAGGCGTTGCGCTCACAATGCGTGCTCCTGAACTTGCCTCCGTAGGCTCTTCGGGCGCTCATTGTACTCGCACTGTGCCAACGACGCGTAAGTGTTATTTGTGGAGTCAGAAAAGGATGTTTTAATTGTGTTTACTGTTAACGCGAAATAAAAACGAATTCAGCAGCTGAGCGCGGAGGTGCAATGTGTCCCCACAGAGACCCGGGTGCTGCCCGGAGCCAGGAGCGAGCGGGCGAGCGGTCCAAACCGGCCGTGCTGAGAGGCAGCGAGTGGGAGTTTGGTAGCGCTGTCGGGCAACTCGCTGTGACGTCATGGACCCAGACTACGAGCACCAACACCGGCTGCTGCGGCAGATCAACCTGCAGAACACGGGCGTCGCCTCGCCCTGCATGGTACGGGCAGGGATACGCCTTGCAAGTTCAACCTGCAGGATGTTTGACTCACAGTCATGCAAAAAACATACCGAATCCACCTGCGTATGCATTATATTTGCTTGTTTTGTTACAATTAAAACCAAGCCCTGAGCCCAGTGGCGGAAGTTCCACATTGCTGTGATGGGTTGAGGTTGTCCGTGGAACGACCACTGTTGATCTTTACACAATGTGGTGCTCGTTCATTTTAATTGTGCAATTGCACCTGCATCGAATAAGTCACTGTCTCATCAACCCTGCATCCGGGAACAACCCTTGCCAGGAGACATCGCAGAATGTGAAGGATGAAATGCAGCCTTGAATACCGCTACAAACTCTCTCTCTCTGCTGCCCTTTCCCCCTTCGCCCCCTCACCCCCCCCCCCCGCCTCACCACCACAGACCCCGACGTCGCACCGTGCCCTCACCCCCAGCGGTTCCCCCTTCGCCTCCCCCAGCAAGAGCGGAGACCGCTTCATCCCCACGCGCGCTGGCGCCAACTGGGGCATCGGTTTTCACTCCACGTCGGTGAGTGTGTGCCCCCCTTCCTGACCCCGTCACAGCGTCTCGCAGTCAAAACGTCTCGGGAGGTTGTGGGGGGGCGGAGAGGAGAAAGGGGTAGGAGGAGAGGGCGATTTTAGCCGCAGTTTATTGACAGTGAGGGGGGTTGATGAAAAACCCATCACCATTTCCTGCTTGATTGACCGTTGAGGCATTGGTGCTCAACGGCAGAGCCAGTGATGTAAATTCCACATTGCCGTGGGGGTAAGTCTGTCCGTAGCAGAACCGCTGTTAATCTTCACAGAGCAGTTGTGATTTTTGTCAATTCCTGGAGGGAGGGATGATGGGCAGAGTGAACACTCCACTTCCTCTGCCCGCTTGGAATTGAACTTGCAACCTACCGATGGCGAGCTGCTCTTCCTACTGCTGAGCCACCTAGCGTCGAAAAGACGAATGTTTTTTTACTCTCTCGCTTTTATTCCATCGGTGCTGTCGTTGTGACATGTCGTTAGATTAAACGCCAATTCAAACTCTCACAGCTCCGTGACTGATAATGATGGTGATTCGCCACGTAGGTTTTCGCAGCCGATGTCATGATTCAGAATTTATTTTAGTATTAGGCCACGTAATTCTGCAATTCTAACAACTGTGCGGTGTTGAAAATATTTTAAGCAAAACAATTAACTCTGACTTCCTGTTTTCAGCATCTGAAGTTGCTTGACGCAGTTTCAAGTTAAACGTCATATCCATTAGCTTAATTAGGTGGCTAGAATTGTTCTTAAACTCACCGGTGAGCTGAAACAATAATGGAGGCACCTTAACATGTTTACATTTAACTGTCTGATTTGTTTGGGGGGGTCTTACGACATTCATTTGACCAGTTAATTACGTGGCCTAACCCAAAAATGTATTATGAATTGACGATTCTGACAATGATGTTTGCCAATGTTCCCGTGTCAGCTGCTGGTTGGGCTGCGTTGGCGTTGCTGTGCGAGTGCGTGAATCAACGTGCTCGTGGTATTTCTTCTGGTGTAGGAAGAAAACAACAAGTCCCCAGGACAGAACCGAAAAGCGAAGGACGCAAGTGCTGACAACGGCAAAGGTAGGGTCCAGTGTGCGGTGCAGCTGCCGCTTCATTTTTCGCACGTGGAGAACGAGAGAGTGGCCCCTTCGCACGTGGAGAACGAGAGAGTGGCCCCTTCGCACGTGGAGAACGAGAGTGGCTCCTTCGCACGTGGAGAATAGAGTGGCCCCTTCGCACGTGGAGAATAGAGTGGCTCCTTCGCACGTGGAGAATAGAGTGGCTCCTTCGCACGTGGAGAATAGAGTGGCCCCTTCGCACGTGGAGAACGAGAGTGGCTCCTTCGCACGTGGAGAACGAGAGAGTGGCCCCTTCGCACGTGGAGAACGAGAGTGGCTCCTTCGCACGTGGAGAATAGAGTGGCTCCTTCGCACGTGGAGAATAGAGTGGCTCCTTCGCACGTGGGGAATGAGAGATGGCTCCTTCGCACGTGGAGAATAGAGTGGCCCCTTCGCACGTGGAGAATAGAGTGGCTCCTTCGCACGTGGAGAATAGAGTGGCCCCTTCGCACGTGGAGAATAGAGTGGCCCCTTCGCACGTGGAGAATAGAGTGGCTCCTTCGCACGTGGAGAATAGAGTGGCCCCTTCGCACGTGGAGAATAGAGTGGATCCTTCGCACGTGGAGAATAGAGTGGCTCCTTCGCACGTGGAGAATAGAGTGGCTCCTTCGCACGTGGAGAACGAGAGTGGCCCCTTCGCACGTGGAGAATAGAGTGGCTCCTTCGCACGTGGAGAACGAGAGTGGCCCCTTCGCACGTGGAGAATAGAGTGGCTCCTTCGCACGTGGAGAATAGAGTGGCCCCTTCGCACGTGGAGAATAGAGTGGCTCCTTCGCACGTGGAGAACGAGAGTGGCCCCTTCGCACGTGGAGAATAGAGTGGCTCCTTCGCACGTGGAGAACGAGAGTGGCCCCTTCGCACGTGGGGAATGAGAGATGGCTCCTTCGCACGTGGAGAACGAGAGAATGTGTGAATGCATTATATCTGCCTGTCTGTAAAATGAGGTCAAAGCAATGCTTGCAATGATCCAATGTGAACAAAACCATAGCGTGAAGTTGTGACGCTATTTAGGGACTCGCTTAATTGCAACCAGCATCATCAGGCGACAGCCAGTTACATTGCGTTTGCTGAAATGCCTCAGAAACTCGAAGCAACCCTGCATTGCATCTCGTATCAAACATTCGAAGGGCAGTCGCAGCTGTCCCTGTGCAGCACAAAGTGACTTGGCAACGGCCTGCAAGTGGGCATCAGTAAGCCAGCGGGGGAGGGGTGACGATTGCTGCCACATGTGTGATCCAAAGCTAAGTATTCTGCCGTGTAATTTGCCAAATTTGGACCGGGACGCGCACACCCGATTAATTTATAACCAGCTCGAATTACGTTACGGGGATCATTAACATCCACTGCGAGCGAGCAGCGGGCGAAAAGCATCTTGCGGTTAATACGCCACACGCCGCCCTGTTAACCTGGGTGGGTCGCCCAGTTTGAACCGCGAACCCGTGCAAAGAGGGGTGAACGCCCTGCCGCTGGGCAGTCACCGGCCAGTTTCCACCGGTGCACAGCCAAACGTTCTAGATTTGAAGCTTTCGTGACTGCAAAGATTCATATTCATAGGTTTTTTCGGTAAAGTCACGTAGGTAAAAAATGAAAATGAATAAAAGTAAAATAAGAATAAAATAAAAATTGCGCACGTCGTGATTTTTATTTTATTTTTATTTTACTTTTATTAATTAAATGTTTTTACCTACGTGACTTTACCGAAAAAACCTAAGAATATGAATACACAGCCAAACGCTCCACGTTGGAATTGGCCAAACGTGCCAGTGTAGCAGGATCCTTCAAATAACGAGTTTCTGTTAGGCTTCCTTGAGTAAATAAATGATCAATAACATGACCCTCCATCTCTCAGCAACGACTCCTGCAAGACTGCTCCACCCCCCCCTCCCTCACACCGCCCACCTACCCCTTCTAGTTCAAGTTCATTTATTATGTATAGCTCTGTGAGCCATTCCGCTCGGCTGCCCTGCCCAATAATGCGCACCATATTTCGAGGGGCAGGGTCACCGTGTCAAGAGGTGGGCCGGGCGCGCAGCGGTTCACCCCCCTCCCTCCCGCAAAGCATGGGCCACGTTTAGGTGTTGACATCTCTCCCACCGCCCCGTCCCGTGGGATTGCCGGTGTGCGCAGACAGCCTGGCGTACCTGGCGCTGCTCAAGAACGAGCTGCTGGGCGCCGGCATCGAGAAGGTGCAGGACCCGCAGAGCGAGGATCGGCGCCTGCAGAGTTCCACACCCATGAAGCGCAACCTCTTTCACGTGCGTACGGGCGCCGTCGCGACCGCCGCTGCCATCGTCATTGTGACCAACGCCACCATCATCATCACCGGCGCCACCACCGCTACCTTCATTATCATCCTCATCATCACCACCATCACCGTCATGATCACCGCTAACATCGTCACCGTTATGACCACTACCACCGCCACCATCATCACCGGCGCCACCGCCGCTACCTTCATTATCATCCTCATCACCGCCACCATCACGGTCATGACCACCGCCACCACCATCATCACCGGCGCCACCACCGCTACCTTCATTATAATCCTCATCACCGCCACCATCACCGTCATGACCACCGCCACCACCATCATCACCGGCGCCACCGCCACTACCTTCATTATCATCCTCATCACCGCCACCATCACCGTCATGACCACCGCCACCACCATCATCACCGGCGCCACCGCCACTACCTTCATTATCATCCTCATCACCGCCACCATCACCGTCATGACCACCGCCACCATCATCATCACCGGCGCCACCGCCACTACCTTCATTATCATCCTCATCACCGCCACCATCACCGTCATGACCACCGCCACCATCATCATCACCGGCGCCACCGCCACTACCTTCATTATCATCCTCATCACCGCCACCATCACCGTCATGACCACCGCTAACATCATCACCGTTATGACCACTACCACCGCCATCATCATTGCCACCTCCACCACTACCTTCATCATTTACACCACCACCACCACGATGATCATTGTGGTCATCATCACCACCCTGCACCTCACAATGCTGCATCGGGCACGGTCAAGGGAGATGCGTGACTGTGTGCGCCTGCCGCGTGTGTGTTTGCGCCGTGCGAGCCGCGCGCTCACCCCCTCCGTGCCCCTGGTGTCATTGGTCTCTGCCCAGTACTCGATCAGCACCAAGCGCTCCAGCCCCGACGAGGACCACGACATCTCCCCCTACTCGCTGTCGCCCGTCAGCAACAAGAGGTCAGCTGACGGCACTCGTCGCCGTGGTCATATAAGTGTGCGGTGACACTTAGCGCAGTGGCACGCAATGTAGCAATGTGCTGCGATCACACGACACTGCTTCAACTCGGTTGCTGTATGGCCGCTGAAAGTCACTCAAGTCTTGTAGCTAAACTTACCGCTGGTGTCAGAGAGTCGGAGACACGCAGCCTCCACTGCATGTGGGAAAGTAGCCGCTCTTTAATTTATTTTTTGGTCGTGTCTCTCGCTGCATAATAGGAACAGTGTGGACGTTCGCCGTTTTGCATCGTCTGTTTTGCCCAGTCATCACTTTCCCTTTGATGTCGACGGCCGTCGCGTTTTTAATTCTCGGGGGATTTTAAAGCATGCCGAGGTGGCTTCCTCTGAGGAACTGAATGTGTTGGCCCCGCCGTGTGTGTGGAGGCGAATGAGTGGGGTGTTGGGTTGCCCGTGGGAACACGGTATTATCACATCAAAGGAGCCCCTTGTTTTTTTTCTAGCATCGCGAGCCCAATTCGGAGCATACGGCATGCTGGGATGGGGCTTCCTCTGTAGTCGGTTACACATCAGTACAAACGAGCGATCCTCTGGATAGAGTCTTACCCAGGCCTCACGAGTGGAAAGGCATTGAATGGCGACGGGCATTAGTCAACAACAGCAGTGAGTTAACAACATTTGACATGTCTAAATGCCAAGATTTCGATTTAAAGCTTTCGTGACTGCAGGGATTCATCTTCTTGGTTCTTTCGGTAAAGTAACGTAGAAGGGAAATAATTAAATAATAAAAATAAACCAATAAAATACTATTCTCACGACGTTTCAGCCACAACGCAAGCAGCCGTCCTCAGGTGAAGAACAGGTCTGTCGGAAAGACAGCGTCTGACGCTGTCTTTCCGACAGGCCGAAACGTCGTGAGAATTGTATTTTATTATGTTTTATTTTTATTATTTTATTATTTCCCTTCTATGTGACTTTACCGAAAGAACCAAGAAGATTTCTAATGCATTGCACAGATTGAGCTATTGAGAAATAGAGAAGATATTGAAAAAAAACATTTGTACTTGGGAAAGCTTTATGTTATTCTAAAATAATGTCAGGAAAACAATCAAGCCTGACTCCCTGTTTCATGGCTTGAGGATGCTTGACGCAGCTTCAAGTGAAATGTCGCAAATCTAATCGCTGAGGTTGGTTGTGGGAATCGTTCTTCAACTTACCGCTGAACTGAAACAATCGTAATAGGCGCATTTAAATACTGGTAATGCAGCCATCGTATGGCCAGATCACGTGGCCTTCTCCAAAATCAACTATGAGAGTCATGATATTTAGCGACAAAAACCCAAGTGTCAAGTGAAACAAAGCATTGGGAGGCAGCAGAGTGCACTCAACAGAGATCGCAGTTATACTGGTAGGAACCTCCTGGTTACACCAGCCCACAGGGGATTATTGTGTCCATCTGTCGTGTTGGGTGGGGAGGGAGGGGCTGGGTGGGGAGGGGCTGGGTGGGGAGGGGCTGGGTGGGGAGGGGCTGGGTGGGGAGGGGCTGGGTAGGGAGGGGCTGGGTGGGGGGTGGGAGGGGTGGGGCTGGGTGGGGAGGGGCTGGTCACCCCGTGGTGCCCTTATAAAACTCAACGTTTAGCCTACTCACGCCGGCTTGTGCCCGCCCTCACAGTCGAGCATATTTGCGGAATACACCACGCCGCCGTTGACCCTGGCCATTGACCGAGCAACCCAACGTTCCTACCAGCTCCCTCCGCAGGAATGTGTTAGTGATAATGCCATCTGTCGTGCCATCGTGAACGCTGAGCTAAGAGAGGATCTGAGCTCGGAGCCAGCGAGAGGATTCAATTGGCTCCGTGATTCGTACTTGGAGACCTCCCTTGTCAATGCGCCACGTTTATTTCTAGAGATGATGATGATGAATTTATGATGGATAGATACTCATTATGTCGAGGTACCAACATCACCACCCTACTGGAATGTGGAGATGATGATGGATGAATAAATTAGGATCATGATGACATGCAACACTAAGATCAACACTATTCTGAAAAAAAATGTCTTTTCACTCAAATTAACACCCTCTGTTGTACTTAAAACAGTTGTTGAGTTTTAATTAATTTCCATAACACGGTAATTAATTAAAAACCCTTGCTGGTTCCTTTGCAGAAAAACCAACTAATTAACGCCTCTTGTCTCTCTCGCTCGCTCTCTCTCTCGGCAGCCAAAAGTTATTGCGATCGCCACGCAAGCCCACGCGCAAAATCTCCAAGATCCCCTTCAAGGTTTGTGCCGCGGCCTGTGCTGCCGCCGATGCGGACGCGGCGGATCTCCGCCTCGCGCTCCGTGGGCCCGCCCGGGACCGTGGCTCGTGCCGAGAGCACGGCGCGTTTGACAAAGCCTCGTTTTTTTCTTTTTTTGGCCGCTGAACAACGGCCCGAAGTCTTCTTCTTGGTTCTTTCGGTAAAGTCACGTAGAATGGAAATAATAAAATAATAAAAATTTATTTAACATAATAAAATACAATTCTCACGACGTTTCGGCCACAACGCAAGTAGCCGTCCTCAGGTGGAGAACAGGTCTGTTGAGAAGACAGAGTCTGACAGACCTGTTCTCCACCTGAGGACGGCTGCTTGCGTTGTGGCCGAAACGTCGTGAGAATTGTTTTTTATTGTTTCATTTTTATTATTTCCCTTCTATGTGACTTTACCGAAAGAACAAAGAATATGAATCCCGGCAGTCATGAAAGCTTTAAATCGAAATTTAACGGCCTGAAGGCCCAAAATGCCAAGCATCCGCCATGCCAGCAACGGCAGCGGGCGGCGGTTGTATTTGGTTGGTATGGTTTTGTCTCGCCGCCAAGGTACTGGACGCCCCGGAGCTGCAGGACGACTTCTATCTGAACCTGGTGGACTGGTCGTCGCTCAACGTGCTGAGCGTCGGGCTGGGCACCTGCGTCTACCTGTGGAGCGCTTGCACCAGCCAGGTATGTGCGTGCGTGTGTGTGGGTCATGTAGCCCGCATGCCCAGCTACCGCATGCCCAAGCAGCTTCTGTTTGGTCGCATAGAGGGGGCTAAACGGTCACGACACGGGCTGGAGAAGAGAAGAACTGATGCGGTACTCTGTGGAGGAGGCTCGTGAAGGATGCTGCTACTGGGCAGTTTGAGGCAGTCGCCCTCCAACAACAACTGAGGGCAGAGGAGCGACGCTCATGACGAACGGAGCGCCGGGCGGCTAAAACGGAGCAAGTTGGAAACAGTAGCGAGTACAGCTGGTTCATCTACCAGTCATCTCAGTCAGCCAACCCATGTCACCTGGGTCTTTCCCGAGACCTCCTGTCAGCAAGCCTTCGACACTTGGCGTGGCCTCAAACTGCACCTGGCCTGGTACAGGCGCCGTGGTGACGTCACTCAGTGGCGAATGGCGGCTATTGCTATTGGCGGGAGAACCTGCTTGTGCCCTGCCGCCCGCCATCATGATTTGCGGGGGCTGTGTTGAGTCTGAGACTGACGCATCCCCTTCATTAGACGCTTTTTTAATTTAACGTGTAGGTTTTTCTCAGCCATTGTCATGATTCGTAATCGATTTTGTTGGGCAAGGCCACATAACGATCTGAACAAATACCTGCCGTAAGACCATCCCCAAACCCGACATAGACAAACAAATTGAAATGTCACGTGTGGAAGCATTTGATGTGCCAAGTTTATATTTTTAAGCTCCCCGATAAGCTGAGCAATTCTGGATTGCATTTTCCCCACCAGTCTTAAGGCTGTGTACGTGTGTGTATGTAAAGGGGCGCCAAGGTAGCAAGATGTTAACTACCTCGCCTGGTATACAGGAGGTTGTGGGTTCGATCCCGACCCTGACGCCTGCTCTATATTTGGAGTTTGCGTGTCTCTCTCCCTGTAGTCGTGTGGATTTTCTCCGGGTCCTGCAGTTTTTCCCTCCACATTTAGAATCAAAATGCGTTTAGAGCATTTGGCTGCTATGCATTTCTACGCAATGAGCCACTTCATTGAGCTATCATTTGTGGCCAGGTCGCTTCTGAAACGAGCTTCATAGCTCAGTGGGCCTTACCTGGTAAAATGAAATAGGATAATGCACATATTCTTGGTTCTTTCGGTAAAGTCACGTAGAAGGGAAATAATAAAATAATATACAAATAAAAAATAATTCTCACCACGTTTCGACTGTAACACACGCAATCATCATCAGGTGTGAAATCCACAGCAAGAAAATTTGAAAAAATTGTTGCAGTGGAAACGTCGTGAGAATTGTTATTGTTTTATTTTTATATAATTTTATTATTTCCCTTCTACGTGATGACTTTAGCGAAAGAACCAAGAATATGAATCCCTGCAGTCACGAAAGCTTTAAATCAAAAAGGATAATGTACGTTTAACATCTTTCGGACCGTACATCGCGAACCGTGCTCATCGGATGTAACCGGGTGGATCTTTGTCTTTGTGTGTGCTCAGGTGACGAGGCTGTGTGACCTTTCGGTGGACGGGGATTCGGTGACATCTGTGAGCTGGTCAGAGCGGGTAGGTGACTTGGCTCTCCCCGCGACACCACTTTTGACTCGAACGAGAACGCGCTCGCCCGCTTTCCAACTCCCGCTAACCACCGTCTGCAGCAGCATGGTCGTCACCGTGCAGAAGAAATATCTCATTCTAAATATCTAATTGCAAATGCACACCTCTTCTTCCACTGCAAACGCAGGAGGCGCCGGGTTTTTGTCCCCCACTGCAGAAGCACGAGCCGTGCCGCTGAAGTTACGCGCGATGAACGTCGTCGTCGCCGTTGTTGTTGTTGGTGTTGTTGTTGTTGTTGTCGGTAGTGAAGTCTTCCCCGTGTTGACCGCGCAGGGAAACCACGTGGCCGTCGGGACCCACAAGGGACTCGTGCAGATCTGGGACGCGGCCGCCGGCAAGAAGATCAACACTCTCGAGGGGCACACGGCCCGCGTTGGTGCGGTGGGGGGGGGTGGTACAGTGGGGGGGGGGGGGGGGCTACGTTGGGGAGTTACGATGGGGGGCGGTTATGGCGGGGGTGGGGTACAGCGGGCGGGAGTACGACAGCGGGGTGGGGGCGGGGGGTTATGGCGATGGGGGTAGGTGGCAGGGAGGCATTGGGCCGGGGTGGGAGGTACCTGGAGCAAAGCATGGATTTGTTGTTTGAGTCGACTCGAGTGAGCAACGAAAGTGAATCCGCAGACGAAGTCGTGGACTCGAGTCTAAGCGGCGTGCTTCTCAGTCGAACGTTGAGGCGGTGCTCACCCGTGTAAAGCCCTTGGCCACTGAGGGAAAATGTAGCATTCCTATGATGACTGGGGTAAGTCCATCTATAACACAACCATTGTTGACTTGAGCACACACTGGTACTCGTTTTGTTGACCCTAGAGGCATTATGGGATGGTGGGCTGAGTCCCCAACCAGCGTTTTAACTGTGGACCTTCCAATTGCGAGCCGCTTGGCCGCCCAGCCCGATAAGAACTCAAGAATGACAAAATTAAATCCACAGACTGAGGCTACGACTAAACTTACGCAGGTTGTCGTCAGCTAGACTAGGACTTGGACTCAAGTACCGAATGCTCCCCTAAACGAGCGCCGCCTCCGCTGTCTCGCCGCCGGTGCAGGAGCGCTAGCGTGGAACGCCGACCAGCTGTCTTCGGGCAGCCGCGACCGCATGATCGTGCAGCGAGACGTGCGGGCGCCGCCCGTCACCACGGAGCGCCGGCTGCAGGGCCATCGGCAGGAGGTGTGCGGCCTAAAGTGGTCGCCCGACCACCAGCACCTGGCGTCCGGGGGGAACGACAACAAGGTACCTGACAATTGTTTTTGTTACCCTTCTATCTGGCAACAAAACTCTGACACCTTTTTACAAGGAGTCATGTTTGCATAGACCACAATACCTGCAGTCATAATGCAAACAAAAAATACAACTCTGATAATGTATGCACTGTCCTTGAAGTTGATTGGTCTACACCCGAGACAGAGTTGTGTTTTTTGTTTGCATTATGACTGCAGGTATTGTGGTCTATGCAAACATGACTCCTTGTAAAAAGGTGTCAGTTTTGTTGCCAGATAGAAGGGTAAAAAAACCAATTATCATATTTTTACTGGCAAATGAGGTTCAAATGGTGTGTTGACTGCGTGTGTATGTTTGTAGAGCCACATTTGTTAAACGGTACTGGTAAACCGGTAAGCATTTACGTCGTTGATTTGAGTCACAAACCAATAATCATTGAGTGGAATTTTATTAACGATTGCGACCAGTTGCCGTAGTTTCTCAGTTACACGGTAAAGGTGCAACCCCGCAACTGCTAGCTCACGCCACTGCTGGCGGAAGGGCATCCACGAGCGGCGGCGGCGGCACCAGAGGTTATTGGCCCGTCCCTCCACGCCGACGTCTTGACAGAGGCGTTGGGCGCGTGCCCACTGACGTCCGCCGTTTACGCCCCGGGCAGCTGTTTGTGTGGAACGGCTCGAGCCTGAGCCCGGTGCAGCAGTACACGGAGCACCTGGCGGCCGTGAAGGCCATCGCCTGGTCCCCGCACCAGCACGGCCTGCTGGCGTCGGGCGGCGGCACGGCCGACCGCTGCATCCGCTTCTGGAACACGCTGACGGGGCAGCCGCTGCAGTACGTGGACACGGGCTCGCAGGTGTGCAACCTCGCCTGGTCCAAGCACGCCAACGAGCTGGTGAGTGGTGGCGCCGCACACGCACGCACGCGCTCGTCACCACGACGGTCGCCGTTCGCCACCGAGTGATGGCGAACGTCGCCATCGGCACTCGTACCCGGCTAGGTGCGCTTTGAAGCCGTCGCATTGTGAAGTGTGAAAGGCTCGCTGGCAGTGGGGGGTCACGGATTGACGCAGGTGTTACGGTTTGTCTGCGATGACTGGCCCGTGCAACCCACTGTGGCGTTGTACCCTTTGTATACAGCTGGGTGAACAGAGGCAGGGAGGATGAATAAACGTTCCTTATTGCTGTTCACCTCTGCATTGAAAGTGCAGTGGTTTAGCCGCTCGTTGTGAGCGTCACTCCTCCGGCGACGTTGGATAATCTCCGCTTCAGTTTCTTCTGCTGTTTGGTGAAGATTTGCCTCGCCCCTCCACCTCCCCACCAGCGTCATTCCAGCCGAGATTTTGCGTCGGCGCGCACGCTAGCTGTCTCCGCGCGTGGATGCACGCGCGTCTGTACTTGCGAGAGGCTGACGTTGATCGTTGCTGTCGCGTCCCCCTGTGCAGGTGAGCACCCACGGGTACTCGCAGAACCAGATCCTCGTGTGGAAGTACCCGTCGCTCACACAGGTCGCCAAGCTCACGGGGCACTCCTACCGCGTACTCTACCTGGTGAGCGCACCGGCCGATATGCGCGTACCGATACGCGCACATTTCACACCAACACTTGCCCTGTCTGCCCTTGCTTGAGTCCGTCACCTCCCAGTCTCTCTCCCACACCCTTCTACTGCCTTCCCTCACTACTTCTCTGTTATCTCATTGCCTCCGTGTCTGCCTCCTTGCCTGTTGAACTCAGCCTCTCCAACCTCTCACGTTTGTACGTGTATGGGCGTTCATGCATGTGTGCGCGTGTGCGTGTCTAAGTACATGCGTGTGTGTGAACGTGTTTGTATGGAGCATGTGAGTGTGCACGTGTCTTTGTGTGTACGTGGAGAGGAGTGGCTTGCGCACTGCGCTACAAACCCCGACCCACGTTCAATTCCCACTCCGACATCGGTGATGAATATCTGAACCGCTAGATTTGAAGCTTTCGTGACTACAAGAATTCATACCCTTAAGTTTTTTCAGTAAAGTCACGTAGGTAATAAATAAATAATAAAAATACATTTTTTAATTATAGAAATACAATAATAAATCACGGCGTTTCGGAGGCAACACAAGCTTCCAGAAATCATGCTGTGACGGTTCCACCTTAAGACGGAAGCTTGTGTTGCCTCCGAAACGTCGTGATTTATTATTTTATTTCTATTATTTATTCTATTATTTTTTATTATTTATTTGTATTATTTATTTTTTTACCTACGTGACTTCACCGAAAAAACTTAAGAGTATCTGAACTGTTCCTGGGACTTCCCCCCCGAGGTTAACTTGTCCCACAAACAGCATGTGCCTGTGGTGTGTTAAACATCGCCATCTGGGCAGACAACAAAGGCACCCAGGTGTATTGTCGGCCACACCATCCTCCTCGTGTGTTGTGCCGACCCCCCACGGGCTCCGCTCGCCTAACAGCACTTGCCCCGACAGTTTAAGGAGGCTACACGGGGGATCTTTGCGTTTGCAGGCAATGTCACCGGACGGCGAGGCGATCGTGACGGGAGCTGGAGACGAGACGCTCCGCTTCTGGAACGTCTTCAGCAAGACGCGCTCCACCAAGGCACGGAGGGGTGGTGGGGGTGGGCGCTAACGAGGCTGCCGTTCAATAAAAAATGTTAAACCTGTTCCTAACCGGCCGGGTGTCTCGATGGTCGAGCGCCTGGCTTGCGACTTCAACGCTTGGTGAAGGTTGACTCTGCCGCCCATCGTCTCTCCCTTCAGGGTCGACAGAAAGGGTGTCACTTTGTGGAGATGATCAGCAGTGGTGGTCCTATGGACGCACTGGGGAATGTAAAATGTTTCACCTGGAAAATCCCTTGGGATGGATTCGTTTGCAGGCTGTGATTTGGCGCTTGCGTAGCAGCACGTGACGACGCCGCTCACACGCACACCTCTTACCGGTGTGATGCGAGGCCGCGTGCTGGGCGTGCGTGCGAGTTATTGGCAACGTTGACGGCATTCAACAAGATACCAATGTTATTTATTGGCCCAGATTCATTAGAAAAAGAGTGAAAATACGTTAATTTGTAATGGTTACTCTTTTTCCACGATGCCATGACACCCGAATTAAGGAGCCCGGTCAAGTGACGCATTTATTCTGACTTGCTGGATTCTGTCCTGAAGGTGCTCGGTTTGGCCGTGAGAGTTGCGCGCTGGCAAGATGACACGGTTACAATAGACGAGTCGTTAAAACGTTTGTACGCCGCGCGACAGCTGTATTCTTTGGGGCTGCGTCGTGCGATTTGGAGGGTCCTCGGGATGAAATATGTCCCCGGATCATTTACGTGGCCCAGCCCCATAAAAATTAATCGTGATAAGGACTGTGAAGACCTGCTAGGTGAGGTAACATTACAGGTTTTAGATTTGAAGTTTTCGTGACTGCAAGGATTCGTACTCTTTGTTTTTTTCGGTAAAGTCACGTAGGTAAAAAAATACATTAAAAAAAACTAAATTGTTTTAATTTATTTTTATAGATTTTTTTACCTACGTGACTTTACCGAAAAAAACAAAGAGTATGTGAAACCTTGCAGGTGTTTGAATTTTGACGACCATTTTTGTTTTGCCTGTCTCTCGACAGGAATCCAAGTCTGTGTTGAACCTGTTCACCAGGATACGATAAACCCACGCGGGGGACGACGACAGCTGTCATGGTCACACTCTTGGTGAGGCTGCGCGCGAGTTGGTGAGGGGGGGGGCAGCGTTGTTCTCGCGGAGAGTTTGCAGGTTGGGATTTTGTTTGGCCGGCTGAGAGCTCAAGAGAGAGAGAGAGAGGCCAGGAGTGAACTGGGTCGCCAAACTGACAACGACACGGAAAACAAAGTCACGGCAGTGAAGCAAATGGCAATCGGAGCAAAGACGACAGAACAGAAATCGGGCAGGAGGTAGGAGAGTGAGATGAGATGTAGGGAGAGTGTCTGGAGGGGTCATAGCGTGAGAGGGGGAGAGGCAGGAGAGTGTGTCGGGGAGTCGAGTGAGATGAGAGGTAGGAGAATGTTACTGGTAGGAACCACCTGGTTCCACCAGCCCACGGGATTATTGTGTCTGTCTGTCGTGCATCCAAAAATGGGAGGGGTGGGGCTGGATGGGGAGGGGCTGGGTGGGGAGGGGGGCTGGTCACCCCGTGGTGCCCTTATAAAACTCAACGTTTAACCTACTCACGCCGGCTTGTGCCCGCCCTCAGTCGGCCATATTTGCGGAATACACCACGCCGCCATTGACCCTGGCCATTGACCGAGCAACCCAACGTTCCTACCAGCTCCCTCCGCAGGGATGTGTTTAGGGGAGTAGCGAGATGAGTTGGGGAATATAGTGAGGTGAGAGGTATGAGAATGTTTAGAGGAGGAATGAGATGAGAGGTAGGAGTGTGGAGGGGAATCATGAGATGGTGAGAGGTAAGAGAGAGAGTGTGTGTGTGTGTGCAGGGGGAGCATCTAGTTTGCTTAGCGATGCAGCCTCGCGGTGTTGATTGGTTTGCGTGACAAGTCCTAATGGTCGTGTCTTTTCCCACCCGCAGGTGTGTGGCAGCACTTAAAAGACCTGGCACCGAGCACCTCACACAGCCACAGAAGTGCTGGCTGGTGGGGAAAATCGCCACGTGTCTCGAGTCTCGATTAACCACACCGCCGGCTGTGAAGATGCCGGTGCGGCATTACCGGCGCCTCCCGCAATACCAGACGTGTACTACTGGCACTTTCCGTTACGGTTCCTATTACTGCCCCGTTGGTGTCCCCCGCAGAGGGGGAAGATGCCCGTGAAAGACGGCTGCGCACAAGACGGGGATAGGGTTTCATACCTGGACTTGTACATTCACATTTCCATCACTGGCCGCTGTACATTTACCGACCGTTACGATCGTAACATAGGAATAGTGTTAACGATAAAGCAAAAGTGTTGTGTGTGTGTAGTGGTGCATGCCTGTGTGTGTATGTTGGAGAGGGGGGTGGCGAGTGTGGTGATGGTGAATGAGGGGACCCCCCTTGCCCCTCCCCCCGACCCTGAGCAACCCCTGTATGTTTGGCCCATGTCGTGGCGGGCGTGAGAAGCGGACCCACATAAAAGATTCATTAAACCAAGGTTGCTGTTGACGTTTTTGATTGTCCATTGACTTAAGCGTTTATCACGTTGGGCAGTTGTGAAAAGATTTGAAATTTTTCATCGTGTTGTTCGACTTTTACAAATGGTCTATCAAGTGCTCGGACGGTTCAAAAAGAGTTCTGCAGTTGCCCATTAAGTTTGGTCGTTAAAAATAAATATCCGCAAGGGTTGTGCACGTTGCTCGCTTGTTCCCTCGCACGCATCTTGCCGTTCGAGTTGCGCGTTCGCCGCCGGCTGGAGTTGGCGCACGCGGTCCAACTTGGGCGGGTTTGTGGCAGGAATGTGCGCACGGCAGTCACAGATCCACGTTTGCACCGACGCAACCAGCGAGCGTATTTCTCGGCGTGTGTCGACGGGCAATGGCCCACGCGAATGAGACTGTAATGTCATTCTGACTGTTGCGTGCCCATGAACTCAGTGCAACCCTGTCAGTTATTTACCTATTGAACCTCCTCTGGCACCGCCGTTTCAAGAGTTCTGTGGGTTCCTCCCCACTCCCCCTTACCGCCCCTCCCCCTACTTCGTTAAGCGGCAACTTCAACACAAACCCTCACCTCTTCCACTTCTCCACCCTCTTCCTTCATCCCGTCCACCTTCTCCAAGGTCCTCTGACCCCAGATCACCCGGGATCCGTCCTCTGGTTACTCCTGCCACTCGGACATTGCAATTGTTTGTTCCCCGATATTTCTGCCAACGCTCTCTTACACCATCATCTTCCCCCTTGCCACCTACTGTCCCCACTCTGCCGTACAGCATTTGCACCCTGTTCTCAACCCCATCCTCACGGTTCGTCGCCTGCACGCTGCACATTTACCCCCAGCGTTCCCTCCATCATTGTCCCCATCGTCGCCCTCATCTTCCCCCCCCCCCCCCCCATCATTACCGCTGCCCTCTTGCAACCGTGCGACCTTGTCCCCGTATTATCCTCCCCCTGCCTATGCGACACCTCGGGGACTTAACGCCTGTCGCCGCTGCCCGTGACTGGCGATGATGATTCCCTCCCTCCCAAGATTTTCACGTTTTGTCCCAAAGCCCAAAACAACGGCGACCGTGCGGATTATTTTCCATCTAAATGCGACGGCGTTCAACGCCGCTGCTGCACAGAAGCGGCGGGGGTGGGGGCATGTTGATCTTAGGCAATGAGCGAGAAGGGGAATGGGTGTCGAGCCTGCGGGTGGGCAGGGAGGTGACGCAAAGGGGTGGCCAGGGTGCTTCCATCCTCCACTTTGGAATCCCCACCAATCGTCGTCCCTTTTTCCCCAAGGCCCTTCTAATAACCTTGCTCGATTCAAGAAGCGCGTTAATTCATTATTCCTTGCGACCTCAAACGGTGCTGTTTGTTGCAGGCTGTTTAGGCATTTCGGGTTTCTTGG
Organism: Lampetra fluviatilis; assembly: GCF_964198595.1. Classification (NCBI taxonomy): domain Eukaryota; kingdom Metazoa; phylum Chordata; class Hyperoartia; order Petromyzontiformes; family Petromyzontidae; genus Lampetra; species Lampetra fluviatilis. Next base: position 3,361,405 of record NC_136320.1, read on the forward strand.
CCTGTCAAAATGAAACTGGAGGGCGGTGAAAGTCGCTCGCAGCGTTTATTTGGTGCAATTCTACACGGTACAAACGCATCTCGACCACCAGCGGGGTTATCCCACGCAGCTTGGCACGGGAAAGGATTATAGCTCGCGACCCATTGTGCCGTGACCACGTTTAATCAACACCTCCGCATCGAATCCCCATGCCTCTCGTTTGGGAGAAAAGCATCGCGGATTTTCCCAACGTGAAACAAAAATGCGTGGGCTGAAAAGTGTAGCAAAATCACTCGGGTCTTGGAGCACCATTCCCTTTTAGGGGAACAATGCATGTCACGCATCTCCGCCAAGGTTGGGCAACACATCTGTAATATACGAGAAAAATCCCGGGCTGCTGTAAAAGCACATGTACCAAACAAAACGGAAAACGCCTTAAATACCACACAGCCTTTTTTTGCATTCGCAAAAACCAGCAGCAATTACTGACTTGGTGCAGTGGTCCTCACTTTGCACTTGGGGAAATGCCGATGTGTGTTTTTTTGCGTCGCCGCGTTTTTTCCAACGACTGTGCGCCGTTTGGAACTCGAGGTTTTGAGAAGGTAACGGCGAAGAGTTTAAAACGTGACCCAAGCGACGCGCGGACAGCGTTGGACGCAGCGGCCGTCTGGCACAGAAGGCAAAATGAACCGCGCTAGTCGCGCGGCAACTGTGAAAGGACGGCACACAAACGGGCCCCGTCTCTTGTGACAATGCATCTCGCTTGTCCGACATTATTAGTGTGGGCAATGCCACGCAGGACCGTGGCGCTAGTGCGGTCACGGCATTGACCGCGACCAAGCGTCGCAAAGCCATCGCGACCGACCCCGTGGCTCCACGCCAGAGCCAGTGCTCGCAGAAATCACGAGTTCAAATCCTGATTGAGAGGGGGGTAGGGGGGAGGGGTCACACGACCCATCTCTCCAACTTCTTTGTGGGGATGTCATCAGTGGTTGTCCTATGGATAAACTCGCCCTCGACCATAGGAATGTGGGATTTCAACCACGAGCTAAAGTGCAGATGCTTATTTCACTTGGCTGTTATTGTGTGCGGGACCATTTTAAGTTTTAGTTTTTTTAAACGAGACTTTAGACTTCTACGGCAGCTGTGGGTGCAAGGCCTGCGTCCTTTCTGTCGTGACGACACCAGCTGCTAACGTGGCTGCAGCAGCAGCACTTGCCGCTTGTGCAGAAGTTACCGAGCGCGGAGGATGGGGGTCGAGTAACTGCAGCCGAGGCCTGCACAGAATCATCGACACACAACAGCGAAGCATTCGATTGTCTGGTGCTGCTGCTGCTGCTGGTGCTGTTGGCGATGGCGCTGCTCGTGCTGTTGGCGCGTCACTTTCCGACGGTGAAGGACTGCAGGCCCGTGATGGCGCGGCCCAGGATGAGCGCGTGGATGTCGTGCGTTCCTGTTTGACGCGCACACACACAATGTTGACGTGTGTGTGTACGGTGCCGTGTTGTCTCGTTAACGGTGTTGTATTGTACTACGGCTGATAATTGTTTTTTTACCATTTTATCTGGCAACAAAACTGACACCTTTTTTACAAGGAGTCATGTTTGAATTGACCACAATACCTGCAGTAGGAATGCAAACAAAAAACAACTGATAATGCATGCACTGTCCTTGAAGTTGATTGGTCCACACCCGAGACAGCTTTCCTTAGAGCCCAGTCTCACATGGTGTTGGACCAGATGACGCCAAAAGGCGCACAACTCAAAGACAATGCACCATCAGAGTATTGCATTACAACTGCAGGTATTGTGGTCAATGCAAACATGACTCCTTGTAAAAAAGGGTGTCAGTTTTGTTGCCAGATAAAAGGGTAAAAAAACAATTATATTTTTTACTGGCAAATGAGGTTCCAATGGTGTAAATGCTTACCCCGAGCTCTCATACTCTGATGGTGCATTGCCTTTGAGTTGTGCGCCTTTTGGCGTCATCTGGTCCAACTCATGTGAGACTAGGCTCTAAGGAAAGCTGTCTCGGGTGTGGACCAATCAACTTCAAGGACAGTGCATACATGATCAAAGTTGTGTTTTTTGTTTGCATTACAACTGCAGGTATTGTGGTCAATGCAAACATGACTCCTTGTAAAAAAGGGTGTCAGTTTTGTTGCCAGATAAAAGGGTAAAAAACCAATTATCATATTTTGCTACTGGCAAATGAGATTCCACTGGTGTACTCCGGCTGCCACGCTGCGATACCTTCATAGGTGTTGACGGCCTCCAGGTTGAGGACGTGTCGGATGACGTGGTACTCGTCAGCAATGCCGTTGCCGCCCAGCATGTCCCGTGCTGTGCGGGCGATATCCAGCGACTTGCCACACGAGTTCCTCTTCAGCATCGAGATCATCTCCGGTGCCGCCCTGACACGACACAAACGCACGCACGATAAAGATCCCCTGTATAACCTTAACAGACTGTTGGGGCAAGTGATGTTCGCGAGCGCCTTGAAAGGCTGGCGCAGCACACGAGGGGGTGGGTGACCAATACCACAGCCAAGGCGATGTTTACAAATTGCACCAGAGACCAAGGACTGGTTTGGATAATCGTCACTGGTGTTGGCCGTGAGCACGAATTGAACCCGGGTCGACTAGTTTGTAGCGCAGCGCGCTAATCACTATACGACTGCTCTTCAAAAAGACATACATACTCCAGTCACTCGCTCACAAGTGGTCAATGGCCTAATCAGCGCTCTTTTATTGCTACTACCATGGTTACCGTGCCCACGAACTTCACTCATCGATTGCTCCACCCATGTTGAACACTCGGTCTACCAGTCACGGCTTCGTCCAAACCACAATATGTTTGACGCCACCACACTGCCGGTCACAACACTGCCCCCTTTCTGCTTCTTCCCTCGCACTGCTCCACTCTGGTATTCCCTCCCACAGTCTCTTTCCTGAAGCCCTCACAATAAACCACCTTGCTCGATTCCAAAAACGCAATTAACTTATCCACTGCAACTTTGAAAGTGCCATTCGTTGCTGGCCGCTTGGCATTTTGAGCCTTTGCTCAGCAACTGTACATTTGCACACTTGGGCACTTGCACACATGAACGCACTACACACCCGTGACGCGTGCGTGCGAGCGTGTGCGTGTTGAGTGGGTGAGCGAGCGTCAACGCACAGGCCCTGGTCCTTGAGCCGTCCCAGCTGTACGCAGGCCTGCAGGCCCAGCGAGATCTCCGTGATCATATCGGCCAGCTTCTTCTGCACCAGCTGGTTCCTCGCCAGCGGCACCCCGAACTGCATGCTGCGTGACGACACGGTGACACGGCGCTCTGAGAGTAGTGCTCCCCTGTGAGCAACAGCGATCTTTCCGTAGGCGAAAGTCAATGCCCAGGGTCGCCACTTTTTCCACTGCAAACCAAACCCGGGTGGGTTTCTCGGTCTATCTACACCACGAATTTGCCTGGAAGAAAGTTCAACGCGGCGGCGGTACCAGATCTCGGCACAAATCAATTCCAGCAAACCCGAACACAGATGCCAAATTTCCCGGACTGCCCGGGCGAAACCGGGACCGGGTGGTGACCACCTGAGTCACGGTGTCCCTGCAGAGGACTCTCGAATCGCCGGTGCCCACTCACCGGTCCAGCGTGTACTGCCGCGCCGTGTGGAAGCAGAACTCGGCGGCGCCCAGAGCCCCCCACGCGATCCCGTAGCGAGCGTTGTTGAGGCAGCCGAAGGGGCCCTGGGAGCGGGAGACGGTGTCTCTTTATCACGTCGCCCAACGACAGGTCACCCGACATCACCTCTCGTAGCTTGACATCACTTAACGGAGCGTAACGTCGCCTTATGTCGGCTAACATCATTTAATGCTCTTAGTTTTTTCGGTAAAGTCACGTAGGTAAAAAATGAAATTAATAAAAATTAAATAATAAATATCACGACGTTTCGGAGGCAACACAAGTCTCCGTCATCAGGTGGGACCGTCACAGCCAGATTAGATTTTTATTATTTTATTTTTATAAATTTTAATTTCATTTTTTACCTACGTGACTTTACCGAAAAAGCTAAGAGTATGAATCCTTGCGGTCACGAAAGCTTTAAATCTAGAATGAACATCATTTAACATTGTTCCACCAAAGAGTACTAAGCCACGAAGGAAGGTTTTCCTCACATTCGTGAAAAACCTGAAATTCCGTTGCACATAACGACCGTCTAATTGTGTTGGGCACTGGATCGAGACGCTCGGGTCTCATCCCCATGAGCCTCCGTCCCGCGTGTTCGTTTGTTTGTTTGGCTCGGCTGCCCGTGGCCCCGTTCACCGGGACACTCACCGCGAGCCCCGACACGCCGGGCAGGAGGTTCTCGGCCGGGACCTCGACGTCCTCCATGACGATCATGCCGGTGACCGACGCTCGCAGGGAGAATTTGCCGTTGATTTTCGGCGCCGAGAGGCCCGCCATGCCGCGTTCCAGCACGAAGCCTCTCACCCGCCCATCCTCTTGCGTCTTGGCCCAAACCACAAACACGTCGGCGATTGGCGAGTTGGTGATCCTGCGGTACAGCGTGGGTCAACCACGTCGCCATTCGTGAGTGTATTAAGTCATTCGTTTAGCAAATCTATCGATCGGAAAGTCATTTGGGAACCAATATTAAGCATCGTGTCGCGTTGTGTTCGATTGATGTACAGGATAAGTGGACACAGCTTGCATGAGATGGGAGTAAAATTGACCGTGCCTCACCGACTGCAGTGATGCGTGATCCATCACTCGCACTACATTGTGCTCTTTAGCATGGTTCTGTGCGAGCCTATGGATCTCCAAGTGAGTTTAAGCCTCATTGTGAGTCTACGGCGAGCCTCGTAGTGACTGCAGTGAAGTGTAATCCATCACTTCACTCGCATCATCGACCATATCCCGATCACGCCCCGCTTGCGCAGGACGTTATAAACGAAATCCGTATGGCGGCTACAGACGCCATCTAATGGCTGCTCCAAACTCAACATGTTGTGTGCGTGCGGCGCGTCAAGCAGCGGGGATGACCACGCGGCGCGTGCGGTGTGTGCGCGTCTGCCCTCACCACGTCTTGGTGCCGGTGAGCGTGTAGGTGTTGCTGCTGGCGTTGTAGCGCGCCCGCGTCTCCATGCCGCCGGGGTCGCTGCCGTGATTCGGCTCCGTGAGGCCGAAGCAACCGATGATCTCTCCCTTCGCTGCAACGATCACGTGGACCATGGTCTATCAACTGCCGGATGAAGGCCCTCCCCATCATCATCCTCATCATAGCGAGCTGTGGAATTATCCACTGCTGCACCTCCGATGCGCACGGTTGGCTACGTACGGTGCGAAAGAAGTTCCACATACGAGTCGCGGTCTGTCCATGCCCAAAACTCGGTGACCCGGACCAGTGCTAACAGGGTGAGGTTTGCAAATTGTGTTATACCCTGACAGCTGACGAGAGAGCAGAACCTGATCTGATGTCCCAATCCATCCCCACTTAAAAGCAACACGCACCCCATCTCACACCAAACGTAGATTGTCATCAGAAACAAGTAAACCCGTAAAAACAAAGTTTTTCACTATAAATCCTTTATATGCATGGCATCGGGGCGGCTAGAGTCCTCTCGTCTTCTGGCTTGAGATGGCTACCTATGGGTCAGATGATTGTCTGGCAGCATTAAACAATTGGTAGTTAAATATTTAAAAACAATTCCCTAAACAGTGTAAAATTTTCGAAATTTTTTTTCACGAAAATGCATTGTCACGCACAACGAGTCTGTGTGCAAAATGTCAGCTCGATTGGATCACGGGAAGTGGGTTAAAAAACGACCAAAACATTTGCACGGTCCTAAGCAAGCAAGCGAACGGCCCGATTACCGCAGTAACCAGCGCTTTTCATTGTTTTTACGCTTGTGCTCTGAACATCGCTAAAAACGGCAATATCCAACGAACAAGCCAAATTCAATTTCGATTTAAAGCTTTCGTGACTGCAGGGATTCATCTTCTTGGTTCTTTCGGTAAAGTCATGTAGAAGGGAAATAATAAAATAAAAAAAATAAAACAATAAAATAATGTTAAAAAAAAAATTTTATTTCCCAAATAAGAATAATTTTATGTTTTATTTTTTTTATTTTATTATTTCCCTTCTACGTGACTTTACCGAAAGAACCAAAAAGATGAAGCCAAATTATCGATGCTCATCTGCTGGCGTCCGCACAGAACCGGCCAAACCGATGCAAGCACCACGCGTCGAGCAAGGCGACGATGTCCTCGCTATCGACAAGGTCGCCGCGACATCTCACCGAGCCGCGGCAGGTACTTGAGGCGCTGCTGCTCGGAGCCGTAAGCGTGGATGGGGTGCATGACGAGGGAGGACTGCACGCTCATCACGGAGCGGTAGCCGCTGTCCACCCGCTCCACCTCGCGCGCGATCAGCCCGTACGCCACGGACGAGACACCCGCACAGCCGTAGCCTGCGGTGCACGGGGAGATGCATGGGGACACGGGGAGATGCACGTAGAGACACATTGAGACACAAACGGGGACACGGCAGAGGTCGCAATCAGGTACCCGATACCCTACCCGTACCCGTACCCGGCCGGGTACGGGTAGGCCGTGAGTCACTGGTGAGTAACCGTTTGTCACTCATTTCCCAACGTCTTGTCTCTTCTCACAATTCAAGTTCCTCGAATCAACTCACCCACGCCTGCAACATGGCTTCATCCCAGAGGTTGCAATCGGGTACCCGTACCCTACCCGATACCCGGCTACCCGTACCCGGCCGGGTATCGGGTAGGGTACGGGTACCCGTTTGCGACCCTGGTGCGGCCGGGTACGGGTAAGGAATCAAAACCCGTTTGCGACCTCTGGGACACGGGAAGATGCACAGGGGCCCACACGGGGAGATGTATGGGGACACGTGGAGATGCACAGGGACACGTGAAGACATGGAGATGTAGAGACTCGGCGAGTCACAGGGACATGGGTACGAGAGGACAATGAGGGTGTGAGGACAGGAGAGCAGTGGACATGGGAATTCAGGGACACAGACCCACATGAACACAGGGATGTGGAGATATAGAGACGTGGAAACGGATGTGTGAGCAAGGGGACTGGAGTTGCAGGAATCAAGGGGGCATGGGGATAAGGGGATGATGTGGAGACACGGGGACCCAGGGACACCAATGAGAACATGGGGACATGGAGACGCAGGGAACAGGGACACGGGGTGCAGACACTCGCATGTGCGCTGGCGATTGGTTGGTACGAATTCTCTACGCTTGCTGTGCGTGGTTGGGCTCATCGCCCCGTGTGTGCACTCGCTGTGTAAATGCTGCACGCACCTTTGATCGTTGGGCCCAGAACTCCCATCTCACCCATTTCTGACACGATCTCCCGGTCGAACACTGCAGACGCATAACCGCAATAAATATGCAAACATACACGAACATTTTGATTGAAAGCTTTCGTGACTGCAGAGATTCATATTCTTGGTTCTTTCGGTAAAGTCACGTAGAAGGGAGATAATAAAATTGAGAATTTTTATTGTATTTATATTATTTTATAATGTTTTATATTTATATTATTTTATTATGTTTTATATTTATATTATTTTATTATCTCCCTTCTACGTGACTTTACCGAAAGAACCAAGAATATACACGAAACACATTCTAGAAACGGGCACGAACACATTCTAGACACTCGTATCTATCACGACTTTCACGGTGCCGTTTCTTGCTGGCCGCTTCGTGTGCTGCCCGTGTCACGCAGTCGGCACGTGTCACGCAGCAGTTGTGACGCAGCACGTTTCGCCGGGGGGGGGGCACCTTCGTTGCGGTTGGCCATGAGCACACGCGGCATGAGCTTGTCCTGGCAGTAGGTGCGGAACGAATCTCGGATCATCACCTCCTCCTCCGTCAGCAGCGACTCCATGCACAGCCCGTCGCGCCAGCTGAACAGCGGGGCCGAGTCTACACGCACACACACAAAGACAGCCTTAACAAACTGTTGGGGCAAGTGCTGTTAGCGAGTAGCACCTATGAAGCCCCGAACAGCACATGAGGGGGTGGGTGGCCAGCACCATGATTACACATGGCACCAGGTATTCATTTGAAGCCGAGTCAACTTAGGGGAGGCCCAGGGCCGGTTCTGATAATCATCACCGGTGTTGGCCGTGAGCACAAATCTAACTCGGGTCGTCAGGTTCGTAACGCAGTGCGCTGTTCGTGACACTACCGCTCGCCACAAAGACAAAGATGCCCTGTATAGCCTTAACAGACTGTAGGGGCAAGTGCTGTTAGCAAGCACCTATGAAGGCCGGAACGGTACACGAGGGGGTGGTTGGCCAGCACCACGCCCGACTGCCTTTGTCTCCCCAGTGGCGATGTTTACACACCGCACCGGGTACTCATTTGAGGCTGAGTCGACCTAGGGGAGGCCCGGGACCGGTTCAGATAATCGTAACTGGTGTTGGCTGTGAGCGGGAATCGAACCCGGGTCGCCAGGTTCATAGCGCAGCGCGCTAACCGCTACACTACCGCTCCCCACACACACATGCGCACAGACATGCATTGCAGTTGCCCACCCAGTTCCTACCTCTGTATTTGACAGAATTCAATGTAGGGCAGTCGGGGTGATTTGATGACCCAGCACTCGCTAATTCACTCCAGTCACTCGCTCACCAAACTCGTGAGATGTGTCATGTCCTCACCTTTGGCCTTGCCTTGCCCTGCCTTCCCATCCTCTGATTTTCCTAGGGTCAAAAGTTTAGGGACATTACAAGCGATTAACAATCATGTGCGGCCTCAGCGTTACGCAACCGGCCACATCGTCAATGTATTGACGACTCAAGGGTATTTATTTTTGCTCGTGTTTTTTTCCAGCAGGGAGCAATCGCCGCTCTGCCTTTCCCAATCGCGGTGCGATGTTTCCCATTTAACAAATGTGGACCATGACCCCTGGCACACCATGGCCTCCACTCTCCTTCCTCGTGGTGTCACGGGACTTTCAACGTTCACTGCGAGTGAAGCAGACGGCCAGTAGTTTTTATTTTTTACAGTAAATATGCACACCGCAGTAATAACCAGGGCGGCCGCTGGATTTAGACCGCTGGGCCATGACAAAGCCATCACCTGGCAACGCGTTTAAAAATACGCTGTTAAGTAACGGCACCGTTTATTCTTGGCAGCAAGGTTACAGAGTGGATGCCGTGATGATGTTGGATGTTGATGACCCGTTGAGATGGATCACTTTGTTCGTTATGCCATGATTGTGGTGATGATGATGATAATAATAATAGGGGTCAGCGATGGTAGGATGATGGTGACTTTTTAATAATTAGAATCATCACCAAGGATGTGAATGACCGCGACATTGGACAATAATGTTGAACATGATTATGACGATCAAGGTGATGACTGTGATCCCCTCTTCGCATACCCTGAGTAGCTGTAGCGGATGCTGTGCCGTGTCTCCTGGTCACTCCTCTCAGCAGCTGCCCCAACAGCGTGGGAGCTCTAGCCCGGTATGCGAGCATGACTGCACACGCAGGAGGCACCATCGTCATCACCACCACCACCGACATCGCCACCATCACACCTCCATCCATCAACCACCATCACCAAAACTACCACCATTACATCATCCATCAATTACCATCATCAACATCAAAACCACCATCACCACTTCCATCATCATCATCAAAACTACCACCATTACATCACCCATCAACCACCACCATCAACATCAAAACCACCATCACCACTTCCATCATCATCATCATCATCATCAAAACTACCACCATTACATCATCCATCAACCACCATCATCAACATCAAAACCACCATCACCACTTCCATCATCATCAAAACTACCACCATCACATCCTCCATCCATCACCACCATCATCAAAACCACCACCATCATCAAAACCACCACCATCACCACCTCCATCCATCACCACCATCATCAAAACCACCACCATCACCACCTCCATCCATCATCATCAAAACCACGACTATCACCACCACCTCCATCATCACCACCATTAGGTGCTTCTCATCCTCAGCCGTGATATGTCCCACTACCGGTAAGCGGTCAACATTTATCACGCTTTAAAGCTTTCGTGACTGCAGGGATTCATCTTCTTGGTTCTTTCGGTAAAGTCACGTAGAAGGGAAATAATAAAATAATAAAAATAAAACATAATAAAATAATATTATTTCCATTCTACGTGACTTTACCTAAAGAACCAAGAAGATTTCTCACGCTCCCCAACAGTCCACATCCGTCTCAACCCGCACACGAGCGGATTCCATCGCTCCGTCTCCATCGCTCCGTCTCTTGGTTTCCGTCTGCACCACCAGCCAGCAACCCCCTGGCGTGCCCACTGCCGGCTTATTGCACACTCGCTTCTCCTGGAAACATCGAGGCGATGGTCTCGATACCCGCAGCGTCCCTTCTCCTCGTCCACAGCGCCCCGGGGTTATAGAAGCGGCGCCCAGAGGCGATGCCACCCCAGACAGACATTGCAGACACCGCAGCAGCACACGTGTGTGAAAGTGTTTGGTGTTAGGTGATGTAAAGTCGGTGACGTGATGCAGGTGATGGTGGTGATGGTGAGGACGGCGATTATGTGGTGGGTAATGAGTAACGAGTGGCGCGATGGATGGAGGTGATGTTATTGACGCCGCCGCTGATGATGATAATGACGATGCCGATGTTGAGGATGCTGATGTTGAGGATGCTGATGTTGAGGATGGCGATGTTGGTGGCTGATGTTGGTCATGCCAGAATGACGATGATGGTGGATGATGTTGATGATGCCAGAATGATGATGATGATGATGTTGGTGATGCCAGTGATGATGATGTTGAAGCCAGAGTGACGATAACGACGATGACCGGTGTTGATGATGCTAGCGTGATGATGGTGTTGGTGGCTGATGTTCGTGATGCTAGCGTGATGGTGATGATGATGTTAAGGGGCTATGATGATGATGTTGGTGATGTCAGCGTGATGATGGTGATGATGATGTTGAGGGGGTATGATGATGATGTTGGTGATGCCAGTGATGATGGTGATGATGTTGAGGGGGTATGATGATGATGTTGGTGATGCCAGTGATGATGGTGATGATGATGTTGAGGGGGTATGATGATGATGTTGGTGATGCCAGTGATGATGATGATGATGTTGAGGGGCTATGATGACGCCAAAGACGTGACAGGAGCGCACTTCACCTGTAGTTGACTCTCGTCACCTTCGTGGCAAATCGTGGAACACTCCTCCACCACTGTAGCCGCTCCAACCAATCACCACACAGCAGCAGCTGGATCGCTCTCTGAGGAGATAGGGGGTGGTGGGGAAGGTGCTGATCGTGAGTCCGTGACCCCAGCAGCTACTCGCGAACCTCGTCTGAGGAAGACAACCTCGACTCCCCCTCACCTCACCTCTTCACGACACGATCCTCGTGTGGGGAGACCTCGTCTAGCGAGACAACCTCGACTGTGGAGACAGACAACCTCGACTCCCCTCACCTCACCCCCCCCTCCGCTCACCTCACACCGCTCACCTCACACCCCTCCCCTCACCTCCCCTCCCCTCACCTCTTCACCAGGACACACCCTCGCCTGTGTAGACAGACCCCCTCACCTCACCTCACCACCTCCCCTCACCTCACCTCCCCTCACCTCCCCTCCCCTCACCTCACCTCCCCTCCCCTCACCTCCCCTCCCCTCACCTCCGCTCACCTCACCTCCCCTCACCTCACCTCCCCTCCCCTCACTCACCTCACCTCCCCTCACCTCCCCTCCCCTCACCTCACCTCCCCTCACCTCACTCACCTCACCTCACCTCACCACCTCCCCTCACCTCACCTCCCCTCACCTCCCCTCACCTCCCCTCACCTCACCTCCCCTCACCTCACCTCCCCTCCCCTCACCTCACCTCCCCTCACCTCCCCTCCCCTCACCTCACCTCCCCTCACCTCACCTCACCTCCCCTCACTCACCTCACTCACCTCACCTCACCTCACCACCTCCCCTCACCTCACACCTCCCCTCCCCTCACCTCACCTCCCCTCACCTCACCTCCCCTCACCTCCCCTCCCCTCACTCACCTCACCTCACCTCCCCTCACCTCACCTCCCCTCCCATTACCTCACCTCCCCTCACCTCACCTCCCCTCACCTCACCTCACCTCCCCTCCCCTCACCTCACCTCCCCTCACCTCTTCACCAGGACACGATCCTCGACTGTGTAGACAGACCACCTCACCTCACCACCTCCCCTCACCTCCCCTCACCTCACCTCACCTCCCCTCACCTCACCTCACCACCTCCCCTCACCTCACCTCCCCTCACCTCACCTCACCTCCCCTCACCTCTTCACCAGGACACGACCCTCGACTGTGTAGACAGACCCCCTCACCTCACCTCACCACCTCCCCTCCCCTCAGCTCACCTCCCCTCACCTCACCTCACCTCCCCTCACCTCCCCTCCCCTCACCTCTTCACCAGAACACGACCCTCGCCTGTGTAGACAGACCACCTCACCTCACCACCTCCCCTCACCTCCCCTCACCTCACCTCCCCTCACCTCACCTCCCCTCACCTCACCTACCCTCACCTCACCTCTTCACCAGGACACGACCCTCGACTGTGTAGACAGACCCCCTCACCTCACCTCACCACCTCCCCTCACCTCCCCTCACCTCACCTCCCCTCACCTCACCTCACCTACCCTCACCTCACCTCTTCACACCTCTTCACCAGGACACGACCCTCGCCTGTGTAGAACGAGCCCCTCACCTCTTCACGGCATCTGCGGTGCGGGTGGCGCTGTTGGTGACACTGGCAGAGCCTCCTTTACATTACCTACAACGGATACGCGGCGGCTCCTTCGTCCCTGCGGTACCCATGCGCGCTGGGAAATTTGCACGGCGCTCCTCTTGCGTCCTGATTGGTCGAGGCGGGGGGTGTGGGCGAGGGGCGGGGGGCGGACGATACCAACTCGATGGCGCGTGATTCACACCCCCCCACCCTCCCTATAGTGGTACAGTCCTAAGCGAACTCAGTCCACAACTTCGTAACTCGGATTGTAAAACACATTCCTCCTGCGGAGGGAGCTGGTAGGAACGTTGGGTTGCTCGGTCAATGGCCAGGGTCAACTGCGGCGTGGTGTATTCCGCAAATATGCCCGACTGTGAGGGCGGGCACAAGCCGGCGTGAGTAGGTGAAACGTTGAGTTTTATAAGGTTCACCACGGGGTGACCAGCCCCTCCCCACCCAGCCCCTCCCCACCCAGCCGGGTGGGGGGTGGGGCTGGGTGGGGGGGTAGGGAGGGTGGGGCTGGGTGGGGGGGTGGGGAGGGGCTGGTCACCCCGTGGTGAACCTTATAAAACTCAACGTTTAACCTACTCACGCCGGCTTGGTAGAGTCCACTCCCCCCCTACCCCTACACGTGTGTGACTTGGTAGAGTCCACTCCCCCCCCCTACCCCTGCACGTGTGTGACTTGGTAGAGTCCACTTCCCCCTACCCCTACACGTGTGTGACTTGGTAGAGTCCACTCCCCCCCCCTACCCCTGCACGTGTGTGACTTGGTAGAGTCCACTCCCCCCCTACCCCTGCACGTGTGCGACTTGGTAGAGTCCACTCCCCCCCTACCCATGCACGTGTGCGACTTGGTAGAGTCCACTCCCCCCCTACCCCTGCACGTGTGCGACTTGGTAGAGTCCACTCCCCCCCTACCCATGCACGTGTGCGACTTGGTAGAGTCCACTCCCCCCCTACCCCTGCACGTGTGTGACTTGGTAGAGTCCACTTCCCCCCCTACCCCTGCACGTGTGTGACTTGGTAGAGTCCACTTCCTCCCCTACCCCTACACGTGTGTGACTTGGTAGAGTCCACTTCCCCCTACCCCTACACGTGTGTGACTTGGTAGAGTCCACTTCCCCCTACCCCTGCACGTGTGTGACTTGGTAGAGTCCACTTCCCCCTACCCCTGCACGTGTGCGACTTGGTAGAGTCCACTTCCCCCCCTACCCCTGCACGTGTGTGACTTGGTAGAGTCCACTTCCCCCCCTACCCCTGCACGTGTGTGACTTGGTAGAGTCCACTTCCCCCCCCTATTCCTGCACGTGTGTGACTTGGTAGAGTCCACTTCCCCCCTTACCCCTGCACGTGTGCGACTTGGTAGAGTCCACTTCCCCCCCTACCCCTGCACGTGTGTGACTTGGTAGAGTCCACTTCCCCCCCTATTCCTGCACGTGTGTGACTTGGTAGAGTCCACTTCCCCCCTTACCCCTGCACGTGTGTGACTTGGTAGAGTCCACTTCCCCCCTACCCCTGCACGTGTGCGACTTGGTAGAGTCCACTTCCCCCCCTACCCCTGCACGTGTGCGACTTGGTAGAGTCCACTTCCCCCCCTACCCCTGCACGTGTGTGACTTGGTAGAGTCCACTTCCCCCCCCTACCCCTGCACGTGTGTGACTTGATAGAGTCCACTTCCCCCCCTACCCCTGCACGTGTGTGACTTGGTAGAGTCCACTCCCCCCCTACCCCTGCACGTGTGCGACTTGATAGAGTCCACTTCCCCCCCTACCCCTACACGTGTGCGACTTGGTAGAGTCCACTTCCCCCCCTACCCCTGCACGTGTGTGACTTGGTAGAGTCCACTTCCCCCCCTACCCCTGCACGTGTGTCACTTGGTAGAGTCCACTTCCCCCCTACCCCTGCACGTGTGCGACTTGGTAGAGTCCACTTCCCCCCTACCCCTGCACGTGTGTGACTCGGTAGAGTCCACTTCCCCCCCTACCCCTGCACGTGTGTGACTTGATAGAGTCCACTTCCCCCCTACCCCTACACGTGTGTCACTTGGTAGAGTCCACTTTCCCCCTACCCCTGCACGTGTGTCACTTGGTAGAGTCCACTTCCCCCCTACCCCTGCACGTGTGTGACTTGGTAGAGTCCATTTCCCCCTACCCCGGGGGGGGGTGTGTGGAGTTCTGTCCGCACTTGGTTTCGTCCTTTCACCCCCCCCCACCCTCCCCACCCCGAAAGCGGAACCCGCGAAACGATTCGGCGGAACTTGCCAAGCGCGGCGCCTTTCGCTTTAAATGACAGCGGCGTCACGGCGTCCGTAGTAAGTGGGCCACTTGCACGGCCACACCGCGGCTACAAACGCGTCCCGGGCCTTCGTTCGACCCCTGCCCTGTCCTTCCCCACGATCGCCGCGGTTCTGCCCTGCGGGCAGCGCGGGCGGGCAGCGCGGGCAGGCTGAGCCCTTGAGGTGAGGCCTAGTGCCCGCAGGATGGTTCGCGTTACCCACCACCACGCACGGGTGTAGATGTCTGTGATGATGATTTCGATTTAAAGCTTTCGTGACTGCAGGGATTCTTCTTCTTGGTTCTTTCGGTAAAGTCACGTAGAATGGAAATAATAAAATAATAAAAATTAAACATAATAATATAATTCTCACGACGTTTCATTCAGACTCTGTCTCCTCGACAGACCTGCTCTCCACCTGAGGACGGCTACTTGCGTTGTGGCCGAAACGTCGTGAGAATTATTTTATTATGTTTTATTTTTATTTTATTATTTCCATTCTACGTGACTTTACCGAAAGAACCAAGAAGATGAATCCCTGCAGTCACGAAAGAAGCTTTAAATCGAAATTTGACCGTTGTGTGTCAAATAATTATTGGCAGTAATACCGGTACACCCATCATCGTCGTATTTTTGGGTGGATAAAATGAGTAGGTACTATAAATATATTTTTTTTAATCAAAAGTCAGGAGTTGTTAGTCCTGTAAAGAGCATCTTGGTAGGTGGCAGAACGCCCTGTGCCTGTGCAAGTGTGTCAATCCACAGCTGGATGAGGACAGGGCTTTAAAAAAAATCATACTTCACCACGCTGGTTGGTGAAGGCAGAGGAACATATGTTGGAGGAGCTTAGACGTACAGGACAATGTTCTACACTTACCCTCTTCGTATCGTATTCATAATCACGCACTGCCTGTTGATGAACCAATGTGCTTGTGTGTGTGTGGTGTCTGAAGGCAGGGTAGGTGGGTCACGCAGATCACCGTGAGCTGTCAGACTGCGAGGTGGGCAGAAGGGGGCACTGCGTCCGTGAACCTCTGCACGTGTTGGTGGGTTTCCTCCGGGGTTCCACAGCGTTCCTCAGCAATACATCTTTAACATACAATTGAGGGGAAAACACACGGCGGTTGAGGATTCTTGTGGAAGAGTTCTGAGAAGCGGCGAAACTTCCCCGGGTTAACGCTGTGGTTACAATTGTCCGGCAATTCGTCATTGTTACAGTAACATCGCCATTCAGTTCGGGGGGATTCCAGTTGAAGCGCATGAATGAAAAAAAAAGTCATCACTCAAAGTGAAAAAAAGTGGTTTCCTAGTCGTGGTAATACTAATACTAATGATTTACTTGATACAGCTTTCGGGCTGTGACGGTTCCACCTGAAGACGGAAGCTTGTGTTGCCTCCGAAACGTCGTGATTTTTGTTTTTATTTTTTTATTTTACTTTTATTAATTTCATTTTTTTACCTACGTGACTTTACCGAAAAAACCTCAGAATATCAATCCTTGCAGTCACGAAAGCTTCAAATCTAGAATTAATGATAAGACTTTTTTTTTATGAGGGCACTACTGCATGGAGATGTTTGGCCATGAATTCCGTTCACGAGAGTGTGGCTTCATGTAGGAGAAGACCAATCGTACTGTAATGGGAGGAAAACCCCAACACGGCTCCCTGAAAAGCCGGGTCCAGTCAGCCCATTTACCGTACTGCCACTCTCTGGCCAGCAAGCAAAGTAACCGGGCGTCAACCTCCCGGTCAGTTTCTTCAAATCTCGTTCGCTTGAATAAACATGGCTTATTCGAGTGAAAAGGCAAAGCAGTAACCCCCCCACGTGAGAGAGGAGGATGAGGGGGAGGCGAAGGACACTCACTGGCAGGGTTCCAGTGGTCACTCGGCCTCGTAAAGGAACCCAGGATGTAGGGGCCCCAGTGTAAAAGCCATTGTGTTGCCATCTGGGGTCCTGTACCCTGCTACAATCACCAAGGCAGGCGGGGGCTCGCAAGTTACGTAATTTCTCTCCTAATTCGGCTTGAGAGTGAACCACCACCCACCTTCCTCGTGTCTCATCGAAGGGCTGCTCTGTGTCACCGCTATGAAGCCCTGTAAGCCACTCTGTGGGCTGAATACCTTTTACAACGCAGTGTTCCATCCACTGCTGGATCGAGGTCCCCTCCCCCACTTTGTGACGCTCATGGGGGGCCGCTTGACCCAAACGTTGTTCTGTTGGTCGGTGCGGCTTGGTGAAGGGGCTGGAGCCCAGGACTGGTTCAGACATCGCTCGCCACCCGTGGTGGCGCCAACCCCATGGTGGCGCCAACCCCGCTCTTGTAAATAAATGTAACAATTTAGCTCTTTTTTTTGTCCAGGATTCGTATTCACTGAGTCTCAAGATTATTTGCAGTAGGGCCCTGCTGCTGTATTACGATGTTTGGCTAGTGCGCGTGTGTGGCAAAGCCATCGCCCGCTGTTTCTTGTAATTATTTTTTTGCGCACAATTATCGTCAGCTAAAAAAAACCCAAATTTAATGACCCAAATCGCAATTTGCGCGACCGCCGCCACCAACACTGCACCCAGTTTCCACTGAGCGCGTTTGCGACGGGCACTTTTATTTCTGGCCGCCGATGCTGGCGAGCGATTAAGCCCAGCATGTGATTTGCGGATGAGGCTTAACTGGATTGTTTCTGCAAGAAGAGGGCTCAGGCAGGTTAGGACTGGCGCTTATCAGAGTGCCCACCCCTGACGATGACCCAGTTCCAACAAAGGCGGTATTGTCTGATGGGTGAACTCTAATTTTAGAAGATAAAGTTTTAACTCTTGCTCAACACAGACCCAAAGGCCCAAACACGTCAAGCGGCCAGCATCAAGCAGCACTGTGAAAGTCGTAATCGATAGTCTAACAAATTGCTTGAATTGAGCAGGGTTATTATTTTTATTGTTATACAAACTTGGGGGAAAGAGACGATGGGAGGGGATTTCAAAGTGGAGCAGTGTTAGGGAAGAGTGCGAAAAGAGAAGCGTTGTTAACTGTAGTGCGGTGGTGAGGAGTGGATGGATGAGTGAGTTAGTGAGTAGGTGTGTTGTTGTGTATGTATTTATGTTCCTGGAGGAACGTCTCAAAGTGCACTTAGCCTGGCACAGGCGCCGTGGCGACGTCACCGTCACTTAGTGGCGAACGACGGCTATTGGTATTCATGTTGGACTTCTTTCGCACCGTGCGTAGCCAACCGTGCTAATCGGAGGTGCGGCGGGGACAATGAACGCAAAAAAAAGCAGTTCTGAAGAAATTATTTTTCACATTCGAAAAGTTTTAACAAAAAGGAAACGAGTTGCGGCCTGCAGGGTGGTGGTGATTGACCGCGATGGATGAGACTGCCGACCGAATCACTAACATGCGAGGAGGCGTCAGTGAGCGAGGTTCATAGCTGCCCGAATAAGGAAGTGCATGATAGGGCAGCCCTTCATTGCTGCAAAAAAATTATAATAAGAACAAAAAATTACCCTTTTCATCCAGGAAAACCTCATTTAGTCTCAAGACTGTCCAGAAGGGTCCTGCTGCTTGGGGATGTTTGGCTAATTCGTTTTTAAATCAGGGTTTTGCTTCATGTGGGAGGAAACCTGGAGAACCAGGAGGAACCCCACATATGCGAGGAGATCATCATGCTCACTCTAAAACTATAAACTATTTATCTTTTATCAGGTACGGTCCACTGAGCTTTGTCGCTTTTTTTCAGAAGTGACCTGGCCACAAATTATAGCTCAACGAAGTGGCTTATGTGGTAATTTATAGCAGCCCAATGCTCTTAATGTACGCCAATTCTAAAGGTGGAGGGAAAAACTGGATGACCCGGAGAAAAATCCACGCGACCACGGGGAGAGCACCCAAACTCCAAATATACAGGCGTCGGGGTTGGGATTGAATCCACGACCTCCTGTATACCAGGCGAGGTAGTTAACATTTCACCACCACAGTGTCCCTTGTGCAGCTCATCGACCTACTTGCTGTCCTGTCATCTAGAACAGTGTGGGGGGCGTCTCATACTCGGTGATAAAATGTGTTTTCTATCCACAAACTCTAGATTTCAGGCGCCCACTACCACCACCACGCCCATAACTTCCCCTGTGTTTATCTTTAGATGCAGTGTGTACTTGTAGCTAATGTCCCATGCTAATCGGTGGCGCCAGCAACAGAAATGTTTCTTTTGCTGATTGGCAACGTTTTTAGTAATCGGCAGTTTCATTCAATCCGTTAAACCCTTAACTTAAAACGAAAACCCTTTGTGACCAAAAGTGAAATTTTTCACGAAATAGCTTGTTCATCGAGAAACTCTACAGTGATAATCCACATCCTTTTATACATTTACGTATTTTAAACTTACAAATAAGAGTATTCTCAATTTCCTGTAATATGTGTTTTGGCCAAGATTCCAATTTGCTTGCATTTGCTCTAATTTTTCATTTTGCTTTCTTCTCATTACTTTCTTTTCTTGCTGTTGCTCTTGTCAGTGTAGCGACCCAGGGTGCGGTCGCCTCTTACAAGCGAGTCTCGCGCTCGTCCCCAAGTTCTCGCTTGGTAAAACAAATCGACGCGTGAACTTCTACTGCAGATCGGCCCCGACGCGGCTATCCCACACACGCGTTTGCCGAGGGCCAGGCCTGGCTGCACGGAGCCAGACTTGGCTGCGGCGGCAGGGACGGTCGACTTGTGACTGCGTGTGGCTGCCAGGACCCCCTCCCACCCACAAACACTGCTGCGTGCCACCGCCAGAGTGTTGTTGTGAGCCGGAGCTGCCCCTCGTTACGCAAGCGGCAGCCATAAATTCTGGACGCCGGTAAATTCACGTCCCAGTGTGACTGTACTGGCGCGGTGAGCAGTGGGGGCCGGTCGTGGTGAGACGGAGGGGGGGGGGGCGGGGTGGCGTGATGTGGCGTGATGCATAGTACAGGCGTGCAAGCCCTTCTATAAACACGCAAACAAAGACAGAAACAGGCACACACCTCCATACATACCCCTGTAGACACACACACACACACACTTTCGTACATACCTAGATACAACAACAACAACCGCCATTCGCCACTAAGTGGCGGTGATGTCACCACGGCGCTTGTGCCAGGCTATGTGCACGTTGAGGCCACGTGAAGTGTCGAACGCCCGCTGGCAGGAGGTCACGGGGCAGACCCAGTTGCTACGGGTCGACCAACCTGAGAGGACTGGCCGATACACCACCTGTACCCCCTACTGTGCCAACTTGCTGTGCTTTAGCCACCCGGCGCTCCGCTCGTTGTGAGCGTCGCTCCTCTGCCCTCCGTTGTTGCTGGAGGGCGACTGCCTCCATCTGCCCAGTAAGCGTCCTTCACGAGCCTCCTCCACAGAGGCCGATCTTGACACCGCTGGTACCAGTCATCGGCAAGTCCACTCAGCTCCACATCCTTTTGTACCACATCACTCCATCTCTTCTCTAACCCGTGCTGTGCCCGTTTAGCCCCCTCGATCCGGCCGAACACAAGCTGTTTAGGCATGCAGTGGCTGGGCATGCGGGCTACATGACCCAGCCAACGCAGCCTTGCCTGCCAGAGGAGCTCACCGATGGGACTTTGTCCATGTTTTGCAAGCGTAGAGAAGGGCATGACTGTAACCGAGAAGACCTTAAGCTTCGTGGAGCGACAGACCAGGTAGCTTCCACACAGCGTTACGCAACCGATGAAAAGATAAAGCCGCTCGACTGATTCGGAGTGAGGCTTCTGCTGTCTAACCGAAGCCGGTCATGTGCACACTGCCCAGGTATGGGAAACTCTCCAATCTCCACAACTGCCCCATCACCAATTGGGAGTTGTGGGGGTGGAGTGTCTGATGGTACAAAATGCCCAAGCAGGTGCTTAGTTTTGGTGGCGCTGATGGTAAGGTCCCACCTGTTAATGGCAAGCTCCAGGTTCAGCAGCAGCGTCTCCAACTCCTCCTCTGAGTGAGCTGCAATTACCAGATCATCGGCATACATAACATGGTTGACCAATAGGGAGCCATCCCTTGACCGCACCCGGGCATCGATCAGCCTCCCCTTGTATCTGTACCAGATGGAAATTCCTCCGGTACAGCTACTGAAGGCTTCACGAACTCCGTGGTCGAAATAGATGTTAAATAATGTGGGAGACAGGACATCCCTGTCACACCCCAAGGTGAACAGGGAATGGCTCCGACTCCCGGCCACGTAGTTTTACCCGGGCCCGCTCACCATCATGGTGGTCCTTAATGACCTTCATACATACCCGTATAGACACACAGACACACCTCCGTACATACCTCTATACATACCGACCATAGAGATGCACACACCTCCATACAAAGACAAAGATCCCCCGTATAGACTTAATATACTTTTGGGTCAAGTGCTGTTAGCGTACACCTGTGAAGTGGCATGGCACATGAGGGGTGGGCGGCCAGCACTCCACCCAATCCGCCTTTGTCTCCGCAGTGGCGATGGTTACACACCGCACAGGTACTCATTTGAGGCTGAGTCGACAAACGGGAGGCCCTCATACATAGACATACACACAATGAAACAGACACCCGTCTGCATACAAAGCCCATACACACATCTCTATGACACACACATGTAATTACGGGCACACACGTGACTATTACACACACCTCTATACAATGAAAACAGCAACCGCTGGCGGTGACATCACCACAGCACTTGTGCCAGGCTAGGTGCACTTGAGGCCATGTGAAGTGTCGGAAGGCTTGCTGGCAGGAGGTCATGGAGCAGGCCCCGGTGTTACGAGTCGACTGGCTGAGATGACTGGCAGATGCACCACTTGCGTGCCCCACTCTTCATTTTAGCCGACAGATTGCCTCCTTCACACAGACACACTCGCATGTACCCCCGCACACACACACACACCCCAAGCACAGCGCATACGCACGTAATCCACACATTCTCCCTGCAGTGAATACCTCCACACACTTCAAAACACACACACAATTCAATGCATGCCCCCTATCATACACACAACTGCACATACTGGCGTAAACACGCCCACCCACACACACCCCCACGCACGTCACAGCACATCTGCTGGTGTTTACCGTTCTCTCTCTCTCTGCGTCCTGTCAGTGCTGGGCCGTGCGTGCGTGCACGCTGTGGGAGAGTGATCACTCCACACGTTGCCGTCGGCTCAAACTCGCTGAAACTTACACGGAGGCCTTACTTGTTAGAAGCGCTGCGCTGCCACGAGGGGTCAGGGCGTTGGGGGCGGGGGGGGGGATCTTGTCGCGTTTGTTGTTGCCAGAGCGGCGAGCATAGCGAGTGGGTTAATTTCCATCTGTAAGCGGAATGGAGCGTTACCCCCCTCCGACCCCCCCCACCCCCCCCGGCATGCGACGGCTTTCTCAGGTTCTGTTTCCGACCCGCGTGCACAACCAAATTGTTACGCGATGGCCTTTTAACGCGGCGATCGGAGACCATCAACACGCTGCACTTTCGAAACCCTGTTTATAAATCGCAGCTCGCTCCGTGCGAGTCCGCGAGCCTCCATGTGTTGTTTGGGCTGCTCTGTGCGAGTCCGTCGGTGTCTATGTACGAGTAGACGTCTGTGAAAAAGAGCTTCCTAGCTTATCGGATTCTGTTGTAGATCTATGGACCTCAATGTGAGTCGGACCGTTACTGGGCAGAGACCATCAATCCGCTCGCACCTGGGAGCCGGTTTTACTCGCAGCGACCAAAACCTGGATTTGAAGCCAGGATCTATCTCGGTGGCGTTGGCACGGCGCTCTGACCTCCGAGCCACCCTGGCCTCCCGCCAGAGGTCGCAACCGGGTACCTGATACCCGTACCCTACCCGATACCCGGCTACCCGTACCCGGCCGGGTACGGGTACCCGTTTGCGACCCTGGTGCGGCCGGGTACGGGTACGGATAAGCCGTGAGTCACCGTTTGTCACTCATTTCCCAACGTCTTGTTTCTTCTCACAATTCAAGTTCCTAGAATCAACCCACCCGCGCCTGCAACATGGCTTCATCCCAGAGGTCGCAATCGGGTACCCGATACCCGTACCCTACCCGATACCCGGCCGGGTACGGGTAGCCGGGTATCGGGTAGGGTACGGGTAGGGTACGGGTACCCATTTGCGACCCTGGTGCGGCCGGGTACGGGTAAGGAATCAAAACCCGTTTGCGACCTCTGCCTCCCGCCTTTGCCCGCTGGCTTGTTCGCGCGGGCAAACGTCGCTCCGCTTTCGGCGATCTCGCAACTCTTGAAGCGGCACGGCCGCTGTGTTTGTGGAGCAGCTGCGAGCGGATCCACAAGGGGGGGCCTTGGCTCCTGCGTTTAGTTTTTTTGGCCCGTGGTTTTTTTCCACGGGGCAACTGCATTTCCTAACGCGGGAGCCCTTTCACAATATGCCCGTTGCGAGTGTTTTTTCGCGATTCCTGATGTGTTTTTTCGCGATTCCTGATGTGTTTTTTCGCGATTGCGTGTCGGATAAGGGAGGAGGCTGTCCCCCCCCCCTCTCTCTCTGTTATCGTGGAGCAAGTGCTGAGAAGTGGTCGTGTCGCTCAGGGGTATTTATAATGGCTGGCAAGTCGAAGCGATTTCCTGTTCCAGTGAGCAACGAGGCCATACCCGTCTCCTGTTTACAGCCCCCCCACGCTCAGTTGGTGGAAGTTCCACGCTCCTATGGCAGGGGAAGTCTGTCCATTGCACAGCCACTGTTGACGTCACCACAAAATGTTGCTCGCTCGTCTCGTCAACCCTGTAGGGGGATGATGGTTTAAGTCAACCCCCCCCCCACCCCACACCGGGGATTGAACTCTGAACCTTCCGATGGAGGGTGGAGCACGCTGGACGCTGGCAGTCCACATTCTGGTTCTTGTTTTGAATTTGGACTGCACAAAAAATGTTAATCTGAGACTGCTCATCAGGAAACTTGACCAAATAAATCGTTTTTATCAAATGCCGCATGGTGTATGTGGGATATCATCTCGTCCCCATTAATCATTCCCTTCCATCTCTCTGTATATTTGTGTCCTCTGAGAAGGGCCATTGCCTGAAACCTCGCCGATGCGTTCCCGGCCACTGTCAAAATCCACAGCGCTTTTGACAGATGGTGGCTATTGAAATAAATTGTCTCCTCCCGCCCGGGTGTCTCACGGCTCGGTGAGGAGCATCGCAATTGTTTTCGGAGCCCGTGCCTACTCCGATCCCCACGTCTCTCTTGCAGGTTGTGGCGAGGCTGTACGTACGGACGCACGTACGGACGGGGCAACGCTCTGCCCGCAATGCCCTCGGCGCTGCTGCCGTAACCGCGAGTGTGGAGTCGCCGACGTGGTTTGGACCCGACACCTGATGTCCGTCGTTCCGAGCATCCGCCCAGGTCAACGGTTCTCGGGGAAATCTCGCCAGCGGGCTGACGCTGCCGCAAGCCGCGGAGCGGAGACGCGGGAGGTGACGTCACCGCAGCCCTTACGCTAAAACCGACGCTCCAAACGAAACCAAAGAGAAACGATCGACAGCAAAGACCAACAGCTGGGCTTGGATGTCAACGCTGTCGCAGTAAAAACATCAACATCATCGTTAAATATCAATCCCGCGCCTCCCATGTAGCGCATCTCAAGGTGCAAGTGTTTACAACCGCAGTAGCGACCGCAGCAGGCAGTAGCAGCAAAGTCAAGATCATTTTGTTTTGACCAGGTGAGGACTCGAGAGAGAGAGAGAGACGGAGTGACCTGCTGCCACCAGCAGCCGCAGCTGCAGCAGCGCAACCGGCTCGCGATGGCGCTCGCTCTCAACAAGGTGTTCAACAAGGACAAGACGTTCCGGCCGAAGCGCAAGTTCGAGCCGGGCACGCAGCGCTTCGAGCTGCACAAGCGGGCGCAGGCCTCGCTGCACTCGGGCCTCGACCTGCGCACCGTGGTGCAGCTGCCGGCCGACGAGGACGCCAACGACTGGATGGCGGTGCACGTGGTCGACTTCTTCAACCGCGTCAACCTCATCTACGGCACGGTGGGGGAGTTCTGCACGGCCCACACGTGCCCCGTCATGTCGGGCGGCCCGCGCTACGAGTACCGCTGGCAGGACGACGGCGCCTACCGTCGCCCCACCGCCGTGCCGGCGCCGCAGTACATGAGCCTGCTCATGGACTGGATCGAGGCGCAGATCAACAACGAGCACATCTTCCCCACCAGCACCGGTAGGCACGCCTGCTGCTGCTCACTCCTCGCTGCCCGCTGCTCGCAGTGCACTACAAACTGCTCCCTGCAAACTGCTCGCTGCCAACTCCACAGTGCTCGCTGTTCGCAGCTGCTGTAATCGCAGTTGCTGAACACAGGCCCAGAGACCCAGCATGCCAAGCGGCCCGCAGCAAACTGCACTTGTTGCAGGCATTGCGTCCCCGTATCGTGAAACCACGAGACTTGATTTTGACCGAGAGGTGACCGGGTCGGAGGCCAGAGCGCCGAGGTCCTGGGCTCGATCCGAGCGGCTACCGGTGATTGAACCGGGTCCTTGAGTGCAGCGCGTTGATGGTCTCAGGCCGGTCACCAATGACGACAAAATCCCCATCACGTTTGTTTCAGCTCTGAGAATGAAAACATTGCTTCGACCGTCGTGCGACGAAAACTCGCTCGCACGTGTAGAGCGAGCGAGGTGGGTAAGTGCCGCTCTCGGAAGGCGGCTCTGTGACATCCCCTTCCGCGGACCATTCTTCAACACGAAGCATCGCACCGCCACGTTGGGCTTTCGGACAAATTCTTTTGACTCGTGGCGATGCGACACCTTTCTCGCGCGGTCGGAACAACGTGGGGGGGGGGGGGGGGGAATTGATCGACGTGCAAATTTGAATCGATGCTTTCTTGCGTGCTCGCTGAGTCACCGCTTGCAAGGCCATCCCGGCAAGCAGGATGTAACTCTGGCTACGCGAGACGTCATCACGGGAGGTATTGCGCACAGCCGCGCGTGGAGTGGCGTCGAGTAGCCGCTCACTTCACAGGGCACTTCCACCCCCCCCCGTCACCTGGAGTCTGAGAGCCGTGCGGCTCCCAGCAGCTGTAGCGCTGTAGCAACAGGAGTGCAAACAACACGCCCGAGTCACACGCGTGCCCAGGCTCCCAGCAGCTGTAGCGCTGTAGCAGCAGGAGTGCAAACAACACACCCAAGTCGCACACGTGCCCAGGCCTCCCAGCCATGAGCTCATCGCCACGATTGACTGAGCAGGTGCAGGTGTGTACAGGTGCCTGTGTGTGTGTGCGTGTGCGGAGTGGTAGTGTAGTAATTAGCAGACTGCACTTAGAACATGGTGATCTGAGTTGGGTTTCCGCTCGCAGCAAATATCAGTGGCGAATATCTAAAAAAAAAATGTCTTGGCCTCCCCACAAGATTGCCTGGTCCAGTGTGTAATCATCTTCACGGCGGAGAGAAGAGGTGGCCGGGCATGGTTCTGGCCACACCACCCACTCATATGCCACTTAAACCTTCATGGGTGCTTGCTGACACCACTTGCCCTAAATCTGCTGTTGATGCCATTGGGAATGTTAGCGTTAGTTCAATACAAGCACTGGACTGGCTATGACATTCAACGTCTCAACGGCAAAGTCAGGCTTGTTTAAACCAGCACTGGTGAAATGCCAGATGTTTACAGACAAGTTTCGGCACAGACTCCGCAATACGCAACGCAGGGAAATCATTGGCGGTCATCGTAGAATGAGTCACAAAATAAATAATTTTCCGCGCCGCGTCCGGTTGTGTTTTGAGCGATGACGTCAACTTCCTCGGGGTAGATGCAGCCGGCACGTTCTGGCTACGAGCCGCACAACCGGGCAACTTGCACTACCCGCGGCCAGGGCTGTTCAACGACGACCGGTGACCGATTTCAGAATCGGTTATCGGTTCAGAGTCGGGAACCGGTAGCCGATTCCATTGGAATGGGAGTAATAATCGCACTGATTGACATACGAACCGCACTTTGACCCGCCTCCGATTAGCACGGTTGGCTACGTTCGGCGCAAAAGAAGTTCAGCATACATACGAGGCGCAGTCCTGCAATCGCTTCCACGCACACACTGCTAGTGGAAGGGGCCCTCCACTCAAGGGAGTTGTATGTTGAACTCCTTGGCCTACTCTTCATCTTGGAAGAGGTTGTCATGCCAATACTCTACCCCACCGCGTGCGGCCTACCGATGACTGACCAACTGCGGCTGAGTTCACTTACACCGCTGTTGAGTGGGCAGAGGCGGTGGAGAGATTCTAGAAACTTTTCCCCCATTGTTTGGACGGCCGTGCCGGGAGGTGGAATCGAACCGACGACCGCTGCATCGCAACTCCAGTGTGGTGCCGACCGTTCCACCGCCACCGCCGTGGGTAGAAGACCCCCTTGCATAGTTGTTTCTTCGGTGCAGAGAACCGGGATTAGCCGGTTTCTACAGCGTTTCCTTCTCGCCGTTATCGTGGCAAAATGCAAAAAAACTGTTTTAACAAACGCTCATAACCCCACGCAGACGCACGCACGCGCAGACGCACGCACGCAGTGCTCGCAGAGCAGAGGAAGTCGCCTTGTGCACCACTTAATTGTGCACGTGTTTGTTTGTGTTTGACTGGGTGCGATATTCATCGCATACATGCAAACCGTGTAAGGTGTAGATTAAAACATGTTCCTATGTACGTGCGCATGGGTGTGTGTGAGTGTGTGTGTACTTGTGTGTGGGCGCGCGTGTAGTTTGACTTGTGGCGAGCGGTGGTGCAGTGGTTATCGCTACGCTGCGCTTTGAACCCGGTGACCCGAGTTCGATTCCCAGCAAACAGTGATGATTATTTGAACGGATCCTGGGCCTCCCCTAGGTCGACTCAAATGAGTACCTGGTGCGGTGTGTAAACTTCGCCACTCGGGAGGCAAAGGCGGCCGGGCTTGGTGTTGGCCACCCACCCCCACGTGTGCCGTGCCGGCCTTCATAGGTGTATGTTGGCGTGTATGTGCTTGCGTGTCTGTGCGTGTGTGTGTATTTGCATGCGTTTATATCTGTGTTTGAGTGTTTGCGCGTGAGTGCGTGCGAGCCTACCCGTCTTTACATGTCTGCTGCGCGTGTGCGTGCGTGCGTGTGAGTGCGTGCGTGCCTACCCGTCTTTACATGTCTGCTGCGCGTGTGCGTGCGTGCGTGCGAGTGCGTGCGTGCCTACCCGTCTTTACATGTCTGCTGCGTGTGTGCGTGCGTGCGTGTGAGTGCGCGTGCGTGCGTGTGCGTGCGTCTCAGTCGACGCCTTCGAGGGATTTTCCAGGGGGAGGTATCTCGCCAGGGGGAGTGAGTTGTGCGTGAGAGCACCGGGGTGAGCCGTGGTGGGATTCCGTGCAGCTGCCTGCGGAGCAGAGCGCCGGGCAGCCTCGCCGCGTCGCCCGGCGCCGCTGGGGAGGGAGGGTGCCAAAGGGGGGCGAACGCCCGCTGTGCAGAGGTGGCCCAGTGGGGCCAGTGGGCCCCCGTGGCCGCGTTGAGATTGCGGGTTCCAATCTGCGCGTGAGACCTCCGACCCGGCTTAAACCGCGTTCTGATTAAACCGCGTTCTGGTTAAACCGCGTTCTGGGTAAACCGCGTTCTGGGTAAACCGGGTCCTCATGCGCAGCGAGAGCCCATGGTCAGAGCGTGGCCACCAGAAATATGTTGAGATGAGATGCGCTGTGAAATTCTGGGGCAGTAAAGCTAGCGGCACTGCATATACAGAGACCCATACCCTGATGGCAAGTACACACACACACATTCATGTTCCTGGAGCTACGGCTATTAAAAGAGTCTCCGCTCCCCTCGCCTCCCTCCGTGGCTCCCGTCTCGCCAGGTGTCCCCTTCCCCAAGAACTTCCAGCAGGTCTGCAAGAAGATCCTGACGCGTCTGTTCCGGGTCTTTGTCCACGTGTACATCCACCACTTTGACCGCATCTCGGCCATGGGAGCCGAGGCCCACGTGAACACCTGCTACAAGCACTTCTACTTCTTCACCACGGCGTTCAACCTCATCGACCGGCGGGAGCTGGAGCCCCTGGTAAGCGCTGTGGTGAAGTTTTGAGCCCATAGCCGGCTCTATTAGAGGGTCGTGATACCTTGCTAGGCTCTGTAAAGGATATTTAAATATTGGCAGGCCCTGTGTAGGATCTTGGAACCTTGGTGGGTGCTATAAAGGATCTTGAGCCATTGGTGGGTGCTGTAGAGAACCCAAAGCCCCTTGGTATAAACTCTCCTGTGCAATAATAACGCTGGTCAACAAAAAAAATACATTGTTGCTGGCCTGGACTTTTGCAGCTGTTTTAGACTAATTTCGGGGTGCTGATTTCAAATCTGATCTCAGATTTGCTCTATCACATCTCATTTTTATGCTATCGGCATACCCCATTTTCATGGATTTTACCCGAAATTAACTCTGTCACTTATGATTGCAAGTTGTTGAGAGTCAGTGACTGCTTTAGTGTTAAAATATGGTGCTGTATTTTTAGGATAGTGTGTTTATAATATCATTTTATGTAGATATCCACATTTATTTAATATTTTTCTTCCGCAGTTTTTTATTGAAAATGCAATATTTGATATCTCAAAAACCTGATGTGATAGACAGAAACTGATGCCAGATTTGGAATCGGCACCCCAAAACCGTTGGAATACCTTATGCCAGAAAAAGTGTGTTGACCAGTGTAATCAATCGGTCCACCCAGGAAAACACGGACGCGTTTTTGTAGCGTCCTTAGGAGACGTCGTCAAGCTCCATGCACCGTCGCCTCGCACGCGGCTCGGACCGCCCCGTCGTCGCCGCCGCTAATTACATCGTGTGCTGGGCTCTCGACACACCGGGACGCGTTCCCACCGAATCCCGTCGTGCGCTTGGGCTTTGCTTGGTCGTTCGCCGCGATGAATCCGCGTGTCCGCTCTCCCGCTTTGCCGTTCGCAGAAGGAGATGACGCTGAAGATGTGTCACTGAAGATGCGCCGCTGACGGCCGTGCCAGCGTCTCTGGTGTCCAGCGTCTCCTCTGCCACTGTCGTCGCCTTCCTGCACATTGCAGCCTCTCACTGCCTTGTAACCACAATGAGACCTCCCTCAGCCGCTCACTCGCTCGCTCGCTCACTTCGCTCACTCGCTCACCCGCACTCTCTGCAACTCGCTCACGGGCTCGCTTGCTCGCTCGCGGACGGAGAGCGAGTAAGAGCCAGCGACACCCAAACCTCGTGTCGCTACGCGCCACTGAATGTAGCTGCCAGCAGCTTCTCTCCCCCCCCCCCCCCCCCCTTGTCGCCTTCCAAACCTTCCGAATAATTCCTCATCACCGCGTCCTCCTCGTCACATCCTCTACCCATCGTGCCTTCTTCACTTGAATGTGATCATCACCGCGGTTGTAGACAGTCACGCCCAGGGCTTAATGCCATCTGGAAAATAATTATGCACCCGGCACACCGCATCCGGCATACCTATCGCTACGGGCTATGGCCCGCTACCTTTTAGTCACGTGCCACCTACTCCAGCGTATACGATGAGTTGAGTCCTGGACATCCGTCAAGCAGCCTCCAGCTGTGGGCCTCACAGACCGGCACACGACCACTGGGGTCACGTGACCGTGCCCCTTGGCCGTGGTTCCGTGAGTGCGCTACGCAGCCTAAGGGAGAGAGGCTGCTTCTCTTCCACATTTTTAATGGGTTTTTAAACGAATCAACGTGCGTGCTGACGACGTGTTGTAGGGTGCGTTGATTTCAGTCGTAGGTTTTCGCGGTCAACAAATAGGATTAAAAATGTATGTTGGGCTAGGCCGCGTAAAGGTCCTCGCCAAATTTGCGTCGTCAACACCCTCCACAACCTGGCAAAGTCCTGCATGTTGAATTGTCACGCGAGGCGACCGTTTTAACAGCGCGACGTGTTTATTGATCCGGCTCACTCGGCCAGAAGCTGCCTTTGTTCCGACTTCCTGGAACTTGTCCTTGAAGATGCTTGACGCAGTTTCAAACGAGGTGTCGCCTATCCAATCGCTCAACTTGGCCATGAGAATTGTCGTCGAGATTGCCGGTGAGGGAGCTGAAACGGTCACTGTTCGGCGCGTTAGAACGCTTGCACGCACGACGGTTTAATTCGACTGCTGCGTCGGATTGGCGGAGGATTTTGACGACCGAAATTTTGCCCACGTCATTAACGTGGAATCGAATCATTCGGGCTTGGGCCGCTCGACCGCAGCGGCGACACCGGGCTCCCAAGTCGAGCGAGTCCGGCGGTCTCGGACCCAGTCACCGACGCCGGCACGTTGAGCCGCGTCGTTCGTTCGTTTGGCTAATTTGGATTAACGGCTCGAGAGCAGAGCGTGCCAGACGGCCGCCACTCCTCCTCGTGCAGACGAGAGGCCATCGAAGCGACTCCGGAAGTAGTTTTGTGTCCTCTTCCAGAGGCGGTTTTCCAACACGCGGCGGTCCACTTGCTCTCCGCCAGAAATCTTGGTGGAAAACAGCGCAGCGGTCGGACGATGACGCGGAGGAAATGAAAGCCCCGTTATGGGACCTCGTGGGTACGTCCACTTCTTTCAGACGTCTGCCCCGGCGTGGAAGAGTAGACCAAATACGACAGAGAGGAGCTGTACGGAGCTCCAACAATTCCGCCAGCAGTTGCACGAGCGAGCACTTGCAGGGCTGCTCCTTTACCTCTTAACGGAGAAACGAGGGCGAGTGAGAACCGCGAGGTGACTCAGCCCGCCCTGCGGTTTGTACTTCCGCGCGCGTTAATTGGTGCGTTAATTAACATTCCACTGGAATCGGTTAGCAGTTCACGAATTGAACGGAACTGGGAACCGATTTTTAAAACGTTTGCAGTTTGACAACTCTAATAACTGCACCACTCGGGACCAACGGGATTGGCTGACAGAGGTGGCAGCAGTGTGGTGGTGTCGCTCCGGATTGAATGTCACTCGCCGGGTTTGCCAGCGGTTAAGTCCGTGGCGCTTGCTGTAGCCGGCAGCTGCAGCTGCTGCTGCTGCTGCTGCAGCTGCTGCTGAAGCTGCTGCTGCAGCTGCTGCTGCTGCAGGGTTGAGTGTCTCGTTCTTTTCCCGGCGCTGGAACTTTTGTTTGCATTGGTGCCTCGTGCCATCGCACGATTCGCAAACCAGGAACCACACGGTGGGGAACCCGCGCCTGGGTTTGTGGGGAACGGTGTGAGATGTATGATTATGCTAATAATAATGATTATGATGATGACTTATTTACCCAGGAAAGCCACTTCGAGTCAATGAACTCTTTTTCAGGAGGGTCCCGCATTGGAATATTTTGCCAACGCCAGGTGACATTGAGTATTTTAGATATGGGAGCAAACTTGGAGAACCCCGGAGGAAACCTATGCAGTACAGGGGTAGAGAACGTACAAACTCCACAGCCTCGCACACTTGCACACACGTGTACACACTCGCACACACACACTCGCACACACTCGCACACACACACACACGTGTACACACTCGCACGCACTCGCACGCACTCGCACACCCTCGCACACACTCGCACACACACTCGCACACACTCGCACACACACGTGTACACCCTCGCACACACCCTCGCACGCACTCGCACACACTCGCACACACTCGCACACACCCTCGCACACACTCGCACACACTCGCACACACTCCACACACTCGCACACCCTCGCACACACTCGCACACACTCGCACACACACTCGCACACACTCGCACACACACGTGTACACCCTCGCACACACTCTCGCACACACCCTCGCACACACTCGCACACACCCTCGCACACACTCGCACACACTCGCACACACTCGCGCACACACTCGCACACACTCGCACACACTCGCACACACCCTCGCACGCACACGCACACACTCGCACACACCCTCGCACACACCCTCGCACACACTCGCACACACTCGCACACACTCGCACACACTCGCACTCTGCAGAACGGGGGAGAACGTACGAGCTCGAGGTGTCGAACCCAGGTCCTCCTTCCTGCGGGGCACAAGCGAGGCCACCGTGCCACCCTGCCCGGGCCCCGACGTGCGGACGGCATTGGCTCCGGTGTTTGGTCCTCCGGAGTTCGGCGCTCGTTTCTCGTGACGCGCTTGAGTACGCTCGACGCAGATTCCCTTGTCGGGAGTTTCTTGTTTTATTTCACCGTTCGTTTTATTACAGAAGTCGCCGCCATAATATTCGTGCGTCCGTAGGCCGTGCGTTGGGGGGCGGCCGCCCGCGCCGGCTGAGCAAGCCCCTCCGACGTTGTGACGCACGGAAAGCCACGCCGAGTCGAGCAGCCGACGCTTTCTGAGTCGACGAAATCAAAAAGTTCTGTGAGATTTGCGGACGTTTACAAAGGATGCCGGAGAAATCCTGGCGAGCGTCGTCATCATCATCATCGTTGTCACTGATGAGCAATAGCACTGTCGTTATTGTTGTCACTTCTAATTATCATAACTTCTTTCCGTTATCGCTATCATCATCACTATCAGATTTGTGTTCACTTATCATCAACGTCATCTTCATCATCCCCTCCATCATCACCCAGCTGGGAGGCTAAATCAGCATACAGGAAGCCGAAAGTGGCTGTTGCGGTAAGGAAAGGCTCAACCCGGCCATAGGAATGTGGAATTTGCACCACTGGCTCGGCACTGCCAAATGAAATTGAGCCTGGGGAAGTGACGAACTTGAAACACTTTGAGATTCCAGTTACCCAAGTTGCAACTTGTGATTTAAAATCAACGCAATGTCGCCCGGTTGTACCACAAGGGGTGCCACTTTACTTCAAGAATCAAAACGCCAAGAATTTTAACATTCTTCTGTTTATTTTGTTATCTTAGCTGAAGGGGGTCGACGTTTTCGTTTTATAACCGTCCCCAGCAGAAGGAGCTGTGTCTGTCATGTATCCCTTCGCCAGCCGAGCCACTTGGCTCGCAATCAAAAGGGTCGCGCGCTTTCTCATCGCTGCCCGTGCGGGCACTCTGCCCATCACCGGTGGATACGAGTCATCACATTTTTCGGGCGCCAAGAACGACTGTCTTGTGGCTATACTGGCACCCGCCTTAAGAATGTGAAATTTCCACCACCGGTTCAGGTGTTTGTGGGGGGGTTGTTGTATTGTTGCACCCATCGTGCGTGTCTCGAAGCGGAAGGGTTTATTTAAATCGGCGAGTGAGCAGCATCACCGGTGTTATCGGCTGCGGGGCTACGGAGTGGGCAACAGGCAGAGGTCGCAATCGGGTACCCGATACCCGTACCCTACCCGATACCCGGCTACCCGTACCCGGCCGGGTACGGGTACGAGTACCCGTTTGCGACCCTGGTGCGGCCGGGTACGGGTAAGGAATCAAAACCCGTTTGCGACCTCTGGCAACAGGGCAGTGCTGCAGCATGGGCTTTCTCTGCGCCGTCACGCCTCCCGAGTGCACGGCGGCTGCCCCTTGGCGTTGCGCGCAGGTTTCGCCAAACCCACACGCTGCCCAGCGCGGTGATGCACGGTCAGTAAACCCGCACGGCGCTAAGAGTGCTCCTCAAGCGGTTGATTGGCAGCGATGTGCGCGAGCTGCCGAATCGTCGAATCCGCGGATGGGTGAGAAATGCCCCAGAAGTTAATGTCCCTCCATCCTGGTTTGATGTCCCGGTGACTTTTATTGTTTTTATAAACAGATTCCAAATTTCCGCATTCGTTCGTGGGATGTCACCCATCACGCACGCGGCCAAAGCAGTCACATCGTCACCCGCTCTTGGGCGAGCGAGAAATCTCCGAGCGAGAAATCTTCGGACGTGCTCAGATCAACGGGGCGTTGTCATCCAGGCCGGGATGGCGGTGGAGGCTCGCTCCTTCCCCGTGGGCGTCGCGATCGCCAACTCCTGTCTTGCCAAGACGTGGCGACACAGCTGGTGTGTATTGCTTCCCATCTGCAGTCCATCTGTATGGGGTGTATCCCACTCGCCTGCCGTGTGCGTTGTCCGGTCACTCCGGTTTTCCTCCCACACGTTATTCGAGTTGACCAATCATCGCAATGTTAGCGGTTGTTGTGCACCGGTTTTGGCTACGCCCCCCCCCTCCCCCCCGCTCGCTTGCCTGTGCGCGCGTTCCACATTCTTAGCGATGGATTCGCTCTTGGGCGACGTGCCGATCGCCGGCGTCTGTTTCATGATGCTGCTCGAGGTAATCCGCCCTCCAGAGGGCCGAGTGAATGAAACCGAGGATGTTGTCAGCTGTGGGGAGGGGGGGGGCTGGTGTCCCCCTGCTGCACGTGGCCTTGTGTCGTGATGGGGCAGCAGGAGGAGGGGGGGGGATTGATTCTGCCCTCTGAATGTCTGGACACACATTGACCAAATATGGAATGTCAGTTTTGTCGGCACCAATGTTCTTTTTTACATGCAAGG
The DNA here is from genome assembly GCF_964198595.1 of Lampetra fluviatilis. Taxonomy (NCBI): domain Eukaryota; kingdom Metazoa; phylum Chordata; class Hyperoartia; order Petromyzontiformes; family Petromyzontidae; genus Lampetra; species Lampetra fluviatilis. The sequence continues at coordinate 3,396,839 of NC_136320.1, forward strand.
AAGCAACACAAAGTTGGATGCATTACTTTGAGGTGCTGCTTAAGTCGCTGGCCAGCTGGAGCGCATCAATGTGAACCTTGTTTTCGCAAACGACACAGACCCCCCCCCCCCCCCCCGTTGCCACCCATCCAGATTTCACCCGGGCAGCTCGGGGGGGAAATTGGCACCTGTGCTGTGGTCACGTGGTGGTGGTGGTAGGAATCCATCTGTGCTGAGATCGGCTTCCGGTGTCGAGTTGAACTTTAGCTGCAGTGCCCTGCGCTGTTCTGATGGACCTCGGCCGACTGAGATGGAAGGATCTGAAGGTGGCATTCCGAGCACACTTTGCAGTAAGCTGCGCACAGGTTGTGACCGTATTCTCTGGATCCTAAGACGGACCTATCCCCCTGTATTTTAAAGAAACGTATGCGGGTGCGTCTTGTAATCCAGTCGGGGCGTGCGTCACCAGATTTGTGTAACGGCACCGGTTTTGGTGAGCGTCTTTTTAACCTGGAGAATGCGGTATTCTTATCAGAAAGAAGTTTTTTTGTTTTTACAAAATCAAACAAGAGTTTTGAGAAGATGTTGTTTGTTTTTAAAAGGTGGGGTTTCTGGTTAAGATGCAAACTAAGGACTCCTGATGGCTGTGATGTAAGCTTTTTAAACGGTGGTCGTCAGTTTAGATTGTAAGGCGGATACGAGCTGAGGTCTACTTTTGTGTTCAATAAAAAAAACTCTCGCCGATCAACTCTTTGAGACCTCCTCCTCGGGCGTTTGGCTTCATCTTTGGGAAGCGCAGAGCAGAGGTCGCAACCGGGTACCCGATACCCGTACCCTACCCGATACCCGGCCGGGTACGGTTACGGGTACCCGTTTGCGACCCTGGTGCGGCCGAGTACGGGTAGACCGTGAGTCACTGGTGAGTCGCTGTCACTCATTTCCCAACGTCTTGTCTCTTCTCACAATTCAAGTTCCTAGAATCAACCCACCCGCGCCTGCAACATGGCTTCATCCCAGAGGTCGCAATCAGGTACCCGATACCCGTACCCTACCCGTACCCGGCCGGGTACGGGTAGGGTACGGGTACCCGTTTGCGACCCTGGTGCGGCCGGGTACGGGTAAGGAATCAAAACCCGTTTGCGACCTCTGGCGCAGAGTCCCGTGAGCCTGGCGGTGCCGTGCAAGCGCCATGGGGCTCATCACCTTGCTGGCCCGTGTGGGTTGTGTGCGAGTGTGTGCGAATGAATGAACGAGGACCCATATATAAATCTCTCGTAGCGAGGGCCTCCCTTTGCCGATCTCGCAAAGAGTCCTCGCACACTCGATGGAGATCATCCAGCAGTTCACCAGCATTGGCTGGAGGTTGACTCGGCCTATCATCCCTTCAGGGTCGATAAAATAATGAACAACTTGTAGAGAAGTCACCCGTGAATGGAGATACCCCCCTCCCGCCACCCGCCAAATAAATTTGGAATTTCCACGACTGACTCAGGGCTTTAAACAGGCGATGAGCATTAGGATAAATGACGTCTCTCTCTCTTAGCCCTTCTAGAACACGATGAGCGTTTACATAATTCACTCGGTCCGCCACGACCCTTGTAAGGTGGCTTACATGCGGGTCGCCCTGGCGACTCTCCACGCATCCCGGCAAAATATAGAGCGAGAGGGTGGAGGGGAGGGGAAGGAGGCCCCTTCCTTCACTCGTCGCGTTTCATTCCTAGAATCGAAGCCGTGATCCGCGCAGCGCGTGGTCTGGCTGTGGCCGGGTTCTAGAGTTACCGCGACGCAAATAGAACCCGCAGCCCCGCGCGAGAACTGCGCCAAAGCGTGGGCGCCCTCCTCCCCAGCGCGGTTCACCTCGGGCGAATTGATGCGACACAGACAAAGATAAAGACAAAGATCCCCCATATAGCCTTAAAAGACTGCAGGTGCAAGTGCTGTTAGCGAGCACCTATGAAGGCCGCAACGGTACACGAGGGGGTGGGTGGCCAGCACCACGCCCGACCGCCTTTTTCTCCCTAGTGGCAATGTTTACACACCGCACCAGGTACTCATTTCAGGCTGAGTCGACCTAGGGGAGGCCCAGGACCGGTTCAAATAATCGTCACTGGTGTTGGCCGTGAGCGGGAATCGAACCCGGGTCGCCAGGTTCATAGCGCAGCGCGCTAACCGCTACACTACCGCGCCCCATAACAGACACACAGACAACAACACCAACCGCCATTCGCCACGAAGTGGCGGTGACGTCACCACGACGCTTGTGCCAGGCTATGTGCACCATGAGGCCACGTGAAGTGTCGAACGCCCGCTGGCAGGAAGTCACGGGGCAGACCCAGGTGCCACGGGTCGACTGACTGAGATGACCGAGATGACTGGCCGATGCACCACCTTGTGCCCCCTACTGTGCCAACTTGCTGTGCTTTAGCCACCCGGCGCTCCGCTCGTTGTTGTGAGCGTCGCTCCTCCGCCCTCCGTTGTTGTTGGAGGGCGACTGCCTCCAACTGCCCAGTAGTAGCGTCCTTCACGAGCCTCCTCCACAGAGGCCGATCTTGACACCGCTGGTACCAGTCATCGGCAAGTCCACTGAGCTCCACGTCCTCCTGTACCACATTACTCCATCTCTTCTCTAGCCCGTGCCACGCCCGTTTAGCCCCCTCGATCCGGCCGAACAAAAGCTGTTTAGGCATGCGGTGGCTGGGCATGCGGGCTACATGACCCAGCCAATGCCGCCTTGCCTGCCGGAGGAGCTCACCGATAGGATTTTCCCCAGCTCTTTCAAGGATTTGTGAGCTCCTCACACAATCCAGCCTGGTTAAACCCAGGATGGATCGTAGGCAGGCCAGCCTAAATGTTTGTAACTGGCAAAGATGCTTCATTAGGGGGGTCCACGTTTCGCAAGCGTAGAGAAGGGAGGGAATGACTGTGGCCGAGAAGACCTGAAGCTTCGTGCGTAGCGACAGACCAGGTAGCTTCCACACAGCGTTGCGCAACCGATGAAAAGATATTGCCGCTCGACTGATTCGGAGTGAGACCTCTGCTGTTAAACTGGAGCCGGTCATAAGCACACTGCCCAGGTATGTGAAACTCTCCACTCTCTCCACCCTTGCCTCATCACCGATTGGGAGTTGTGGGGGTGGAGTGTCCGATGGTACAAAATACCCAGGCAGGTGCTTAGTTTTGGTGGGGCTGATGGTAAGGCCCCACCTCTTAGTGGCACGCTCCAGTCTCAGCAGCAGCATCTCCAACTCCTCCTCTGAATGAGCAGCTATTTCCAAATCATCGGCATACATAACGTGGTTGACCAATAGGGAGCCATCCCTTGATCGTACCTGGGCATCGATCAGCCTCCCATTATATCTGTACCAAATTGAAATTTCCCCGGTACAGCTATTGAAGGCTTCACGAACTACGTGGTCAAAATAGATGTTAAAAAATGTTGGAGCCAGAGGACATCCCTGTCGCACCCCAAGGTGTACAGGGAATGGCTCTGACTCCCGGCCACGTAGTTTTACCCGGGCCCGCTCACCATCATGAAGGTCCTTAATGATCGTGAGCAGAGGGTCAGGGACACCGAAAGCACAAAAAACAACCCAGAGCCCAGGCCTACTGATGGTATCATAGGCCTTGACCAGGTCAATAAAGCAGAGATGTAGGTCTTGTTGGAATTCCCTACACCTCTGCTGTAGGAGACGGACAGAAGATATGGCATCTGTGCAGGACCGCCCTTTCCTGAAACCGCATTGCAGCTCCGCAAGCCTCTCCTCAGCGTGCCTAGCAAGGCGATGTTGTACTAATCCTTGCCAGGACCTTTCCCGGCACATTGAGGAGTGAGATGCCCCTGTAGTTGTTACAGTCTGTGCGGTCCCCTTTCTTAAAGAGGGGGACCACCAGGGCATCCTTCCAATCCTGCGGAACCCGTCCAGTGGTCCAGACTGTTGTTATGATGTCATATAGGGCAGTCTGTGCACAAACGCCACCCTCCCTCAGCATTTCGCTTGGGAGATCATCTCTGCCCGGTGCCTTTCCTGGTCTCAGACTCTGGATCGCGTTCAGTACTTCCTCAACAGATGGCACCTCAGCCAGCCACTCACAGGGGGTGACTTCTTCCAATATTTGAGGCACCGCAGCCTCAGCAGGGTCATCCCCACTTTGTGCCACGATGTTTTCCTGGCTGAGGGATTTCCCCTCCCCCAGGACCTCACAGAAATGCTCAGCAAATCTGCAAACCTGTTCCTGGGGGTCGGAGATTGGATCACCATTTGTTTCCCTAATGATGGTAATTGGTATGGCGCTGCAGGTTACTTTTTTGATGGAGTTAAATAGTGATTTGTGATCGCGGGCCACTGAGGCAGACTCCATCTCCTCAGCAACCCGCTACCACCACCCATCCTTGCAGCGCCTTACGGCTCTCCGAACCTCCGAGCGAAGGCTGCGGTAAGCCTCCTCATTCTCTGACGTAGGATGCTGTAGCCGATGAGAGTGGGCCTGTCGCTTTTTCTCAACTATCCTGAACACCTCTGTCAGCAGCCATTGCAGCCGCATGAGTCACAGTCCTAAACCTCGCCTATTTATCCTCGACATCAGGAGGAGTGGGGGACGATGCCAACCCCAGCCGCAAGCAATGATGAAATTCTCGCTTGCAACTTTCATCAGCTAACTGAGACCAGGCCACTTTAGGTTGGAATGGGGTCCTGGGTGTACACCCACCACCGGAGTGGAAGAATGGCAGGCGCATCTTAAAGATGACTAGTCGATGGTCAGAGGGCAGATCAGCTCCACGCTAGGTCCTGGTGTCAAGGACATGGGCTCGCATCCGCTGGTCCGTCACTATGTAGCCCAGCAGATGTTCTTGCTTGGACCCGGCATGCATCCATGATGTTATGTGGATGCGCCGATACCGGAAGAGCGTGTTGGTAATTACAAGCCCATGGGCTGCACAAAAATCTAGCAGCCTCCTACCGTTGTTATTGAGCTGATCTGGCCCATGCCCTCCAATCACTCCAGACCAGGTGCCAGCATCATGACCAACTCGGGCATTGAAGTCACCCAACAAGATGACTCTATCCCGAGTGGCCACTTTAGCCAGAACCTGTGACAGGAGGTCATAGAAGGCATCTGACTCATGGGCTTTGCCTGCATCCCTCCACGGATGTTCGTCTTCGGTGGGGGCATAAGTAACCACGACCACCACTCCTCGCCTCCGGTTGATGGGAAGGCGAGCCCAAAGCAGCCTGGGACTTACAGCTTCCCACACCTCACCGCCACGCTCCCACGCCCCCTTCATTCTTTTGTTCAGAAGAAGAGCCACACCCTGTTGTTTGGTAGTCTCCAGCTTCGAGTAGAGGACTGTCCACCCCTCATGGTGGCAGTGTATATGTGTGTGTGTGTGACTGTGTCTGTCTGTGTTTCTGTGTGTCTGTCTGTGTGTATGTGTCTGTGTGTGTCTGTGTGTATGTGTCTGTGTGTATGTGTCTGTGTGTGTGTGTGTCTGTGTGTATGTGTGTGTGTGCCTGTGACCGCGACTGTTAAACCCGCGTGTGTCAACAACCAGCAGCCTCGGCCGCCTTTCCTACAGTGGGTTGTGTCTCTGTGTGTGTGTATGTGTCTGTATGTATGTGTGTCTGTGTGTGTATGTATGTGTATTTATGTGTGTGTGTCTGTGTGTATGTGTGTGTGTTGTGTCTGTGTGTGTATATATGTATGTGTCTGTGTGTATGTGTGTGCGTATGTGTGTGCGTATGTGTGTGTGTCTGTGTGTATATGTATGTGTGTTGTGTCTGTGTGTGTTTGTATGTCTATGTGTGTGTGTCTATGTGTGTGTGTCTGTGTGTGTATATGTGTGTGTGTCTATGTGTATGTGTCTGTGTGTGTTGTGTCTGTGTGTATGTGTCTGTGTGTGTATATGTGTGTCAATGTGTATATATGTCTGTGTGTGTGTCTATGTGTGTGTGTCTGTGTGTCTGTGTGTGTATATGTGTGTGTGTGTCTGTGGGTGTGTCTGTGCGTCAACAACCAACAGCCTCGGCCGCCGTTCCTCCAGTGGGGCGCGCGAGGGCAACGCCGAGAATTGGGGTCAGATTCGGGCGAAAAACACGGGGAGCAGGAAGCTGCGGGTACATCGCTCGCGTCAGGGACACCGTGTTCCCGCACTCTCCCCCACCCACCCACCCACACCTCCACCACCAACACCTCCACCACCAACACCACCACCACACTCACCCCCACCCACACCTCCACCACCAACACCACCACCACACTCACCCCCACCCACCCACACCTCCACCACCAACACACTCACCCCCACCCACCCACACCTCCTCCACCACACTCACCCCCACCCACCCACACCACCAACACCACCACCACACTCTCCCCCACCCGCCCACACCTCCAACACCACCACACTCACCCCCACCCACCCACACCTCCACCACCAACACCACCACCACACTCACCCCCACCCACCCACACCTCCACCACCAACACACTCACCCCCACCCACTCCACCAACACCACCACCACCACACTCTCCCCCACCCGCCCACACCTCCAACACCACCACACTCACCCCCACCCACCCACCCACACCTCCACCACCAACACCACCACCACACTCACCCCCACCCACCCACACCTCCACCACCAACACACTCACCCCCACCCACTCCACCAACACCACCACCACCACACTCTCCCCCACCCGCCCACACCTCCAACACCACCACACTCACCCCCACCCACCCACACCTCCACCACCAACACCACCACCACACTCACCCCCACCCACCCACACCTCCACCACCAACACACTCACCCCCACCCACTCCACCAACACCACCACCACCACACTCTCCCCCACCCGCCCACACCTCCAACACCACCACACTCACCCCCACCCACCCACACCTCCACCACCAACACCACCACCACACTCACCCCCACCCACCCACACCTCCACCACCAACACACTCACCCCCACCCACTCCACCAACACCACCACCACCACACTCTCCCCCACCCGCCCACACCTCCAACACCACCACACTCACCCCCACCCACCCACACCTCCACCACCAACACCACCACCACACTCACCCCCACCCACCCACACCTCCACCACCAACACACTCACCCCCACCCACTCCACCAACACCACCACCACCACCACACTGACCCCACCCACCCCTTCCCCATCACTCTCACCCTCCCGCACCTCCCAACAAAAACAACAAAGATCCCCCGTGTAGTCTTAACAGACTGTAGGGGCAAGTGCTGTTAGCGAGCAGCACCTATGAAGGCCGGCACGGAACACGAGGGGGTGGGTGGCCAGCAACCACGCTCGACCGCCTTTGTCTCCCCAGTGGCGATGTTTACACACCGCACCAGGTACTTATTTAAGGCTGAGTCGACCTAGGGGAGGCCTAGGACCGTTTCAAGATAATCGTCGCTGATGTTGGCCGTGAGCAGGAATCGAACTCGTGTCGCTGGGTTCGTAGCGCAGCGTAGCGCTAACCGCTACACCACCGCTCCCCAACACCACCGCCACACTCACCCCCACCACCCCATCACTCTCACCCCACCCACCCGCAGAACATCAACACACCAACCCCGACTCCCTCCTACCATCACCCCCACCCATCACACCGACTCGGAGCCCCTCCGCACAGGATCCCCCACTCCACCTCCCGCATCACTCCGCCGAGGTTTTCCTGCAGAGACGTCAGCGCCACGCGCGCGCCACGGCGAGAAGGGGGTGGTGGTGGTGGAGGTTGGTGGTGGTGGTGGAGGTGGTGGTGGTGGAGGTTGGTGGTGGTGGAGGAGGTTGGTGGTGGTGGAGGTTGGTGGTGGTGGAGGAGGTTGGTGGTGGAGGTTGGTGGTGGTGGAGGAGGTTGGTGGTGGTGGAGGAGGTTGGTGGTGGTGGTGGAGGAGGTTGGTGGTGGTGGAGGTTGGTGGTGGTGGTGGAGGTTGGTGGTGGTGGAGGAGGTTGGTGGTGGTGGTGGAGGAGGTTGGTGGTGGTGGAGGTTGGTGGTGGTGGAGGAGGTTGGTGGTGGTGGAGGAGGTTGGTGGTGGTGGAGGAGGTTGGTGGTGGTGGAGGTTGGTGGTGGTGGTGGAGGTTGGTGGTGGTGGAGGAGGTTGGTGGTGGTGGTGGAGGAGGTTGGTGGTGGTGGAGGTTGGTGGTGGTGGTGGAGGTTGGTGGTGGTGGAGGAGGTTGGTGGTGGTGGAGGAGGTTGGTGGTGGTGGAGGTTGGTGGTGGTGGAGGAGGTTGGTGGTGGTGGTGGTGGAGGTTGGTGGTGGTGGAGGAGGTTGGTGGTGGTGGAGGAGGTTGGTGGTGGTGGTGGAGGTTGGTGGTGGTGGAGGAGGTTGGTGGTGGTGGTGGAGGTTGGTGGTGGTGGTGGTTGGTGGTGGTGGAGGAGGTTGGTGGTGGTGGAGGAGGTTGGTGGTGGTGGAGGTTGGTGGTGGTGGAGGAGGTTGGTGGTGGTGGAGGAGGTTGGTGGTGGTGGAGGAGGTTGGTGGTGGTGGAGGTTGGTGGTGGTGGTGGAGGTTGGTGGTGGTGGAGGTTGGTGGTGGTGGAGGTTGGTGGTGGTGGTGGAGGTTGGTGGTGGTGGTGGAGGTTGGTGGTGGTGGAGGAGGTTGGTGGTGGTGGTGGTGGAGGTTGGTGGTGGTGGAGGAGGTTGGTGGTGGTGGTTGGTGGTGGTGGAGGAGGTTGGTGGTGGTGGTGGTGGAGGTTGGTGGTGGTGGAGGAGGTTGGTGGTGGTGGTGGAGGTTGGTGGTGGTGGAGGAGGTTGGTGGTGGTGGTGGATTTTGGTGGTGGTGGTGGAGGTTGGTGGTGGTGGTGGAGGTTGGTGGTGGTGGAGGAGGTTGGTGGTGGTGGTGGAGGTTGGTGGTGGTGGAGGAGGTTGGTGGTGGTGGTGGTGGTGGAGGAGGTTGGTGGTGGTGGTGGTGGAGGTTGGTGGTGGTGGAAGAGGTTGGTGGTGGTGGTGGTGGTTGGTGGTGGTGGAGGAGGTTGGTGGTGGTGGTGGAGGTTGGTGGTGGTGGTGGAGGTTGGTGGTGGTGGAGGAGGTTGGTGGTGGTGGTGGTGGAGGTTGGTGGTGGTGGTGGAGGTTGGTGGTGGTGGAGGAGGTTGGTGGTGGTGGTGGAGGTTGGTGGTGGTGGAGGAGGTTGGTGGTGGTGGTGGTGGTTGGTGGTGGTGGAGGAGGTTGGTGGTGATGGTGGTGGTGGAGGAGGTTGGTGGTGGTGGTGGAGGAGGTTGGTGGTGGTGGTGGAGGTTGGTGGTGGTGGAGGAGGTTGGTGGTGGAGGTTGGTGGTGGTGGAGGAGGTTGGTGGTGGTGGAGGAGGTTGGTGGTGGTGGTGGTGGTTGGTGGTGGTGGAGGAGGTTGGTGGTGGTGGTGGTGGAGGAGGTTGGTGGTGGTGGTGGTTGGTGGTGGTGGAGGAGGTTGGTGGTGGTGGTGGTGGAGGAGGTTAGTGGTGGTGGTGGAGGAGGTTGGTGGTGGTGGTGGAGGTTGGTGGTGGTGGAGGAGGTTGGTGGTGGTGGTGGAGGTTGGTGGTGGTGGAGGAGGTTGGTGGTGGTGGAGGAGGTTGGTGGTGATGGTGGTGGTGGAGGAGGTTGGTGGTGGTGGTGGAGGAGGTTGGTGGTGGTGGTGGAGGTTGGTGGTGGTGGAGGAGGTTGGTGGTGGTGGTGGAGGTTGGTGGTGGTGGTGGTTGGTGGTGGTGGAGGAGGTTGGTGGTGATGGTGGTGGTGGAGGAGGTTGGTGGTGGTGGTGGAGGAGGTTGGTGGTGGTGGTGGAGGTTGGTGGTGGTGGAGGAGGTTGGTGGTGGAGGTTGGTGGTGGTGGAGGAGGTTGGTGGTGGTGGAGGAGGTTGGTGGTGGTGGTGGTGGTTGGTGGTGGTGGAGGAGGTTGGTGGTGGTGGTGGTGGAGGAGGTTGGTGGTGGTGGTGGTGGTTGGTGGTGGTGGAGGAGGTTGGTGGTGGTGGTGGTGGAGGAGGTTAGTGGTGGTGGTGGAGGAGGTTGGTGGTGGTGGTGGAGGTTGGTGGTGGTGGAGGAGGTTGGTGGTGGTGGTGGAGGTTGGTGGTGGTGGAGGAGGTTGGTGGTGGTGGAGGAGGTTGGTGGTGGAGGAGGAAGTTGGTGGTGGTGGTGGTGGTGGAGGAGGTTGGTGGTGGTGGTGGAGGAGGAAGTTGGTTGTGGTGGTGGGGGAGGAGGTTGGTGGTGGTTGTGGTGGTGGTGGTGGAGGAGGTTGGTGGTGGTGGCCGATGGAATGGATCCAAACCAGGCGACTGGCCCCACCGCCGCGGAGATGGAACGGCGAGATGCCCCCCCGCCCCCTCCCCGGTGCAGGGCTTCCAGGAGCACAGTGACAGCACCGGACCCAGAGGGATGGAGGCCGTTAGCAAGCGGTGGATAGACCATGGCTGATGACGATGATGACGATTGACGGTGGGCACGTGCAGTCCGTGCAGTGGCTCTGTGTCGGCTGCTCCTTGCCCGCTAACGAGCGATAATCTTCACCCGCTGGCAGAGCGGACTTGGCGTGTTTACGCGATTATCAGCACGAGTCAAATGGATTGACCTAAACACATTCCTCCTGCGGAGGGAGCTGGTAGGAACGTTGGGTTGCTCGGTCAATGGCCAGGGTCAACGGCGGCGTGATGTATTCTGCAAATATGGCCGACTGTGAGAGCGGGCACAAGCCGGCGTGAGAAGGTTAAACGTTGAGTTTTATAAGGGCACCACGGGGTGACCAGCCCCTCCCCACCCAGCCCCTCCCCACCCTCCCCACCCAGCCCCTCCCCACCCTCCCCACCCTCCCCACCCAGCCCCTCCCCACCCTCCCCTCTCCATCCAGCCCCACTTCTCCAATTTTTGGATGCACGACGGACGGACACAAGAATCCCCTGTGGGCTGGTTCAATCAGGAGGTTCCTACCAGTAACATGCAAATCACTCAATCGTCGCCCGCTACTGCGAAAAGTTAAGCAGGGAAACCCCTCCTGGAAACGGCCAGTCCCGCGGGAGATGATGATGGCAACTGCTGCAGTTATTGCTCTGCTGTTGCTGCAGTTCTTGCTCCACTGCTGCAGTTCTTGCTCTGCTACACTACCGCTCCAGCAGTGGAGCGGTGGTGTAGCAGAGGTCGACTCAGCCTTAAATGAGTACCTGGTGCTGTGTGTGGACATTGTGGTGCTGGCCACCCACTCCTTCGTGTGCCGTTCCGGCCTTCGTAGGTGCTCGCTAACAGCACTTGCCCCAACAGTATGTTACAGGCTATACGGGGGATCTTTATCTTTGTGGGGAGCGGTGGTGTAAGCGGGTTAGCTACGAACCCGGCCACCCGAGTTCGATTCCCGCTCACGGCCAACGCCAGGCAGACGATTATCTGCACCGGTCCTGGGCCTCCTACCCTAGGTCGACTCAGCCTCAAATGAGAAACCCGCTGCGGTGTGGGGAAACATCGCCACTGGGCAGACGAAGGGAGATCGGTGAGGAGTGGTGTTTCTGAGTCGTCTATGGGACCTTGAATTGGTGCTCGCGCACAGCCCTATCGCTTTAACCCCCCCCCCCGACACACACACACACACCGTTGTGTGCGTGGCACGGTCGTCGATCACTTTCGAGGCTCAAAATAAAATAAATATAATCCTGCTCGACTCACGGAGCTTCGAGCCTAGAGACACCCACCCCACCCCCCGTGATGCAACCGGGAGGCAACGAAGCGAAGCGTCACGCGACCAAACTTGGGCTCGTCATCCTCGGTAAGCGGTGATTAAGCGGTGGGATCATTCTCGATTTGAAGATTTCGTCACTGCAAGGATCCATACTCTTTGGTTCTTTCAGTAAAGTCACGTAGGTATGAAAAATAAAATGAATTTATTCACGACGTTTCGGGCGCAACACAAGCGTCCATCATCACCAATAATCAGCTGACTTGAATCAAGTCAGGTGATTATTGGTTAAAGTAAAGGTTCAGCCTCTAAAATCAATTTCCCACGCCACTGCTGGTGGAAGGGCAATCCACGAGAGGGGAGCTCAAGAGAACCCTGCCCCCCTCTCCTTCCCGATCTAGGGGGTAATAAAATATTTATTTAAAAAAAAATGTCTATTTATTTTAAAATAAAATATATATTTATTTTAAAATAAAATATATATTTATTTTAAAATAAAATATATACTTATTTTTCACCGACGTGACTTTACCGAAAGAACCAAATAATAAGCCGATGGGAGTTCGTTTTTTTTACTCACGAAACGCAAATCGATTTGCTCGCGGACCTGAGCACGAACTGATGAGAAGAATCGATTACGGAGACGATGAACATCGTCGGTTGGTTGAATGTAATCGCGGATGATGTGGTAATTACATCCCTGTCAACACCTTATCAGTGCCCTACCTTACTACAGACCAATCTAGACTTTATTGGTGACGCCGTGCTCCTTACAAATCTCAACGTTCATCCTACAAAGTCCCATCACGAGAGATGAACACGGCTGCACACCGTATGAACCTGAAAACTCAATTTCCCTGTACAAGAACACGGGAGTCAAACCGTAATGAGTTGACACGGTGTATATGGGGTGATGTGATAATCAATCGAATTGCGTTAATCATTAAACGCCGATTAAGTCACGGAGCGGTGGGCGAGCGACGAACAAACTGCATCAGCGGCGAGGAGGAGGCTGTCGAGTTTCGTGATTTCGTGTCGCCGTGGGAGTTGGATGACTCGAGACAGCGAGGGGTGAGTGTCGATCACAAGACCTGGAACCGCTACAATGACAACGGCGCATCAACAACAAACCACACACAGAGCAAGCTGGCAGCGGTGAAGCAAGTGGACATCAGATTGTGGTACACTGTTTTGGCAGATTTGGGGGTCAATCTTGATTTGAAGCTCACGGCCAACACCAAGTGAGGATTATCTGAACCGGTCAGCATTTGTGGTTCTTCCACTTGATGAAAATCGCTTGTGTTGCAATCGAAACGTCGTAATTTGTTTAATTTAATTTTATTTCTACCTACGTGACTTTACCGAAAGAACCAAGGAGTATAAATTTGTGGGTGTCTGTGTAAATATAGAGCTCTCAATAAGAGTCTATGGGTCTCTATGTGACTCTATGGGTCTCTATGGGTCTCTATGTGACTCTATGGGTCTCTATTGTGAGTCTATGGGTCTCTATGTGAGTCTATCGGTCTCTATGTGAGTCTATGGGTCTCTGTGTGACTCTATGGGTCTCTATGTGAGTCTATGGGTCTCTGTGTGAGTCTATGGGTCTCTATGTGAGTCTATGGGTCTCTATGTGAGTATATGGGTCTCTATGTGAGTCTATGGGTCTCTGTGTGACTATGGGTCTCTATGTGAGTCTATGGGTCTCTGTGAGTCTATGGGTCTCTATGTGAGTCTATGGGTTTCTATGTGAGTCTATGGGTCTCTATGTGAGTATATGGGTCTCTATGTGAGTCTATGGGTCTCTATGTGAGTCTATGGGTCTCTGTGTGAGTCTATGGGTCTCTATGTGAGTATATGGGTTTCTATGTGAGTCTATGGGTCTCTATGTGAGTCTATGGGTTTCTATGTGAGTATATGGGTCTCTATGTGAGTCTATGGGTCTCTATGTGAGTCTATGGGTCTCTGTGTGAGTCTATGGGTCTCTATGTGAGTCTATGGGTCTCTATGTGAGTCTATGGGTCTCTGTGTGAGTCTATGGGTCTCTGTGTGAGTCTATGGGTCTCTGTGTGAGTCTATGGGTCTCTATGCGAGTCTATGGGTCTCTATGTGAGTCTATGGGTCTCTATGCGAGTCTATGGGTCTCTGAGTCTACGAGTAGATGGTGAGTGCCTGTTGGCACAGATCTTGGAGGGCCGCGAGGCAGCTGCACATAACATTTGTAAAAAACAAAGCGCTTCATAGCTCATCGGATTCCTCCTGCAGTATACATGCAGATTCTGATTCTGTTGTGAGCGAGGAAGGGGTGGGTGGTGGTGGTGGTGGCATCAACGGAATGGAAATCGACACGGAAGTCAAGAAACTCGAATTAAAGTCCCCAAATAGTGGTTACCGGTTTAAAACCGGTCTGAAACCGGTTTACAGATAAATCAATAGTGCCAATGGCAGATGGCCTGGATGACGTGCTTAAGTTGATTGCAACTTTCGTCGTGTTGGATGTTGCTGGTCGCTCGGCATTTTGGGACCTTTGCGAATTCGTGTACCGAGCTGCGTGATGCAAGCAGCCTATAAACATGTACAGGGTTTGGTGGTACGTGTTGTTTATGTCGTTTATTGTGAAATGTCGGTCACAGTTCCTATGATCACTGTTTCATTGCTTTTATGGCTTTATTTTGGTGATTTCGCAAACGTTTTATGGTTTGGCCATGTTTTGTTTGTTTGTAGTACGGAGTTAGAATGATGGCTTTAATCTAAGTTGTCTTGTGGTTGTTATTGTTGTTGTTGTTGTTTGACTTGCATCCCACTGGGATTTTTGCACACAGCGTTGGTGTACGGTGTTTTTTTCTGGAAGACTTTGCAGTTTTTTCCTGGATTTTTCTGTTTGCGCAAAGTCACTTTAAGATGTTTTCTTGTTCGTGTTTTTGTTTGTTGCGGTTGCATCCAATGGCTCACAGGGCTATACCTAATAAATGAAACTGAAAAACTAAAATGTACATTTCGTGAGTATCGAAACGGATCGCGCTCCGAATGTAATCGGAGCACGATGACCTAATCCCGCGGCACGTGCCAGATGATGATGATGATACACTTAGGTTTTTCGGTAAAGTCACGTGGGTAAAAAGTTATAATAATAAAAATAATAGAAATAATAATAATAAAAATAAAATAATAAAAATAAGATAAATAATAATAGAAATAAAATAATTATTTTATAATAAAATATAAGTAAAATAATTATTTGATAGTAAAATATAAATAAAATAATCATTTTATTTCTATTATTTGTATTTTCACTTTTTCGATTTAATAATAATAAAAATAATAGAAATAATAATAGAAATAAAATAATGATTTTATTTCTATTTATTTCTATTATTAATATTATTTTTTCACGAAACCTTCAAATCTATGACGATAATAAACAAGCGCGGTGACGTCACCGCGCACACGATGGTGTGAGGTGCGGGTGGAGAGTCGAGACTAGCGCCGTGACGTCATCACGCACACCGTGAGAGGGGCGGAACCGGCGTCGTGACGTCACCACGCGGGTGCGGGGCTGTCGCAATGACGTAGCTTTAGTGGGGGGATGGGGGGTGGGGGGGGTGTGAGCCCGACTATAAAAGGACGCGCTCAAGAGACGACTCCTTGCAGAGCGGCTCCCGTTGTAAGGAGGAGGACGAGGACGTGGAAGAGGAGGAGTGGAGGAGGGTGGATGAAGGGTGGTGGTGGTGGAGAAGGAGAAGGTGGAATCGAGGTTGGAGGAACACGAGTCAAATTGAGGAGAGCACGATAGGGGAGGGAAGCGGGATTATAACAACGGGATATTGTTTTCGTCCATTATTTCGTTTTACCCGCACGGCTCCCATTGTGAGTGAGCCCGTGCATCGATTGCAGGATAAATAATAAACAACAATCGGATGCGGCAGTTGTACGCAACACGCGTTCAACCTGCGATCGATCTGAACGAATAGTCAACGTTGGCCTGCCAGGCTCTGTGTTGACAGCAGTAGCAGCAGCCGACGTTTTCGTCAACAACAACAACGACAACAACGACGACGTTTTCGTCGTTTTCGCAGTCGGCCTCGTGTGTCACCAAAGGGCCGCTCGCTCGTTTATTGATAATAAAAACAAACTCGAGTGCGATTTGCCTCAAGATGGTCGTGCAAAACAAAGCCATCGACATGGACGACTTCGGGCGCTCCTTTAAGGTGAGTGGAGTTGAGCAGGAAACTTAAATTTGCATACCCGTGCGTGACTAATTATTATAGCGACTTTGTTTATTAGCATGGCGCCGTCTCTCTGTGTTGTTGTTGTTGGTGCAGTGGTTAGAGAGCGATCGGCTATCCCCCCCTCCCACACACAGCAGCAGTTGAAGGTCGTGGGTTCAAATCTAGTTCTGTAGTATCACGATTTACGTTCTACGAGCATCAGCATCATCAGCATCTCGTCGTTATCAGTCGCCTTCAAGGATCGATCTGTGTGTGTGTGCTAGAACTCTGGCTTGGCTGTTCCTACTGCCCGTGTGGTGGTGGTGTGGGGGGGTGACGTTGAGTGATGGGAGCCCGTGTTGCCCCCAGCAGCGCTTCGAGTTCATTGGCGATTGATGGGAAGCTCGTGAAGTTTTGTTGTTTTGTTGTTGTTGTGGCAAACTCTGAACCACACTGGAGCTTGCGTGAGTCGGCCCCTCATCACAAAATGACGTGGTGCTTTTTACGCATCCCGGAGCGATTTCGACATTTCATTTCGCCTCCGAAATTGTGTTTTTTTTTCGTGGTTTATGCTACTGATGTGGCTGGTTGGTTGGTGGTGGTGCTGATGTGTAATGGTTCTGATGGTCAAGGTGATAACGGCGATGATGATGGGATGCCGATGGTGGCCGTGACGGTTGTTATTGTTAGTGGGCATGATGCAAGGTGATGGCAATGTTCATGTGTCACATCCCTGAATCGTAACTGTTAACCAGGTCAAGGGGGTTGGGTACGACCAACCAACACGGGCCGCGTCTTGAGAACTTGCAGTGAACCCACTGAGGACCTTGCAGGCTCGAATAAACTTACATGGAGACCCCAAATACCGTGGCCTTTTGGAATTTTCACCACCGGCCCCGTACCCTGGACCGCAGATGGTCAACCGGTGATTGAGCGCAGACTCGTGGAGCCACGCTAATGACCCCTCTTCCCACACACCACCTCACCTGTCCACAGCACGGCCTCTCCATGTCCAACGATTCGGGGTTCCACTTCAGTTTTGACGTGGCGCGTGGAGCCGGGAGCCAACTCTCTGCCACGGAGCTGGATGCCGACGACTTCTCGGACTTCTCCACGGAGAGCTGCCGGCGGCCTGGTGAGTGTGGCCCATCGCCCGAAACGTCGGCTCGCTGTTTTTGTTTGTTTTGTTGGATATCGTTTTTTTTGTTGTCGGTCGCCATATTTTCTTGTTCTCTCCTCCTGCTTCTATTTTTGGTTGTTGTTTGCTTTTGCGCTGATTTCCACGGTGGCGTATTGCTTCACCGTGGATTGGATGGATGTGCGCGCTATCACGGCATTGTTGGGCAACGTGAAACCCTGGAGCGGGATTATTGTGGGATCCGGAATGTTCCGTGCGTGAGGTTATGTAATGCGCACGCGCGCGCAATTCCCCGTGTGTGCGCGCGTGAGAATTTGCCAGGAATTGCGATGTCCTGGGTGGGATGTGATGTGATGCAACAAAAACCAATCGCAAGGACAGCGGCGGCAGTCGTCGTGAACTTCGTCTCTGCGATCGGTCGTCGGCTTGTCTCCCTCTCCCGCTCGCGAGCTGCCCGCAGCCCCAGCGATGTCTTTTTGTTGTTGGTTTTTCAACAGAGTCGAGCGGCCAGAAACAAACGGCACCGTCAATGTTGCAATAGGCGCGATTGTGAAACGTACCTTTTGAATTGAGCGCGAGATTATTGTAAGTTTGGGAAAAGATGATGGAAAGGCAACTAACTGATTTTAGTGTTTAGGTTGGGTCCCCCCCCCACGCACTTCCGATTAGCGCGGTTGGCTCTGTAAGTTGCGAAATACGTTCAACGTACAATCAAATAAAAAGTTTTCAGAAATAAAGTTACAATTCAACATGCATACACATCCAGAGTTGGGCAAGTAAGAGAGGGTAGAAGCATAAAGACATGTTGTGACCTGCAGTGTGGTGAGTTCGTGGATTGGTGAGTGAGCTCGTGGGATGAGTTGTGACGTGCAGTGTGGTGGTTGAACAAAGTATGGATGAGAGTAGTGGTTCGTAACCTTTATTGTAGCCTTGCACCCCTTGGTTCCATATCGTTAAAATATTTTAATAAATACATTGGCTTGATGAAACAAAGTAGTTGTACATACGTGCCCCATGCTTAATTTGTGTTTTGAAGATTTACCTTCTAAAAAAAAATCTGCCCATGTCTCGCACCCCCAGTAAGGGGCATCTCGCACCCTTAGGGGGTGGCGTGCACCCCAGGTTAAGAACCACTGCTCTAGACCAACGAGTGAAGTTCACGGCTACGATGGTGGTAGTGACAGAAGAGCGATCAAGGTGACTGACCGCCAGTGAGCGAGTGGCTGGAGTGAAATGGCGAGCGCTTGACCATCAATCATTCTGCGTGCTCGAATCCAAATTCTATTTGCAAGTGGTTATGGTGAAGGATAGTCGGCCTATGCTGTTTGGACGTTGTGTGTTTGGCCGTTACGGCCGTTTGAGTTAAACGGTTTTAATTCCAAAATGGGGATGTCCCCAGGCCTCCCTTTTTGTAATGGCAATCTTATCGCAAAATCCACCGTTCAATACATCAGAGCGACAACCCATCCCGTGTCCATCTCTACTGTGATTCGTGGGTCGAATCGCGAGCATGAGAATCGTGAGATTCTTCTCGTGCATCGTAAACAAAGGGTTCGGAACATCGCCGCTGCACCACGAGGGGCACCCACCACCACTCACGGCGACGTCAAACGATCGACTCTTGAGTTTAACCGTGACCCTGAATTGCAACTTCCAATCGCCCAGGGGTAGTTGAAGTGGTAAATCTGATGTGTGCAGTGTATGATAGCATTACTTTATACTGCGCCAACCATACAAGCTGCGTCTCATAATCGCGGTGGAGTTTGTAACGGGCGCAGGTTTTCTTGCGATGCTGTATAATCTGTCTTGCTTGTATGCTGAACATTTTTTCCATCGTACGTAGCCAACCGTGCTAATTGGAGGTACGGGAGAAGGTTGGCAAACTACACAAAGCAGTTTTGCTGATGCTAATGATGATGGGTGGTGCTTGTCTTGAGTAAAGCCTCCCTTTGAATTCTGTAAGCGTCTGGACATTTCTGCTGCTGCTCAAGTCTCTGATCGTAAATCAGACCAAATTCCACGCATGCCGCCCCCTCTGGAAATTTCGCCAAAGTTCTGGCGAGATCAACTCCACGTGGTTGGACCTGGTGTGGGTGGTGTGGGGCCTTGGTGATTGTGAGGTTGGTTGTTTGTTTGCCCCCCCCTGCAGCTGTTGTTCCTGCTGTAAAGAATGTGAATGTTGTCATTCTGAGTACGCCCATCATCCATTTGAGAAATTTGTTTTATTGCAGTCTTATGGAGTGACCTTGCCATGAGAATGTGGAATGAGAGACGCTTAGAAGTAGTGGGGGTTGTCTTTTGATGCCTTGGAATGTTGCTGCATGGGAGTCGGGGTAGTGTATGTAATAATAAACCATGATGGTGATTTATGATTGACGTGTGGGTTTCACCACGTCGTGTTCGGGCCAAGTTATTGTCTGAAACCCTCCACCACCCGACCAAGGCCACACAGGTTGTCTTGTGTACAAGTGTTTATCGCACCAGTTATTGTTTCTGCTCACTCGCCAGTGAGTTCAAGAACAATCCTCAGACAAATGTTAGTGATCGGGTACTCTTCCTTGCTTGAAATGGCATAAAAAAATCCTGCGGTCAAGAAACTAGTCTCAATTGAATCAAAATGACGATTCAATTGGGCTATTTTCACACGATGGTTGTTGTAGCCAGTTTCATAATTAAATTACTAAATTAAATTCTGGCTGCAGCAATGTGTAAAATGTGACGACGATGGTGATTAGGATAATACGTAGTGATATTTTCACCTTCGTGACAGCAGCCTCCTAGAAAAATCTGATGCAACCTTGCGCCATGGCAGTGCTGCGATGCCACGAGCAGCAGCTGCCCACCCCTCTCAGTGCCAGCGAATCAACGCTCAACCCCGACTGCAACATCCATCCTACCTTCCCAACCAATGCCACTCACCACTGCTCGCCACTGCCCACCCGTTTGCTGCCCTTTTTTTACCTGGCTGGTGGGCCATAAGGCTCTGTGCCTGTTGCCTGAATTCTTGCTTGCAGAGCACAAAGATCCCACCTTCTTTTGTGCGTGTCATGGCCAGGGGTTTGAACCCTCCCTGGTGGGGTCAGGTTTATGGGCGGCACATCAACAAATTACAAATAAACTCCTTACAAAAACAAATCTTCTGTTGGTGAGCAACGATTGACACAGACACATATTCATGAATAATCAATCCTCAGACTTAATAAAGGGTGTTGTTAGACATCTCTTGTGGATATTTTAATTATAAATAACTCCCGACAGTGCACCATTTTGATTCGCATTAATAAAACAGGTGTAATACTATAACTGCTTTTGTACTTTATTTTTTTATGTCCTTCCATGGCACAGCAAGTTAGCACTGTTGGCTACGTGCGGTGGGAAAGACGTTCAACATACAATAAAATAACGTTTTCGGAACTAAAGTGAATCTCCTCCATATCACTCCCTTCTATTGCTACTGCTATGGTTCATGATTCCGTGAACTTCATTTATTGATTCCGTCATCCGTGTTGAGGACTCAACACCACCACCACCACACTGCAGGTCACAACAACACACCCCCCACACTGCTCAACTTTGAAATTCCCTCCCATCATCGCCTTTCTCTTCCCAAGCTCCTAAAATAACCTTGCACGATTCAACAATGCATTAACTGTTATCCGTTTCAACTTTCATACTAGTGCTGTTTGGGTACTTGACGGCAACGAACTGTACAGTATACATGTGTAGACTGCACAGTATCCATATATATGAACTGAAATTCGTAGCACTTGAAAAGAGAGCTGTGGATAATTCCCAGGCTTGTTGGTGGTGGTGGCGGTGGTCATGTGATGATGGCCTTGTTATCTGTTTATACGCGAGCGCTCTTGCACGAGGCCGGCGGTGCTGTCGCCCCACGCTGCCTGTTTATAGATCCCGCGTGCGTTCCCTGCGGCGTTGCAACGCCGTCGTGTGAACGCTGTTGCATCAGGCGAGGAGGGAGGGGGTGCTGACCGATCTGTGTCGCAGCCTCTGCGGAAACAAAACTCCGATTCGCAAGCACTGGCGCCTCTGGCCACACGGGGTTTACAGATTTGCATCGGTGCAGTGGAGTCGGTCAAAATAATTTCCCTGCTCGTGTACGTTTTTGTTGGCGGTCATGTTCAATGGTGGCAATTCCACATTTACTGTGGCAGGATCAGTCTTATCTGTAGAAAAGCTGTTTTTTGACATCCCACAAGTGGTGCTCATTTTATGAATCCAGCTAGATGATGGGATGAGTTGATCGCCTTCTTGGAATAATAGTGCAAGTAATTTATTAATTATCTGGGGAAACCTTGGTCGAGTCTCAGGACTCATTTCTAATGACGGTTCTGCTACAATGGAATGTTTGGTCAATTCTTGTTTGGCGTTATTGGCACGTGGGAGGAACCTAGATAATTTTGGGGGGGGGGGCAGGGGGTAACACAAAGATCTGCACAGATGGATTCACAAACCCACTGGTTGTACTGCCTTTTTGGCCACTGCATCCCAGCAGGTTTGGGAGTACCACCAGTTCCTGCACAAATCCATGAGCTCTTGCCTCTCGCTCTGGATGTCTGTGGCGTCAGGTCCTCTACCCTCACAGACTAATGAACACACAGGCGGCCACGGTCACCACTTGCCCCACTTGCCCCCCGCCATGTGGTGTCAGGTTTCGTGAATTAGCGGCAGTTTTCATTGCATCGTGCCACATGCGACCTCATCCCTTGACCCGCAACCTTGGCGCTAGCGCCACACGGTTTAAATTTCCACCCCGTGTTGGATGATACGGCGTCGCGCGATTTCCATTCTGTTTGCTTGGCCGAGCGCCAGGAGTGTGGTGCACGGTTGTTGTTGGTCACCCCGGGTGCTGGTGTAGAGGCCTGCAGGATAACGCAACTCGAAACCCGAGGTGGTCCGTAGCGGCGTGGCAGAGTAAATGCGCTCCTGTAATTACAGCACGCACGATTCTCCTAAATCGTCTGACCTGACGAATTTTTAATTGTCTGACATATTTGAATTTCCATTGGCTTAATGTGAAATTGCATAACGCAGTGCATGCCCTTGACCTGGTGATTTTAGTGGCGGCTCCCATGATGCACCACGCATCGTGACACAGGCGGTTTGGAAGGTGCAGCGGTGGTAGCACCTGAAAGAGAGACGGTATTTATCTCTCGCCTTAACGAACGCATGCTTTTGATGTGCACGCAACAGATATCCCGTGCAGCCAGCCCATCGACATCATCGACCCGACAAAACGAGGGAAGAAGAACAAGAAAAAGAGAACCCGTGCGACCGACAGCTTCTCGGGGAGATTCGGCGGTGAGTGGGAGTGCACTCTGCTAAATGCACGGCCAATCGACTCTGGATGGGGTGGCTTGGCACGGGGGGGGAAACTTTGTGGGGAAGATCAACCGCTGTTGGATCTTTCCCCACAAAGCAGAGGTCGCAACCGGGTACCCTATACCCGTACCCTACCCGATAGCCGGGTACGGGTACCCGTTTGCGACCCTGGTGCGGCCGGGTACGGGTAGGCCGTGAGTCACTGGTGAGTAACCGTTTGTCACTCATTTCGGGTAGGGTACGGGTAGGGAACGGGTACTCGTACCCGGCCGGGTACAGGTACGGGTACCCATTTGCGACCCTGGTGCGGCCGGGTACGGTTAAGGAATCAAAACCCGTTTGCGACCTCTTGCCACAAAGTGGAGCACTGACGCTCATTCAAAAGAGGAGGGGGACAGCGCCCCCACAGAACGGCCCCTGCGGCGGTGAGCGTGATTACTGATGGGCGCGTGGTGCGTGCGTGTCGGCACAGACCTGTACCGGCTCACGGGGGAGCTGCTCGGGGAGGGAGCGTACGCACGCGTGCAGACTTGCTGCAGCCTCATCAACAACAAAGAGTATGCGGTCAAGGTACAGAGCACACGGACATGCAAGAACAACGATGCCCTGTATACCCTTGACAGACTTTTGGGGCTAAGCTGTTTGCGAACACCTAATGAAGGCTGCTACGGCACACAAGGGGGTGGGTGGCTTGCAACATGCACAGTACACCAGGTGCTCATTTGAGGCCTAGTCAAGCTTGGGGAGGCCCAGGACTGTTTCAGATAGGTCACTGGTGTTGGCCGTGAGCAGGAATCAAACTCGTGTTGCCAGGTTCGTAGCGTAGCGTGCTAACCGCTGCACTTACCGATCCACGCGGACACGCATGGTACATATGCCCACCAACTATAACAACAACAACACGTCATTCGCCACTAAGTGGTGGTGACGTCGCCACTAAGTGGCGGTGATGTCACCACAGTGCTTGCCAGGCTAGGTGCACTTTGCACATTTACACCCACACACAGACAAGCTCACACATGCTCACACACACTCCCTGCCATGGATAACATGACTGGGAATTGAACTCAAGTTGACACATTTGTTGTGAAATTCCTAAACAAAGGTCCCCTGTGAAGCCTCCAATACTCTTGCAAAAAGTGTGTGTGTATACACACGTACGCACAAAGACGACACGTACACACCCACCTTCTACTTTCCATTGTGAACGATGATAACTGCAGATAACAGCTAGCATTTTCCTGCACGCTGGTGGGATGAGAGGTCAGCCCTTGAGTGGCAGCATCGGCCGCACTGGGCAACAGTTGCTCGTCTGCTGGATGGGATTTGTGTTTTTCCATTGCACACCACACAAATCTTACGCGCGTACACCCACCTGCATGCACACGTACGTACATTCCCCGGGAGAAGTATAGCACCCTGGAGAGGGGATGAGTGGGCCTGGATGTTGAAGCCATGCTGCGTTTGACCAGAGACGACTGCACCCAGTAACGTTGGGACTCGTGTAGAGAGCCAATGGCCGTGGCGATGTGGTATTATGTAAGCCAGGCAATTGTTTATCAACCCCTTGCACGATAGAACATCATGTGTTTAGTGTCATTGAGTTGAGAAATACTCTTGTATGAAAGTACATTCCTTCTGGGTGCATGCAGTGTTGTATTTAGCGATGTTTTG
The DNA here is from genome assembly GCF_964198595.1 of Lampetra fluviatilis. NCBI lineage: Eukaryota > Metazoa > Chordata > Hyperoartia > Petromyzontiformes > Petromyzontidae > Lampetra > Lampetra fluviatilis. The sequence goes on from NC_136320.1 coordinate 3,420,831, forward strand.
AGAAGCAAAACTCAACAGATTTGTCGATAAAGCAGCAGCAGTGTTACACGAACCCCGACTCGCATAGACCCATCGACTCATTTTATTGTTGAGTGGTAATATGTTCAGGAGCTTAAATGCCAAATGCGGGTGGGAGGCTGTAGCCTTCTCGCAGCCCACTTGTTGCTTGTTTTTTTGTTACATTAAACACAACTAATACCATCGTAGAGGCAAAACTGTCTCGCATTGAGACCCATAAACTCACATTGAGACCCATAGACTTGCATGGACTGAGGTGATGGTCTCGGCACAGTCACCAATGACTGCACAGAAAGTCCGTCACATTTGAATTCCAGCTCTTTTTGAGAATGTGTTTTTAAATGATCATCAACACGTCCGTCAAATTCACTGTTGCCTTCGAAGCAAAATTAAAAAAATAGATAACATTACAGGCAATGTGTAATGAAGGCCATTGTCTGAAACGTCACCAATTATGCATCTTTTGTTTTACTTTTAAGCAGTGAAGTTGACGAGTGTGAGTTTGTTAATTACGCTTGTGCACCACTGCGGATGTGTTATCACCAGCTGAAAAAAGAAGTTTTGGGTCTCATTTTCACTCGGCTGGGGCGGATATCTTGATGGCGACCGGCTTGTAGAGGCCATCATCCAGCAGTAGATTGATCAATGCTGCTGGTGGGTGGGTTGACCTGTGGATGACCCCACTCGGAAAAACACTCGCGTCAACATTCGCTCACGCCAGGGGCATCCGAGTTGCAACGCGTGTGCTTGCTTGGCTCCGTTCACACGTTCACACAATCCGCGTGTGTGCAGCGCCGCAATGTAAACCCGTCAAGCTGAAGCTAAAAAAATAAAATAAACTTTTTATTTCAACAGGTGAGGCCCACCTGAGCTATGTAGCTATTTTTTTTCAGAAGCGACTTGGCCACAAATGGATAAGCTCAATGAAGTGGCTTATGTAGACATTTATAGCAGTACAAATACTCCTTAACGCATGTTGATTTCTAAATGTGGAGGGGAAAAATCGGAGGACGTGGGGGGAATAAAAAATACACGACCACTCCAAATATACAACAGGCGTCAGGGTCGGGATCCAACCCACGACCTCCTGTATACCAGGCGAGGGAGTTGACATCAATCATCTGTCGGAGCACTTAAACGTCCGAGGCTTTTGAGTGTCCCATACAACAACGATGCTTCTCCGTATTCCTCATTCCACCAGCATTGGCTCAATCAAGCCTGACTCTGCTCATGAGAAGCCAAATGTTGAAACCGATTCGGTCTGCCTGTATCAAAAACCAATGCTGCTGGCAAGAGAAAACAAATCCCAGAAGGCCCGTGTGGCTGGATTGGATGTGATCGGGGGAGGGGAGGGAGGGGGGGAAGTTTTTTTGTTTACTTTGTTTTTAAAGTGGGAGGTGGTCTTCAATATTGGAGGAGTGGTGCTGCTGCTATTTGCTGTGGGTGGCTGTGTGTGCCGGCCACGGACCGCGTGCCACAGCGGTCGCGCGCCCGCCCAGAGCCACGGCGCTGATTGGCTGCGCGAGTGCCAGCGGCCCCGCCCCTTTGCAACCGCGATTGGCCAAAGTCCCCAGTACCGCCCCTCCCTCACCCCCCTCCTCGTCCGCCTGTTTCTGCCTGGCAACAGCGGCGGCCTGCCGTGACGCGGCACTGGCCAATAGCGGTGGAGTGTGGAGGGGAAGCTCCTCCCCCTCCCACCCATCCCCCCCCCACCCACCGTGGCCGGTGTGATCCGGTTGTGCGCGGCTCGCCGTTGCCAGCTCCTCCCTCATGGGGGGGGGGGGGTGCAGGGCCCACGTGACCCACGTGGGCCAGGTCGTTTGTTAAAGTTTAGACAGTCAATGTTGGCCCGCACGTACTGTGGTGGGGAGGGCTTTGTGTGTGTGTGTGCGCCTGACTTCATAGGTGTGCTGCTGGCAAAAACAACACTTGCCCCGACAAGTCTGTTAAGGCTGATTCCCGCTCGTGGCCAACACCGGTGACGATTACCGGTACTAGGCCCTCCCTCCTAGGTCGACTCGGCCTCAAATGAGTACCCGGTGCAGTGGTGTGTAGTAAACATCGCCACTTGGGGAAACAAAGGCGGCCGGGCGTGGTGCTGACCACCCCCCCCACCCCCATGTGCCGTGCCTGCCTTAATAGGTGCTCGCAAACATGACTTGCCCAGGGGGTGGGGGGCTCTGTCTTTGTACACAACAGGGTTAGGGGATTCACGTCAATGCGTAGCGCTGTGTGTGTGAGGCTCTTTGACGTATCGACTGGGCACATCGCGTTCTCATCGGTGTGAGTTTTAGTGAAATAGGAACCACTGTCGATTAGTGCTTTGAGTCGTAGGACCTGGCTTTTGCGGACTGCTAGGAGGGGGGAAGGGCACCCACCGCCTTTTGAATGCTCTTCGGGGGTTTTTTTTGGGTAAACTTAAAAAAATATTTAGCTTGGAAAATCCCTTGATGATGGATATGCATCTCGTGTAGGTAGGAATGCCCCCTCCTCCCGAGTGTCTACACACAACGCACGCACCACTCTGTAGCTGTGCCAGTCACACTCGAGAAATAAAGACGGGAGATGAGTGGTTTGCAGATACTCCGGCCCATAACACTTGCAAGTTGTTGCGAGTGCTTTAAAGAGATATATATTTTAAAATGTTCATACTCAACGTTTTTGGGTTTAGATCGCGTTATTTATAAATGTGTCGTAACCCTCCACCACCCGACACGGCCAATCAGTAAAAAAGTGTCACGTTGACAAAAGACAAATTAGTTCACTGCTTTAGCCCACCGGTGTGTTGAAGCGCGAAACCACAACATTTACAATTTGAGTACGACGTTTCGCTGGTAATTGCATCCAGCATCATCGGGCAATTCGCCAGAATGGTGAGGCTCTGCTGTGTCTCCCGTTCTTATATAGAGCAGCAGCAGGGTGACGTCATCATTAACTCATTAACTCATCAGGTGCAAAGATTTGAGGGGGGAGTTATTGTAATTATATACTAGATTAGTAATCAGGCTATTGTTACGATGCGAGTTGTAGATTAGTAATCATTTGGAATGTGTTTTATTGTGATTATGCTACATTAGTAATCGGTTGATTTTAAAATGGCCTGCTAATGCGGCGTCGGTGCAACATTTCGAGTGTCGTCATGCTTGAACGGCAATAACAACCACTTGTTATTCTTTGGTTCTTTCGGTAAAGTCACGTAGATAGAAAATTAAAACAAAAATAACCCACGACGTTTCCATCGTAACACAAGCGCTGGTAATGCTGTTTTTAAATTTTCTATCTGCGTGACTTTACCCGAAAGAAATAATTCGTATGAATGCCCGCAGTCGCGAAAGTTTTTCCAAGTCAAAACAACCACCCTCTTAGTTTTTTTTCGGTAAAGTCACGTAGGTAAAAAAAAATAAACCTAAGAGTATTCAAATCTAGAATCAAAACAACCACGTGGTCGAATCAAGTCGCGAGTTGAACTCTCAGCGTCACCAGAGCTAAAGTCTCCTGGCTATTGGCAGCCGCAACTGCTGCCACCCTTCATCACCCCACCTCGCGGCCGCCTCCGATTGGCCGAGACGCGGCCCAAGGGGGCGGACGTGGGAGGGGTCAAAGGGCGGACCGCGGTTTCTATTTTTGTGGCAGACGCTTCCCCGCAGCAATGTCAACACGGTTTTTGGGGGAGGGTGCTGCCCGCTGGAAGCGTTGCGATGCTAAACTCGCCATGAAAAAGGTGAAATTGTGTGCTTTTGGGTGGGTGGAGGAATCGCTTGCTGCTTGGGTTGGTTGGCTGCCAGAACGCGAGACACACCGATACTGGCTCACCGCGTTTTCTCCGCTGCAGAGGAGACGGAGCGGGTGAGGTTTGTTAGGCCGTGGCCCTGCACAGACGACCTGGATAATGTTTAATGCCCGGCGATAGCTGTTTGAGACTAAACACCATCGGTTTCATCGTGGGCAATTGTTAAGTCGCAATAAACTAGCGGGGAAATCGCCACTTTAACATCCCTGTCCACATTAAAATACTTTTATTATTCACATCCCATCAGCTACTACCGCCTTTTGGCAGTACAGTACATGATTTCATCAGCATTGTTTCAGTACCAGTAAATGGACCTGGTTTTTTGACGTTTGGTGTCGATAATCGGCAGAGCCAGGCTGGCTCGAACCAACGCTGAGAACTGGCAAGATATTTGTGGGCACGGATTAAAGGTCTCTAAAGGGAGACCTGGGCCACCGAAGCAAATTAAGGCTCCGTGTGATACGAGGTCAGAACCAGCAGCATGCACACTCAAACCATGACGCAATGCAGAAAAAAACACAACGTGAAGCAAAAACAAAAATGCATGGTTAACAGTTTTAAGTATTGCAATAGTGGCACTGTGGTTATTGCAAGCGTTATGACCCTGGGTTACGTTCCCGGCCACGTTTAACAGTGGCTCGTGATGCCTAACCCAATCAAGGGTGCCCCCCTTCACAAACGGACACTGACCAACATGGTGAAGTATGGTCAAACAACAAGGAGGACCAGTAGTGGGTTGACAAAGGTATGCATTATGTTTAAGTTCCAAAGAGGCAGATATCGCTAAAGAAGGGCTTCGGCTAAAACTTGGTGGTGCTGGCTATTCTCGACTCCTGGGTTTATCGACCCGATTTTTCTGTGATCATCAGGGATCGGTGCCAGACCTAAGGCCCCTTCGGCGGTTGTTACTCGGCACACAGCGAGGCTGCATCTCCCACACGGTCCATTCGGTCTCCCTGCTGAAAAAATACAATGGGGTCCACCTTGAGGGTGGTGGTGGAAAATGTTACATTCCCATGCCAGGAGCCGGTATAACCATAGGCTGAGTGGTGACCACTACATAGAAGAAGACCTGATGCAGGCAGTGATGAGAAGGAAACGGAGACCTATTTGGACACGTATAGGATGGACAACAGGAACATTTGTCAAGTGTCCATAATAGAGGTTTTTTTGGGTTGGATCGCATAAGTATATAAATGTGTCGTTAAAACCCGACACGGCCAACTAGTAAGGGTTGTCACGTAAGAAGGACGTGCTAATTCGTCACTAGTACAGCACACCGGTGTGTTGGAGAGCAAATCCACAACATTTACAATTTGAGTACGACGTTTCACCAGTAATTACAACTAGCTTCATCAGACGACAGACAAATTTGTGGAGAAATCTGTTTAGTTCCTAGAGGTGTAGATGTGGTGACCACACTTTTGCACTCTTGTGTGAAGTGGAGGGGGGGGGAGCAGGATTAATGTAAAGTGTGTTTGGGAAAAAATTGAAGGAACGGGAAAGAGGAAGACCTAACAGAGAATGCGTTGATGAAGACACGAGATTGGTGCCAGAAAGTTGTGTGCTACTTGAGCATATTGGCACAAGACAAAGGAAAGTGGAAACAAATGACAATGTGCAGTGAACGCCTACGGGCGATTTGTCCACGGATCTTGATGACTGACCACAACGCATGCGATCAAATCTCCTTGATTGCGCCAGGTCTCATCAGATCTCGACAGCTGCCTCGTACTTGGATGGGAGGTTGTTTGGGAATACCAGGTGTTGTAGGCTTGGGCTGTGAGGTGGTCAGGACACGGCAATTACAAGAATAGATTAAATCCATCTATGCGACGCAGAGTGGAAATCGCTCGTATTCAGTGTGGAGTTTTCTTTGGAAGGCAGACAAGTTCATGGAATTAGCCAAAGATTCCAATGCAGCAGGCCCCTTCTGATCGTTGGGTTATTGAGGCTTTTCGGAGGAATAAAAATAATTCTCGTTGACTTTTCACAAAGTGGTACTTATTTTCTACATGACTGCGTACGGTGCGAAATAAATTCTACATACATGGAGTGTTGAGTCGACTTAGAAATCGCGCGGATGTTTTGGAAATGCCTGGACACAATTACCTTTTCAATCGGTGCACATGTGCGTGCTTGTTTTTATCCGAGTGGGCGTTTGTCCTTAAAATAAAAATGTCAGCGTTTACGTTGGCGTTGCAGGAAGTGCTGCTGCCCCAAATTTGTTTTTGTTACAAATATAGAATTTTGCTGAAGGGCAGCCGGTTGTAGGTGGTGGTGGTGAAGTTATTTAAGTTTCTCCTAGTGTGGCAGCAATGTCGTTTAATTTGAAACCTGTGCTGCATTCCTGGTTAACAAGAAACCAGACTTGTTTAGTGACGCGCAAGGGATTTGTGTAATGAATGCACACTGGCATTCATTATTTAAGGGAAGTGGCTGGTAAATCCAGATGTAATAAAAACGTAATGTTTTATTTTTGTGAATCACACCTCCAAGTGCTTTAGAATTTGTAATGTGCATAGTTTTCGTACGCAAGCGTGGGGAAATCACAGACGCGTGGGGAGGCAGCGATTTAATTTCTGCCAACAATTGCCCAAACAACTCTTGATTCCCCATTTGAGGTGTGTGGTCAACTCCACTAATGGGACAACGAAAACTCACCCAGTGCGAGGGGGGGGGTAACACGTCCGTAGCCCGGTACATGCAGCCCGAGGTGTGTGGCGGCTCCTCCAAGAGAAGAGCCGATTGGTTGTGGCGCCGTTCCGCCTGTGAACGTCGCCGCGAGCCCTGTGACATTTATCAGGGTTTAGGGTTTGCTTGGATGTGCGGTTAAAAAAAACAACGGTGAACCGCCCATAGAAAGACAGAATGGGTGTCCAGGTTTCTAATGGCCGTGTCACGGACACGGAGCTAGCCTTCCGAATTAAGTTCCCTAGTTCGAATCCTGGTTTAGTCTGTGATTTTAAGCCGTGGTGTCGAGTTGAGCAAGTTCAGAGTCACGGCTCGGTCACCGATGGCGACAAATCGACACATTAACTTGGTTTCATTCACTTTGGCCAAACACCTCGAATGCAAGGCGTGCGTGGGGGGACGGTGCCTCCATCACGATTGAGGTCACCAATAACTGCACAAATGATGACGTTCAATGTTGTTTTACTGGAATCTGGCTGTGAGAGTGAAATATCATTGTATATGTCACCAGATGAGAATTACTGTGGCAAATATAGTGAAATCTGGTTTAGCTCGTGTTTTTAATATTGATTGGCATGTGATGACGAACGTTATCTTCAGAGCAGTCTTGTCTTGCATGTGGGTAAAAGGGCCAATTGTGAAGTTACCTCCAGAACTGTTTCCGTCATGCCCTCTACTGGGAGCCGTTCCCCGACGAATGTAAACTTCTTATCTCATGGAAATGTCTTTGATCGCTGCAGGATAATAATAGCCCAGTCGGAATATAATTGTGTGGTTTGGGTGGACAGGGGCATGGGCATCTGGGGAGGGAGTGGGTCGCACAGAGGCGCGGTGTGAGCGAGTCGCTGTGACGAAGCTTGCGTTTTTCTCCCCTGTGCTTCCAGGTCATTGAGAAGACAGCAGGGCACAGCCGAAATAGGGTGTTTAAGGAAGTGGAGATTTTGTACCAGTGCCAAGGCAATGAGTGAGTGTTGCATCACTCTGGCTTGGTTGATTTTATAACGATGACCTGGTGGTGGTGGTTGCCGGAAAATCCCCGTGTCAACGCTTGGTTTCTAAATCTCGCTTGAATTTGCATCACCTGCTGCTATCTTTATCTTTACATTGACCGTATCATCATCCTCCGTCACCGTTTCCGCTAACACCCCTCGTTAATATGCACAGTTTCTCCTGCGGTAAGCTCGGCTTCATCTTCTTGGTTCTTTTGGTAAAGTCACGTAGAAGGGAAATAATAAAATAATAAAATTTAAACATAATAAAATACAATTCTCACGACGTTTCGGCCACAACGCAAGCAGCCGTCCTCAGGTGAAGAACAGGGCTGTCGGAAAGACAGCGTCTGAATGAGCACCACCAGGCTTGGCAGCGTATATTTAAGCTGGGTTAGGGGAGGAAGAGTACCTTGACAAAGGGATTTGCATATCAAGATAAATTTTGCATATTTATGGAAAATGCAGATATGGGATTAGTCACTACTTGTGGAATGTGTAACTTTGCCGAAAGAACCAAGAAGATGAATCCTTGCTGTCACGAAAGCTTTAAATCGAAATTTAAGCTCTGCTTTTCAGCTCCTGACACTTGATGTAATTGCCCACATTGCTGCATTTGTGTTGATTGCTGTTCACTAAAAAATGCCGCTTGCCCCATTTTGAAACTAAAATGCCTGATCAAAAAGGTGTCGAAATGCCCTTGCGCAGCACCCTCCAAAGAGTCCTTAAGACTCGAATGAGGCTTTCCTGTGCCAATTTAAATCATTGTTGTATTCAGATGTTTATGGCTTTGTGGTAGAGAGTGGCTCTCAATCGGAAGGTTGTGAGTTGAAATCCCTGGTTGGGGGTTGATTTGGTTGATTTCAGCCCATCGTTCCTCTGGGTTCAATTAAAATTATTACCACACTGGGAAGTCAACGGTATTCTACCGATGGACTAGCACCTGCCATAGGAATGTGGAACATCCTCCAATGGCTCAGGGCTATTAACGTGAAAGAGAAGCAGCACCACCCCTGCTCAATTGAGCAGGAAAATGGCTTCGACTTCTTTGCTTGCGTTTGATTACGACCGCCATATGAATGTTGTAAACGTTGTCTTGGCAGCAACATCCTGCAGCTGATTGAATTTTTCGAGGAGGACGACCGCTTCTACCTGGTGTTTGAAAAGATGAGAGGAGGTGAGTTAGCATTCGTAATGCATCAACTGACGGCTGTGCGTGGTTAAAACTAGAGAGCGGTTCTGTATGATTGATGGAGTTGGCCAAATGTAAAAAAAATTGGATCCTAAATTCTTGGCAAATTACTCGCCCCGATATGTGACCAGCTCCAAGCATGCGTCTGGTTTCCCCCACCCCCTCCGCGTAGGAACTGCGCACGTTGCAAACTGGACAGTGTTTTTCAGATGCGATTTGCATGAATAGCAGTTTTTATGAAAACTAAACCATCATGATTCGTATCCTATTTTTGGCTCTGGCCATCTAATTATATGGCCACATTTTTGTCTTGTAACCCTTGATCACCCGACAGCCAAACATAAAAATGTGCGCAAGCGTTTTAATGTGCCAATTGTTAGTGTTCTCCCAACTTACTGTTGCGTTAGAAAAAAAAATATTTTGGGCTGACGATGTACTTTGTTTGGCTATGTTGGGTGGTTGCGCGTTACATGACGAAAGATCATGTATTCCATCCAAAAAGTCCATTGAATCGCAATAGCCCTTAATATTGGCTGTGGAAACCCAGCACGTGGTTGGCAAGTGGTGTTCATGCTGTGCCTGGTTGTGCGGCCTCCTCTGCAGGAACCGTTTTGGCCCAAATCCAGCGCCGAGGCCACTTCAGCGAGCAGGAGGCGAGCGAGGTGGTACGCGACATCGCCACCGCCCTCCACTTCCTGCACCAGAAGGGTACGTCTCGCCGAGTCCTTTAGGAGGGTCCTGCCCTCGATGTTTAGCCGATAGCTTCTTTTAAACGAGGAAAGCCGAGAACCTGGAAAGAGAAAAAAGAACATCACCTTGGAGTGTGCATGGATGCCTTCTAAGATCCTTGTGGGATTGGTTGCCACCCTCAACATGCTTGATTGCCAGCTGCTGGCTACCTCGCAGCTTAGAAGTTTTGAGAGTTTCACCCGATTTTAACAGAGATTGACTCAAGGTGACGATTACATTTTCGGCCCATCACCCTGAGGTTGAAGAAATGAATCTGGTTCTTCTTGGTTCTTTTGGTAAAGTCACGTAGAATGGGAATTTTGTATTATTATTTTATTATTTCCACTCTACGTGACTTTACCGAAAGAACCAAGAAGACGAATCCCTGCAGTCATGAAAGCTTTAAATCGGAATCTGGTTCTCTCGTGCAGGGAGTTGATGGTTTCAGCCCAGTCACTATTCGAGGTAATTCCAAAGTGAGCAGTGGTGAGGGTAGAAGCAGAAAGAGAAATGGTGTGAGACCTGCAGTGTGGTGAGCGGGGTGGGTGAGTATTTTGAGTGTTATTGTGGCCTCAGTGCATCTAGCCTGGCACAAGCGCTGTGGTGATGTCACCGACACTCCATAGAGAGTGAAGGTGGTGGCATTGTAGTGTGGATAGAGACGGCGACATTCAAGTACCCTCGCAAGTCGCTGAGCGACTGTCAGTGTGACGTGGAAGCCATTTTGCCACGATTGGTCTGCGAGAGTTGCCAACGGGGGGGGGGGGGGATAATCTTCGTCCCGCGACCAAAGTGGACGAAGCAAACGCAGATAGCGAAAGCGTAGAGAGACGATGATTTTGATAATTCAGAAGAGCGTGCAGGGCAAAGCTCACACTGTCATCGTGCCAAGAGTCATTCAACTGGAGCAGTGTGGGCTGGGGTGGCGGGGGGGGAGATACACAAGGCTGTCGCTTTTTCAAGACCGCATTCGCCTGAAGTTGTCGACCTCTCACCTGTTTGTTGACCATGCTGACCCTGCAACAAAAATGTTATTTTAATGTTCCGTTCCCCGTCGCTCTTGTTTCCAGGAATTGCGCACCGTGACCTTAAACCGGAGAACATTCTGTGCGAAAATCCCCACCAGGTACCCGCTCGGCTATCACGTACAAACACAACCGCCCGTCGTCCTGCTCGTAGCCGCACACACCCAGGCTGTGTGCTTGGTTCGAGATCCCTTTTAAATCGACTGTCGGGCACAGACTTCACTTTGCAATCGTCATCATAAATCGTCTTTTGGCCCATGGTTCTGTATTTTCGAGGGCAGAGGGTCACAGTGGTAACACGCGTGAGTTCAGTTCCCAACTCTCGGGTGCCCTTTGTGTTTGTACGTTCTCCCCCTTGTTCTGCATTGGCTTCCTCTGGGATTGCACATAGCAACATCGCCTCCGACTGGAAAAATCTTGGCCTTAAAGCTGTGAGGCTTTCTTGGGTCGTTCAGCATAATCGTAATGAATCTCCATGCACGTGCCGCCACCGCCAACTTCATTTCGGTCGTCCGCCCACTAGCGCCGCAGTTGCCTTTGCCAGATTGCTGTTTGGTGGGATGGTTCTAACGTGACCAAAACCACAGCAGCAGCAAGCAGTCTCCTACTCTAAGGTTCTTTCGGTAAAGTCACGTAGGTAAAAAATTAAATTTAAAGTTAATAAAAGTAATAATGGAAATAAATAGTTCCATTATTACTTTTATTAACTAAAAAACTTAACCAAAAAAAATTAAAAGTTAATAAAAGTAATAATGGCAATAAATATTTCCATTATTACTTTTATTAACTTTTAATTAGATTTTTTACCTACGTGACTTTACCGAAAGAACCTAAGAGTATGAATCCTTGCAGTCACGAAAGCTTCAAATCTAGAATTAAAGCAGTCTCTTGTTGGCAAATTTAACGCCTTGCAAACATCGCACCAATGTGGTGTCACCAGGGCGCCAAGTCTCTCGCGAAGCCATGACTTGATGTTTTATTATAATAATTATACTCGTGACAGCCTGGACCACGCAGCCGCGGTGCGTGACCCGCGAGGAAGGCGCGGCCTCGGCTCGTTGGCGTGGCTACTGTCTGTAGCAGAGCGGCTAGTTTGGGTGCCACCGTCGATCGCAGCGATCGCCGGCTGCTCCACTTGGCGATGCCAAATTTGACCTCTCCTGGGAGATGGGGCACGCAGGTGGTTCATCTGTGCGCGCCCCAGTCTTGTCGATTGCTCTTGCCGGTTGTTCACCTCCTGCGCGTTGTCGTCGCGTTTCCTGGGCGCAGGTTTCGCCCGTCAAGATTTGTGACTTTGACCTGGGGAGCAGCATGAAGCTGAGCAGTGCCTGTTCGCCCGTCACAACCCCTGAGCTGCTCACCCCGGTGAGCACACGCACCCCTCCCACATGCGCCTCCCTCGCCACCATCCCTTCCATCCAACCATCACATGTCTGCGTTTGTGTGTGTGTCGCTTGCTTTTGGGTGTGTGTATTTGGTAGTGCAGTGGTTAGCAGTGCACTGCTACTCACCTGGCGAGGCACATTCAATTCCTGCTCTTGCCCAATATTGAGGAATATTTTAACTGTTCCTGGGCCTGCATTAGGTCGGCTCGGTCATAAATGAGTGTACTGTTGTGTGTAACAGCACCACTGGTGAAACAAAGGTGGCCGGGTCGTCGTGGTGTCTGTCCACCTTGTGTACTGCCCGATTTTAGCACGGTTGACTACGTACGGTGTGAAAGACTTTCAACATTCATACCGTGCTGGCAAGTGCTCGCACTTGCTCAGCAACCCGTGTGGGCAACAGGGAGAACTTCGTGGTTTGTGTGGCTCTGGGTTGTGCAGCTGCATGTGGTTTATTTGGGCGTTTTTTTTGTCAATCAAATAATTGAAAAACGGTCAAACTGACAGAGATTTAAATTAGAAATGCGCAGCGTTGTGAATCGGCAGCAGTGCATCATGGGAGGCTGTCGCGCAACATTCTCTGGGATTTGCGTTGTCTCCAGTCAAGGCCGCGGTTACTCGCAACTCGACACTTTTCCCTCGCAGCCTGCGAGCCGCCCAATGGCCGATAGCTTTGGCTGGAGAAAAACATATTTTGTTTCTGTAGGAATGTTGCATAGCACAGGGAGGCGTTCACAGGGGGCGCGTGACGCACGAGCCCTCGGCTCATGCGCAAGCTGTGCAGGCGCCCCTCTCTTTGTTTCCCCGTCGCGTTAATACGCAACATCTGCTGCTAGGGCCATGGGGAGGGTGAGGCAGGCGAGAGCGGGAGAGAGGGAGGAGGGGTGGGGGAGATGCGTGGGGGTGGCTGTGGAAGGATTTAATGGGAGTCGGTCAATTGCTGCGTTGGCATTCAGTTGTGCAGGGAGGTGGTGGGGAGGGTAAGTCGTGTAATAGTTAATGCACTGCACAATGTACCTGCAGGCCTGAGTTCCAGTCCGGGCCACAGCTTACATCGGCGGCACGTAATTTTACTTTTCCCGGGTCAACTCGGGCTTTAAAACGAGTGGGTAAACGTGAATGGTGGAGAGACAAATGCGGCCGGGCGTGATGTTGGCCACACCGCTGTCATCGCATACGCCACAATTGCCTTTTTTGGTAGGCGCTCGCCAACACGGCACTTGTGCCAGCAAGTGCACACGCCGCAGGCATTGTGTGGAGGCCGGGAGTTGAATTGGTGGTCGTGCAGCTTGAGGAGAGGGGGGTGAGGGCTGACGGGGGAGGGAGAGAAACTTTGGGATGTGACTGGATCTCAGCCGGATTGAACCAGAGCTCTGTGTGTGTGTGCTCTTGTGTAGTACGTGCGTCCTGGCAGCTGCGCTGTTGTGTCTCGCAGCGAGCGCCTCTGATTGGGTGGTCGAAGCAGGAGGGCGGGCAAGTGGCCTGTGTTTGCTGCTGCTGCTGCTGGTGGGGGGAGGAGTGGGAGGGGATTCTGCTCTGGGCACAGATGGCTGAGCTGGGTGGGTGGGTGGAACAGGGACTGGGGTGGGGGAGGGCAGGGGAGGGGGATAAAGGGGGTGGTGGACGAGTCTGTGTGGAGCCAGTGATGGAAGTTTGTGTCAAAAAGTTCTGCGGCCAAAAAACAAAACAACGAAAATAAGTAAAACAACACTTCGGCCTGTTACATGGCCGTTATGTGCACTCTGTGTTTTGCATGCTTGTGTGTGGCTGGTAGGTTTATTTCCAGTACGCTAATGGCTAAGGCTCGCATTGGTCACACATTTTTATCCGGGCCCTTTTGCCAAGTTTATCCAGCTTGAAAAGTACCCGCTGCTGCGAAGTGTGAACGTCAGCGCAGGAAGGGGGGGGTGGGATTCAAAGGTGGTCAGGCATTGTGCTAGCATTGCAATCCCCACGTGCTGTTGGCCTTAATAGGGGCCTGCTCTCACCACACTTGTCTCGGTTTATGTGAGTGTGGTGGGAAGGGATGGGTGTGAGGATATGTTGTTAGGAGGGATGGTTGTTTAGCGTGAGTGTGGTGGGGAGGGAAGGAGGGATGGGTGCGAGTGTGGCGAGGATGGATGGGTGCGTGTGTGAGTTCTCTGGCTCGTACCGGAATCTATAAACGAGATGAACACTGATCAGCGTCCGCTCGGAGCCGCAAACACAAACCACAGCGAGAGTTCCCCATTCCACAGTGAAGCCTTGCAAACACCGCTGCATTCATGCTCGTGTGTCTGTGTGAGGAGCGGTGGCGCAGTGGTTAGCGTGCTGCACTACGAATCCGGCCATCCGAGTTCGACTCCCACTCGTGGCCAAAACCAATGACGATTATATGAACCGGTCCTGGGGCCTCCCTTTGGTTGACCGAGCCTCTGAGTACCTGGTCTGCTGTAAACATTGCCACTCCGGAGACAAAGGCGGTCGGGCAGGGTGCTTGCCACCCACAACCCTCGTGTACCGTGCTGCCCTTCAATATGTGCTCACTAACAGCACTTGCCCCAAGAGGCTGTTAAGACTATACGGGGTGGGGTCTTTGTCTTTTGTGTGTGTGTGCTTGGGGGAGTGGGCACCGTTGGAAGGAAGTGCCGAGTTTTTTATTTTACGCCTTTTCTAGAAAGGACAAGAGGTTGGCACGCACAGAGTACATTTATTTGAGACTCAATGCTCACTAGAACTCGCACCTGCACACTAGTCGATTTTAATCACTCCATCTCAACGGTGGATGTCCCCTCGAACTCGTCCGCGCGTGGCCACTCTTCTTGACCGTCGGCCTTGATCCCCGTGGCGACGTGTCCTGCCCCAAGGCCCGTCCCAATCGACGAGCGCTCGCAAACTCTTTTCGTGAAGATGTAAAAACCAAGCTTGCCACGACGGCATCGTCGCTAACAAGCGCCGCGAGCGGGAGTTGCACAGGGGCCCAATCTGCAGGCTCTACGCCTTCCCCACGGAGATGTTTATAGCGGGATGAGTGTGGCCGCTGTGCACGAGTTGAGCAACCGCTTCTTAAAAGCGTTGAGCTCCGGCCGTCGTTGCGCTGCTTGTAAGTCGACTGCGGCGGCTGGCTCCGTTTACTCCCCACGCGCCGGTCGGTGCGTTGACGCACGGGCACCAGCCGGACACACGGCAAAGATGGGCCCTCCACGCCGCCTAGCGGCCGGTGAGCAGCTCGCAGCGCTAACCCACGCGCGCGCACCGTGGGGATGCTGTCTGGGCTGGGGGTTGGAGAGGAATCGCTTATTTAAGATTCCTATATGTTGAATGTATGCACCTTCCGGCCAAAGTAAATTCCTTGTCTGTGCGAACTTTCATGGCGAATAAAACCCCTTTCTGATTCTGATCTGTTGTGCTTGCTGCTTGTGGTGGGATTTGCGTGGTGGTGGGGTAACAGCCCGTGTCTGTCTGCGGTGGTGCGTCCGTGGTTGTTTGTCGCCGGCCGAAATGTTACCGACGACCGTACGTAAGTGCCGGCGATGTGGGGAGAGAATCCCGGTGGGCCGATGAGTAACCACGGCGCGACGATGTGCCGTTGGGTCCCACAGTGTGGCTCTGCAGAATTCATGGCCCCCGAGGTGGTGGAGGCGTTCAGCGAGGAAGCCTCCATCTACGACAAGCGCTGCGACCTGTGGAGCCTCGGGGTCATCCTCTACATCATGCTCAGCGGCTCGCCGCCCTTCGTTGGGAATTGCGGCAGCGATTGCGGCTGGGAGCGCGGGGAGGCGTGCCACGCCTGCCAGGTACGGCCTGCGTGTGTGTGTGTGTGTGTACGGGTGGGTGGAGATGGTAATGGTTAGCGATTCGCACGCTTCTTGTGACCGGGGCAAGGTTATTGCGATGGCTTGTGAAAACAGACGGTGGGATGGAATTCGAGAGCGGAAGGAGGAAGCGGAAAGTGTTCTCGCCTGCAGTGTGGTGGGTGAGCGAGGGGTAGTGTTGTGACCTGCAGTGCAGATTAAATGAAACGGACAGTGTCTGGTAGACCTGAGTCTTCAACATGGGTGGAGGAATCAACGGGTGATGTTCGTGGGGAACGGTAACCATGATAGCAGCGACAGACGGGAAAGGAGGTGGCTGACCGCTGATGAGTGAAAGTAATCCAAGTGCTGGATCCTCAACCCCCCTAACTGCTTTACAGCGACTTGTATCAGGTGCAGTGTGTGTGTGTGTGTGCGTGCACGCGTCCTGGAACCGCACGCGGCCCTGCCCACAGCATTGCGTGTCGGGTGTGCGTGTGTGCGCGCAGACGATGCTGTTTGAGCGCATCCAGGCCGGGCACTACTGCTTCCCAGAGAAGGACTGGAAGAACGTCTCGGCTGCCGCCAAGCACCTCATCTCCCACCTGCTGCTGCCCGACGCCAAGGCCCGGCTCAGCGCCGCGCAGGTGCTGCGGCACCCGTGGGTGGCTGGGGTGAGCGGCGCACGATGGCACGCACACACGCGCAAGGCATGGGGGGGAAGCCCTCATCGAGCAGCGGATTGACACGTTCCAGTGAACTTCTCATGTATTCCTCTGCCACCATTTGTGGACTTGGTCGACAAGACACTGACCGTTTTGTCTCGTCCACACTGTTCAGCCACCAACACTGCAGGTTGCAACACTTCCCATTCGGCTGCTTTCCCTCGCTTCGCTGTCCCTTGGGAATACCCTCACGTAGTCTCTTTAACCAGTCTCTTATAATAGCCTTGCTAAATTGTCCAGATGAAATGTTTAATTATTACCATTGCAACGATAGTGTAGCGGTTAGCGCGCTGCGCTATGAACCCGTCGACACGAGTTTGATTCCCGCTCACGGCCAACACCAGTGACGATTATCTGAACTGGTCCCGGGCCTCCCCTAGGTCGACTCGGCCTCAAATGAGTACCTTGTGTGGTGTGTAAACATTGCCACTAGGGAGACAAAGGTGTGGTGCTGGCCACCCACCCCCTCGTGTACCGTTCCGGCCTTCATAGGTGCTCGCTAACAACACTTGCCCCTACAGTCTGTTAAGGCTATACGGGGGATCTTTGTCTTTTTGTGTGCGTGCCCCCGTGGAGGAGTTTGTGCTGAAGTTGGGGGATGTTTGTCTTTGCAGGACGCCCCTCGCCAGACGCTGTCCACCCCGCAGCTTCTACTCAGGTGAGAACCCAGGGCACCAGAATTAACAAGCCACTGCCAGAAATTCTACATTGCTGTGACGGGCGCCGGTCTGCACGACAACCAGGCACCCCGTTGTAGTGCTCGAATGGCAACGCTCCTGCCGTTCGTTTAATTTTATTTAGTAACCAAAAACAATCGCCGTTTTTTTTTTAAAAATAAAACATTCTCACGGGCCCGCCTCTCGTCCCCCCCCCCCCTCACGCGCAGGAACGCCAGCGCCAAGGACCTCACTCGGTTCACCGCCGACGCCGTCGCCGTGACCCGGCGGCTGGACCAGCGCGGCGGCGAGGAGGAGGAAGAGGAAGAGGAGGAGGACGACGGGTGGGGCGGGGTGGTGGGCGCCTGTTTCCCCGGCAGCCCCAGATCCCGGCCCCCGTTGTCACGGCCGCCGGCCACGCGGCCGTTCTGCCCCTTCAGCCTCTCCCCCCCGTCCAAGTCGCGGCTGGCCAAGCGCCGGGCGTCCATGCGGGGGGAGCAGCAGCAGCAGCAGCAGCAACGCGGCGGCAGCAGCGGCCCTCCGCTGCTGCACGACGCGGCGCTCGGCCTGGTCGGGGTAGCCTCCTAGCACGGCGGCTTCTCCTCCCGGGTCCGGCCTGGCACGGCGTCGTGGCCGTAAATTCCTTGCCCCCCCCCCCCCCCCCAACCTTCCACTCCCGCAGTTTGCGTTTTGAATTCATGAATTTATTGTGGCACTGACATCCCCCCCCCCCCCCTGGTCTAGCACTTCTTTGGGTTTGTGCCTTTTGTTTGATTGGGGTCTGCACACGGAAGTTTTCACGTCCCCCGAAGTTTCGTCTCCTCGTTATCCGGCGCTGCGCTCAGAGCTTTAATACCACCGCCCCCCCCTCCTACCCTCCCCACCATCGTGAAGGCAGCGCTCTGGCGGAGAAGAGGGAGATGGGTCGGGTCGGAGCCTCCCAACCCAGTGCCAGCGGTGATTCTCGTTTAATGCAGAGCGAGGCCACCGGACGTGGCAGCGTTAGGGAGCTTGGCTTTCAAGTTCCGGGCCTAGGGACCTCGTATGGAAAAAATAGAATTGTGCCAAGATGCCACTGGGGGCAAACTGACAGATGGGAGGTGCGACGAGGCGGCTCTGTGCGGAAAATAGTCGCTCGTTATTGTCAAGCGGAAACTTTGTCTTGATTTGAGAATAACATTGGCGGAGGCGTTTGGCGTTTGTACAGATGAAAGAGAGGTTGCGTGCTAATTATATAAAATTATATTTGGGGTAAGCTAACGATGACGGAGCCGGCCGAGGTTTTGAGCTGCTCACCGTTTGTGTTTTTCCCCCTGGGGCCTCGGAGGCCTGGCTCCAGTGCCGCGCTGTGGTCAACAGCGTAGAGGTGCTCGCTCCGCCGTTAATACAAAGCCAGCTGTTGACCATTTGTGGTGGTGTTTTCTTGGCCGTGGTGTGATCGCCCTCGCCCCCGTGGCCCCTTGTGAGTCCTCCTCCCCCAGTACCACGACGCTGGGTTCGTGTTTGTTGTCAAAACCATTATTATTATTTTCATAATTTGTGTTTTTTTTTTACATGTATATCAGTCCAAACAAAGTATGGCTATAAATTTAAGTGTTATAATTTTCGATATTTTATTTTACGAGCTCTCTCCGGATGTTCTAAAGTTTTTGATTTCGCTCGCGCGAAAGAGGCGCGCGACGTAAACCGTGAGCACCGAGAGCAGAGGAGAGTGGTGGCATTATCGTCGTCGTCGTCGTCGTTATCGTGCTTCGCTGGCGGCGCGTGGGTTGGGCCGGAGGACTCGCGCTCATCCCCGTTGTTCCGGCTCGCGCTCCGGGCGGTGACATTCCTATGCAATGGCGCAGCGGTGCCCCCCCCCCCTCGGCTCGCGGCGATGGCGCCGAGGGCCGATTGGCGCCGTCGCGGGCTCTCCCGAGAGCGCGCCGCGTCTCGGTCGCAGCCGCCGCGGAGATTGTCGCGTGCGGCGACTACGCCGGCCCCACCGGACTTCCGAGGTGGCCAAACAAAAAAAAATTTGACGGTGGTTCAGCAAGCCCGCTTGCTGTGCCGCCGCCGCCTTCGCAGCAATTAGCCGTTCGGTCTGCGGACGTTTTTTTGCACGCTGTCCTGCAGGTGTGCAAGTTGGGTTACCTGCGGTTTAAATCCCACGTGCGCGCAACGCTCGTTAAAAAGTAATCGGCCGCGCGTCGCGAGGCAAGGCCCTCCGGAAAGCGAGTCGGTGGCGAGGCTTTCCCAGACAATAGGGGTCTCTACGAAATGACGCGGACAATTTGTATCGCTTCCTGCCGACACTTAAAGCTGTGCTGCCATTGACGTGGCTGGTGTGACTTGGCTGGACGATTGCTTTGCCTGCGAGCTTGGTGATTTGTGTTGCCGCGGGCCTAGGCTGGTTCTGTGGCTGTCTTGGCAGCGGGTGGCCTCGTGATGTCGAGACACTGAGACTTGGCGGGGATGATGATTCTGGTGAGCCAGTCTCTACCCGGCTCGCCCGTGTGTTTGCGAATGTGTGTGTGTGTATGTATGTGTGTGTGTTTGTGAATGTGTGTGGGCAGTGATGAGGCAACGCTGCTCACGCTGAGCTATGGCGCGGTAGACCTGGGTTCGATTCCTGGCCACGCACATTGGCAGTGAAACCAGTGCGTACCCTGCCCTAGTTCAGCGCAGCCTTAAGTATCTGTTGTGGTATGTGAACATTAGCACTGGGAATACAAAGGTGGCCAGAAGTGGTTCTGGCCACCCCTGTCAAGTGACGTTGCCAGCCTTAGTAGGTGCTCGCTAACATCACTTGCCCAAGAGTCGATAAGACTAAATAGACTACAGCGCGTGTGCGCGTGTGTAAGTGACGATAGTTCAGAACTGTTTGGAATGCTGCTGTGGTTGGTTCCACGGTAATGGAGTCTCATCGCTGCACAGAACCCGGACCCACACTCGGGCGTGGACATGCGGCCAGGTGGAAGCTCGGGCGGCAGAGCGAGCGGCGCGCTCTCGAGGAAGCTCGCTGCGAGTTCACACCCTGCCTGGGGAGATTCACTCGGCCCATCGCCATTGTGTGGGGAAGATCACTGGTGGGTGCCCTTGCCATAGGAACGTGGAATTTCCACTCCTGGCTCAGAGCTGTGACGAGAGAAGCACCCGGCCTTCAATGCTCAAGTTGAGCAGGGAGATCACTTTGGCTTTTGACAAACATTGGGAGCCATCGATGCGTGCGCGCACGCGCATTTTAAGAAGCGCTATGCTCATCCTCCCAAGCCGCTTTCAGCACTCCCGTTAACGCGCGAAGAGCATCCTCAAGCCTGCGTGGTGCTTGCAAGCTCCGCTACCCCGGTGAATCGGCACGCGTTCAACCTCGCGTGGTTACCACCGCTGCTGCGATTTAAACTGGGTTCTCAAGCGTATAGAGTTGAAGGCGTCTGCCTGATGACGAATGACTTGAGCAGAATTCCCCCCATTGCTTAATTTGCGTTGCCAATTTTTAATCCTCGCGAAGATTGCAGCGCTTGAGGGAGTAACCGTTGATTTGGCATGCGACAGACACTCCCGTGTGCGCGAGAGGCAATTTAAGCGACTTCGAAACTAGTTCTTTGACATCCACTTCTGTGGAGCCGTTGTGATGCAGGGCGAGGGTTACTCTGCTGCCTTGGAGACTCTCCGCCCCCCCCCCCCCCCGAAATGGGAGTGGAGAGAGGGGGGGGGGTGTCTTGCGCGATGATGCCGGCAGTGGTGCCAACCTAAAGAAGCTCAAGTGGTGTGGGTGCCGACTTGTACAACACAGCGTGGAATTTTTTGCATGGCGTCTACATGCAAGTTGCCCTCCCCCCATCTTGTCAAGACGCCGTACAGAAACCAGTGTCGAGCGAGGTGCAAGAGAAGTCTAAGTGATAGCTGCGTGGGGGGACGTGGGGGGGGTAGCAAAGCCCCAACTACTTCCCACGTTGTTTGAGGGAGGGAAGGGGGAGGGTGGTGTCGAGGCCTCCGCCCGAGTGCGGCCTTCGCACGCGCTCTCCGTGCCCTGCGCGGCCAGCCCAGGCCAGGCCAGGCGCGGGGTGTGAAACTAATGCAAGCCGAAGTCGTCGTCGTCACGGGCTCTTCGTGGTGCCGTACGACGGCTGTGACGTTTTTGCCCGGCGGGTTTTGAATGAACTTTTTTTTTGGTTTTCTTACAAATTATAAAAAAAATTTGCCCCCCCCTCCTCACCCCCCAACAAAAAAAAGGAGTGAGGGAGGTAAAAAAAACGCATTTGAGCATCCGAGAGTGAAACGCAGAGAGAACGTGGGAAATTGGGACGGGCAGGGGGGGGGGAGTCCAGTTGGGGTGAGCTAGGGGTCTGTGGGTCGGGGTTCTGGTTGACTAGCGCGTGGTCAGGGGTAGGGTTGGGGTTTTTTCGGCTCATGGCTCGTAGTTTTAGGCTCCGTTTAGTTGGCTCGTGTGGTTGGTATTAGGGGTAGGGCTATCGGGGGTCTGGGTTGGCTAGTTTTGTTTAAGAGTAGAGTATAGGGTTGTCGTTTCAGTGGCTAGCATGGTTAGTGTAAGGGGTAGCGAGTGGTAATGATGGTTAATTTGGTTAGAGTCTGGGGGGGGGGGTAGATGTAGGGTCTGGTTAGCCAGTGTGGCTAGGGTTAGCGCTCACCCCCTCATTGACCCAGGGTGTTCCACCCCGAACAACCTGGCCCCTTCACCGTTCCCAAGTTTGATCTCTCGTGATGTTGTTGGTGAGCGTCTTGCGGGGCCGGCATCCATCGCCTGGTCGCCTCGACCCTCGCTGCTTTGTTTTTTGGAGGGGAGAGTTTATTTGGGTGCCGGACCGCCCCCCCCCCCGCCGCTCGGCATTCTCGGAAAATAAAAAAAATTTTGGTCAAATTTACGTTTAATTATCCCCACCCCCTCCCTCCCTCGTCTTCGCTCCAACGACACAGTTCGAAGGACGTGGGGCGAGCGAGCGAGAGAGAGCGAGCGCGAGGGGGGTGTGGCGTATGAAGCACGATAAGCGAGGCAGAGCATTCAACACGCAGCCGCGTCGCGGGGTGGTGTTTACAGAGGTTGTTGTGGTGGTGGCGGCGGCGGCGGCTCTCTGCGGGGCTCCGCTTCGCCGTGACTGACAGCCGCGCCAATCCGCCGTTTGTGTTGTTTACGAGCACTTTACTGACTTTTATACAATAAACATTTTATACAAAAGCCACCCAATGACTCGGCGCGCGACCATCTCTTGTTGAATCGCTTGAACGCGAGTTGTAACGTGGCGTCGATGCACGGGCAGTTGCGTGGCCATGGCGCATTTGCGTCTCCTCCACGCGACACTTTGCACATCCCATCGCCCGCGCGGCCTTCTCGGAGTGGCATTTCGGCAGCATTGGTTCATCACAAGCAGTGCCGGACTAAGCTAGTGCGGGACCTGGAGCACATGTTATAAAGGGGCCCTAAATAAAATAAAATAAAAACATGCATTTTTATACTTGCATAGTAAAGTAGTTGTGTTTTTTTTTCTATATAGCCAGATAATACGACAAATCGCTAACCGTAAACACCCAGTCGTTCATAAAAGTATAAGGCAGAGTATAGTACTATAGCAATAGAGCAAGTGCAGAATCGCTGAACAGCAATTGACAGCTTGGAAGCATTTAGGGGCCCTTGGAAATGCGAGGCCCGTAGCTACTACATATGTAGCTACTATACATGCAGCTAGTACACATGCAGCTACTACACATGCAGCTACTACACATGCAGCTAATACACATGCAGCTACTACACATGCAGCTACTACACATGCAGCTACTACACATGCAGCTACTACACATGCAGCTAATACACATGTTGCAGCTACTACACATGCAGCTACTATATATGTAGCTACTACACCTGTTGCAGCTACTACTACTACACATGCAGCTACTACTACACATGCAGCTACTACTACACATGTAGCTACTACATATGTAGCGTAAGTAGCTACTTTTGCTACGAGGATTCTCCGGCACTGATCGCATGCAAACTCTGGATCGCATTCGACATTTAAGTGTCTCGCCAGCCCAGTCCAACTTGAACCAATTTTGGCGAACTGCCAGGTGCTTAAGGCTAGGACACCTCTTAGGTATGGGTCATCGATGCTGCTCCATGTTTGGTGGTGGTGGTTGTTGGCTGTTGAGGATGGGTGATGCCGCTGGTGTTGATTCTCTAAACACTTGCCGATTCCTCTGCCTTCCCGCGTGGCTCCGACAATCATGAGCTGGTCATGAGATCACGGTAATTAAATCGGTCGTGGTCTCGTTTAAGACCGAATGCTGCAGTTGAAAGAGCCATTTCTCCTCTGCCCATGCCTTCAGGGCACACGTTCAACCCCAGTCTCCATACCCATCCACCCACTAAAACCTCTTCACCGCCGTCATTGCGAAGAATCGATCGTGAACGTGGACTTCCCTTCAAACAGGCGACCTCGCCTATTTCCAGCCCTCCCCACGACGGCGGTGGAAATTCCACATCCGCGCGGCGGGCTCGGGTCGCATCTCACAATGGCACTGCACTCGAAAGTATCCACCCTCGATGGACGAAGCGCCGAGCTGTTGACCCCCCCCACCCCCACAGCTTCCGCTTGTGCGTCGAATGCTCCCAAGCGCCTGCGGCTGGCCCGACCTGCCGTCGTCAAAATAATCCGATGCTGGATGAAGGTCCCCTCCCCCACCCCGCACCCCACGTCGTGTCGGTCATCGGGCTCGTTGTTGACCGGACTGCACCACGCTGGAGACGGAGGGCGTAGAGACACCGAGCACCCTCGCAAACGAGATTCTCTAACGCCACCCCCCCCCCCCCGAGGCTTTTTGCCAGAAATAAATGTTTTATTGAGTAAAAATAACACCTCGTGCCACTGATTGATGTCGGCCGTGGCAGGTGAGAATTGAACTCCGCATGTTTGTAGCGCTACGAACCCACCACGGCTCCTGTAATTAAATCCCCACGCCCAGAGACGTTTCGATAACCGCAAACGATTATGCACGAGGAGGCGGATATTGTCGGTCTGGTTGGCGTTACCTGTCATCTTAGTTCTGTCTGTTTTGTATTGTATTTCTCGGTCTGTCTGTTTGGCGTTGTGTGTATAATTCGTTGTATTCCAAAGCGATGTGAATAACGCCACGAAGCAGCAAGTCGTTAAAGAGCCGCAGGTTGCCGACCCCTGGCCTCGACCCGAGGTGTTCCCACGCCGCGTCCTCACGGTCGGCGTCGATTCTTTAGGCGCCGGTTCGATGCATCGATCGATCGATCGCGAGTCGAGTTGATTCCGCGACTCGACGCAGCATCGCGCGAGACCGGTCCCTCCTGGCGAGCTGCTGCTGCAGTCGCTCTGTGGGGGACGGAGAGCCGCGGACAACGGGACGAGGAGGTGCGGAAGGAGGATGAGTTGGATGAGCGGGAGGAGGAGGGGGAGGAGGAGGAGTTGGAGGTGGACGATGAGTTGGAGGAGGAGGATGAGTTGGAGGATGAGTTGGAGGAGGAGGATGAACGGGAGGTGGACGATGAGTTGGAGGAGGAGGATGAGTTGGAGGAGGAGGATGAGTTGGAGGAGGATGAGTTGGAGGATGAGTTGGAGGATGAGTTGGAGAAGGTGGATGAGTTGGAGGAGGAGGATGAGTTGAAGGATGAGTTGGAGGAGGAGGATGAGTTGGAGGATGAGTTGGAGGATGAGTTGGAGGAGGAGGATGAGTTGGAGGAGGAGGATGAGTTGGAGGAGGAGGCTGAGTTGGAGGAGGAGGATGAGTTGGAGGAGGAGGATGAGTTGGAGGATGAGTTGGAGGATGAGTTGGAGGATGAGTTGGAGGAGGAGGATGAGTTGGAGGATGAGTTGGAGGATGAGTTGGAGGATGAGTTGGAAGAGGAGGATGAGTTGGAGGATGAGTTGGAGGATGAGTTGGAGGATGAGTTGGAGGATGAGTTGGAGGATGAGTTGGAGGATGAGTTGGAGGAGGAGGCGCCGCAGGGGGTCACTCGCCCGAGTTAATCCGCACAGAGGGCGATCGGATCCCGGGGAGAAAAGCGCTTTCGCCGGCATTCTGCAACCGCTCAGCAGCAGCAGCAGGAGCAGCACATTACACTAATTGTCTTGCCTGCACTGCTGGGGCGGGGCTCGTGAGTTTGTTGTTGTTGTTGTGGTTGTTGCTGAGTCGCTGTGCGCCTTGGCGCGGCCCCCTGGCTCACGTTTCATCGGTTTGCGCACCAAGAAGTCGCTACGTTCGTTGAAGAGGAAGGAGGAGGGCAGACAGCAATACAGGAGGAGACTTTTGACTTGCAACTTTCGTGACTGGTTTAACACGTAGCAGGCTTTCGCGAACAATATCATCCATTTCGATTTAAAGCTTTCGTGACTGCAGGGATTCATCTTCTTGGTTCTTTCGGTAAAGTCACGTAGAAGGGAAGTAATACAATAATAAAAATAATAAAATAATAATAAAATAATTTTTTATTGTGTTTTATTTTTATTATTTTATTACTTCCCTTCTACGCGACTTTACTGAAAGAACCAAGAAGAAATATCATCCATAATAGAGTTTTTTTTGATCGCGTAAATATATAAATGTGTCGTTAAACCCGCCACCACCCGACACAGCCAACTAGTAAGGGTTGTCAACAGAACGTGGCCAATTCGTCACTATCTTCTTGGTTCTTTCGGTAAAGTCACGTAGAAGGGAAGTAATAAAATAATAAAAATAAAACATAATAAAACAATTCTCACGACGTTTCGGTCACAACGCAAGCAGCCGTCCTCTTCGCCTGAGGACGGCTGCTTGCGTTGTGGCCGAAACGTCGTGAGAATTGTTTTATTATGTTTTATTTTTATTATTTTATTACTTCCCTTCTACGTGACTTTACCGAAAGAACCAAGAAGATGAATCCCTGCAGTCACGAAAGCTTTAAATCGAAATTCGTCACTAGTACAGCACTAACCGGTGTGTTGGAGAGCAAATCCACAACATTTACAATCTACTCAGATGGACATTCATATTTACGCGATCTCACCCAAAAAACAACAACTATATTAGGGATTGATATTATTGCCAGCATTAAAGTATGATGAAATAAGAATAGGTTTGAAGCTTTCGTGACTGCGGGAATTCATATTCTTTGGTTATTTCGTTCAAGTCACGTTGGTAGAAAAACAATAAATACGCTAAATAAAAATAAAATAAAAACCAAATAATTTTGGAGACATTTAGGTTTGGGTCGCGTTCACCACCACCACCCGAAAGGACAGGGATCTCGTGCCCGCAGCGACGCCACAAAGTGCACCTAGCCTGGCACGGGTGCCGCTGTGACGCCACTGGAAAACTCGGCCACGTCAGAGACGAGCGGCAAAATAATCGGATTAGTTCGCGATACGAGGGATCGATTTAATCCCGCGCCTCGCGCATAAAGAAGAGAACATCGGGTCTGGCCCACGGGGCCATCCCCCTTGGATTGTGGTGGTGGTGGAGACTACTCCCTCATCCCTCATCCTCTCTCTCTCTCATCATCTCTCTTTGTTTTTACGATCAGTGGAAACAAGAAGATGCTCGGTGTAGTCGGCACTTTTGCTTCGTTCATCATTTCGTTTTTTTACTTTGCTTTATGTAAATCCCCACCTCTCGCTTACTCTCTCGCTCACTCTCTCCCTCATTCTCTCTCTCTCTCATCATCTCTCTCTCTCGTTGTTCTTACGATCAGTGGAAACAAGAAGATGCTCGGTGTAGTCGGCACTTTTGCTTCGTTCATCATTTCGTAATTTTTTTTTAAACTTAGCTTGACGTAAAACCCCCCACCTCTCGCTCACTCTCTCGCTCGCTCTCTCGCTTTCTCTCTCTCTCTCATCCTCTCTCTTTTTTACGATCAGTGGAAACTAAAAGATGCTCGGTATAGTCGGCACTTTGCTTCGTTGATCATTTCGTAATTTTTTTTTACTTTGCTTTATGTAAACCCACACCTCTCGCTCACTCTCTCTCGCTCACTCTCTCTCATCATCTCTCCCTCTCATCTTCCACCCTCGACTGCCCTCGAGTCCCCAGTTGCCGTCTTCCGTGGGGGCTCTCATCGTGTTCGCAGAGATCGTCCCCCACCCCTCCTCCTCCTCCTCGGGTGAGAGAAGCGTGAACACGTGTTGTTGTTGTTGTTGTTGGTTGTTGTGGCTGTTGTTGTTGGTCGTTGTGGCTGTTGTTGTGGTTCTAGATTTGAAGTTTTCGTGACTGCGATGATTCATACTCTTAGGTTTTTTCGGTAAAGTCACGTAGGTAAAAAAAAAATAATTAATAGAAACAAAATAAAATAAGAAATCACTGTTGCAAATAAATCACTGATTTATTATTTTATTTTGTTTCTATTAATTTTATTTTTTTACCTACGTGACTTTACCGAAAAAACCTAAGAGTAGGTGGTTGTGGTTGTTGTTGTTGTGTGCTCGTCCATCGGGGTTCACTACACGAGACAGGCCGATGCCGACGGGAACCCGGGGGGGGGGGGGGGTCGCGTTCGGGACTGCGCATCGCTCGCGTCTCAATGCGGTGTCTCTGGGTCTCTGTGCACACGTGAGTTCATGTGCTCGCGTCTCAATGCGGTGTCTCTGGGTGTCTGTGCACACGTGAGTTCATGTGCACGCGTCTCTATGCGGTGTCTCTGGGTCTCTGTGCACACGTGAGTTCATGTGCACGCGTCTCTATGCGGTGTCTCTGGGTCTCTGTGCACACGTGAGTTCATGTGCACGCGTCTCAATGCGGTGTCTCTGGGTCTCTGTGCACACGTGAGTTCATGTGCACGCGTCTCTATGCGGTGTCTCTGGGTCTCTGTGCACATGTGAGTTCATGTGCACGCGTCTCTATGCGTGTCTCTGGGTCTCTGTGTACACGTGAGTTCATGTGCACGCGTCTCTATGCGGTGTCTCTGGGTGTCTGTGCACATGTGAGTTCATGTGCACGCGTCTCTATGCGGTGTCTCTGGGTCTCTGTGCACATGTGAGTTCATGTGCACGCGTCTCTATGCGGTGTCTCTGGGTCTCTGTGTACACGTGAGTTCATGTGCACGCGTCTCTATGCGGTGTCTCTGGGTCTCTGTGCACACGTGAGTTCATGTGCACGCGTCTCTATGCGGTGTCTCTGGGTCTCTGTGCACATGTGAGTTCATGTGCACGCGTCTCTATGCGGTGTCTCTGGGTCTCTGTGTACACGTGAGTTAATGTGCACGCGTCTCTATGCGGTGTCTCTGGGTGTCTGTGCACACGTGAGTTCATGTGCACGCGTCTCTATGCGGTGTCTCTGGGTCTCTGTGCACATGTGAGTTCATGTGCACGCGTCTCTATGCGGTGTCTCTGGGTCTCTGTGTACACGTGAGTTCATGTGCACGCGTCTCTATGCGGTGTCTCTGGGTCTCTGTGCACACGTGAGTTCATGTGCACGCGTCTCTATGCGGTGTCTCTGGGTCTCTGTGCACACGTGAGTTCATGTGCACGCGTCTCTATGCGCTGTCTCTGGGTCTCTGTGCACATGTGAGTTCATGTGCACGCGTCTCTATGCGGTGTCTCTGGGTCTCTGTGTACACGTGAGTTCATGTGCACGCGTCTCTATGCGGTGTCTCTGGGTCTCTGTGTGTCTCTGTGTGTCTCTGAGTCTCTCTATGTGTCTTTGTGTGTCTCTATGTGTCTCTAAGTCTCTGTGTGTCTCTGAGTCTCTGTGTGTCTCTGAGTGTCTCTGAGTCTCTATGTGTCTCTATGTGTATCTGTGTGTCTCTGTGTGTCTCTGAGTCTCTCTGTGTGTCTCTGTGTCTCTGTGTGTCTCTGAGTCTCACTGTGTGTCTCTGAGTCTCTGTGTGTCTCTGAGTCTCTGAGTCTCTGTGTGTCTCTGTGTGTCTCTGAGTCTCTGTGTCTCTATGTGTATTTGTGTGTCTCTATGTGTCTCTGAGTCTCTGTGTGTCTCTGAGTGTCTGTGTGTCTCTGAGTGTCTGTGTGTCTCTCTGTGTCTCTGTGTGTCTCTGTGTGTCTCTGAGTCTCTCTGTGTGTCTCTGTGTCTCTGTGTGTCTCTGAGTCTCTGTGTGTCTCTGAGTCTCTGTGTGTCTCTGTGTGTCTTTGTGTGTCTCTGAGTCTCTGTGTCTCTATGTGTATTTGTGTCTCTATGTGTCTCTGAGTCTCTGTGTATCTCTGAGTCTCTGTGTGTCTCTGAGTCTCTCTGTGTGTCTCTGTGTCTCTGTGTGTCTCTGAGTCTCTGTGTGTCTCTGAGTCTCTATGTGTCTCTATGTGTCTCTGAGTCTCTGTGTCTCTGTGTGTCTCTGAGTCTCTGTGAGTCTCTGAGTCTCTATGTGTCTCTGTGTGTCTCTATGTGTCTCTATGTGTCTCTCAGTCTATATGAGTCTCTGTGTGTCTCTGAGTCTCTCTGTGTGTCTCTGTGAGTCTCTGTGTGTCTCTGAGTCTCTCTCTGTCTCTGTGTCTCTGTGTGTCTCTGAGTCTCTACGGTCCATAGTTCGGGTTGCAAGGCCACAGTCACGTCACTGCGTGGCTTATCTTTCATTGTCATTTGGCGAATCGCCCCGTTGCTGTTGTCGTCGTTGTTGTTGTTGACGTTGTTGTTGTTGATGTTGTTGTTGTCGTCGTTGTTGACGTTGTTGATGTTGTTGTCGTCGTTGTTGTTGTCGTCGTTGTTGACGTTGTTGGTGTCGTCGTTGTTGACGTTGTCGTTGTTGTTGTTGTTGACGTTGTTGTTGTCGTCGTTGTTGACGTTGTCGTTGTTGTTGACGTTGTTGTTGTCGTCGTCGTCGTCGTTGTTGTTGTTGACGTTTCGATGCGGTCGATGGCTCCACCGCTGTCTTCGAGGAGGAGCAGCAGCAGGAGGAGGAGGAGGAATCTCGAATCCAGCGGGCGCGAGATTCTACCACCAGCGTCTCTCCGCTCAGGTGCAGCGATGGCAGAGGCGGGGGCCTGCCCCCCGCTCTGGGTGCAGTTGGGGTCCCTGCTGTGCCTGCTCGCCTCGGGCATCGCCTGCGTCTCGCAGGGCCGCGCCGAGGCCGGCTTCACCTGGTGGTACCTGGGCGGGGCCGCCTGCTGTGTGGCGGCCACCTTCGCCGCGTTCCGCGTCTACGTCGCTCACAGGGACCGAGCTGCTAGGGCTGAGACGGCCCCGGCAGGCACGTAGCCTGGCACCGCGGGCGAGGGACGCGTCCATTCGATGAAGACCATCACCCATCACCAGCACCACCCACCCACCACCATCGACCACCCATCACCACCATCCACTCACTCACTCGCACGCACGCACACTCACACACTCACTCATACACTCACTCACCCAGCCACCAACCACTCACCCACCCACCACCACTCACCCACCACCACTCACCCACCCACAGACCCACCCACCACCACCCACCCACTACCAACCCAGCCACCAACCCAGCCACCAACACCACCACCACCCCGCCCCCCTTCGTCACACGGCGTCACAAAAAGTCAGACCCCCCCTTGAATATGACGTCACAAAGCTCTGCCCCCCCCCCCCCCCAAATAAAACATGCTTCAAATCGCTTTAAACTATTGTCATTGTCTTGCGTATTTAATGTGGCGCTGCACTCTGATGTTGTAGGAGAAAACATTTATTAAAAAAGTCTATTTAATTAAATAAAACGTGTTGTCTATATTTAAAGTTGCGCATTTTGATGTGACGTCACATTTCTCAACCTCCCCCCCTCCCTCGTCACACATCGTCACAAATGTCTGACCCCGCCGCCCGCCCCCCTAGGTGCGTGACGTCATTTATGGACGGCCCCTTACACACTCACTCCTCTTGGCTCCCGCGGTCACGGCGCACAGCCTTGAGCAGCTTTCTCTGCCTCACCCCAGGACAGCCCCCCCCCCGCACCCCCCCCCCCCGCACCCCCCCGCCCCATGGTGTTCAGTTGGTCGCCAGGTAGCAGAGTTCGCAAACGGGTTTTGATTCCGTACCCGTACCCGGCCGCACCAGGGTCGCAAACGGGTACCTGATTGCGACCTCTGGGATGAAGCCATGTTGCAGGCGCGGGTGGGTTGATTCTAGGAACTTGAATTGTGAGAAGAGACAAGACGTTGGGAAATGAGTGACAAACGGTGACTCACCAGTGACTCACGGTCTACCCGTACCCGGCCGCACCAGGGTCGCAAACGGGTACCTGTACCCGGTTGCGACCTCTGCCAGGTAGACCGCTGCCTGCCACGTGGTGTTTCCCCTTGCGGTTGTTCGCCGTTAGGGGGCAGCTCAGTTCGTTTCATTGATTAGGTAGAGGCCCCGTGAGCCAGTCGGCTCTTGAATCGGGTGCAACCGCGAAAAACAAAAACATGAACAAGAAAACATCTTAAAGTGAAATAATAAAATAATGCAAATATAAAACTAAAAAAAATTCTCACGACGTTTCGACTGCAACACAAGCAATCGTCATCAGGTGTGAAATCCACAGCAAGAAAATTTGAAAAAAGTGGCGGTTTGCTGTGGATGTCACACCTGATGATGATTGCTTGTGTTGCAGTCGAAACGTCGTAAGAATTTTTATTGTTTTAATATTTTTATTATTTTATTATCTCCCTTCTACGTGACTTTACCGAAAGAACCAAGAAGATGAATCCCTGCAGTCACAAAAGCTTTAAATCAAAATCTTAAAGTGACTTTGCGCAAACAAAAAAATCCAGGGAAAAACTGCAAAGTCTTCCAGAAAAAAGCACCGTACACCAACGCTGTGTGCAAAAATCCCAGTGGGATGCAAGTCAAACAACAACAACAACAACCACAAGACAACTTAGATTAAGGCCATCAGTCTAACTCTGTACTACAACAAACAAACATGGCCAAACCAAAAAACTTTTCTAAATCACCAAAAGAAAGCCATAAGCAATGTAACAATGTAACAGAACTCCGATGGCTTCATGAATAATAATGATGTGAGATTGTTGTGAGATTGTTGTTGGAGCCGCAGGGAGACCGCGCGGCTGGAGAATCACGCGGCTGGAGCCGCAGCAGCAGAGGGCGCCCCCTGCTGGTGACTCGCGCCGCTCCAGCACGGCAGTGACCACCACCTCCACCACCTCCATCACCACCACCACCTCCACCACCACCTCCACCACCATCACCACCACCACCACCATCACCTCCACCACCACCACCTCCACCACCTCCATCACCACCACCACCTCCACCACCACCTCCACCACCACCATCACCACCACCACCATCACCTCCACCACCATCACCACCTCCACCACCACCACCCCCACCTCCACCACCACCATCACCACCACCACCACCACCCACCATCCCCACCACCCCCACCACCCACAGCCACCATCATCATCATCATCATCTCTCTCATCATCATCATCTCTCATCATCTCATCATCATCATCTCTCATCATCTCATCATCTCTCGCTACCCCTGGGTGTCGCATGCGCAGCGGATGAATTCGGAGGTCGCTCCCATCGCCAGCTCCCGCGTCCGCCCAAGGGCCCCCCCCCCTGTGCCCTTCGCAAAGCCGCGCCGAGCTCAATGCTGCTACCGGCAGTGGCTGGGGGGCTTAAGAGAAATTAATTAGTTCTTAAATTAATCACTTCGTATTAATTGGGCCGACTAATTAATCGCCCACGGCGCGGGGTGGCTCTTTGTGTGTGTGCGCCCCTCCCACCTCCCCCCCCCAAAGAAAGAACGTGTTTGTAGATTTTCGTCGTTATATAATTGTGGATAATTAACACATTCCTGCGGAGGGAGCGGGTAGGAACGTTGGATTGCTCGGACAATGGCCAAGGTCAACGGCGGCGTGGTGTATTCCGCAAATATGCCCGACTGTGAGGGCGGGCACAAGCCGGCGTGAGTAGGTTAAACGTTGAGTTTTATAAGGACACCACGGGGTGACCAGCCCCTCCCCACCCAGCCCCACCCCTTCCACCCCCCACCCAGCCCCACCCTCCCCACCCAGCCCCTCCCCGCCCTCTCCACCCAGCCCCTCCCCACCCTCCCCACCCAGCCCCTCCCCACCCAGCCCCTCCCCTCTCCACCCAGCCCCACCCCTCCCATTTTTGGATGCACGACGGACGGACACAATAATCCCCTGTGGGCTGGTGTAACCAGGAGGTTCCTACCAGCATTAATTCGCTTCTCGTTTAGGCGCCGTCGTGAGAGCGGTGATGACTGTGACGATCCTATTGTCGCGATTGTGATACAAATAAAATCGATACGACATTCGATTATCTTGTGCCTCCCATTGACTCTCTTGGTTGTCC
This sequence comes from Lampetra fluviatilis, assembly GCF_964198595.1. Taxonomy (NCBI): domain Eukaryota; kingdom Metazoa; phylum Chordata; class Hyperoartia; order Petromyzontiformes; family Petromyzontidae; genus Lampetra; species Lampetra fluviatilis. The sequence goes on from NC_136320.1 coordinate 3,454,043, forward strand.
TTCCTCGCGCCGTACGATTCGTGTCGTCTCTGCCCCGTCTCGTTCGGTCTCACACCTGCGATGTCACATTGGCGATGTTGACTTCTTTCGCGCCGTACGTAGCCCACCGTGCCCATTGCAAACAACTGACGTAATCGATTATTTTCAGTCCAATTCGACGCGCCCGTATAATTGCGAATCGATAACGGTCGATGGGTGCGACATGGGTAATGGTAGAGAATACAAGCGACACATCGCAAGCAACGCATTGCAAGCAACACAATCCAAGCAACACATTGCAAGCAACACATTCAAAGCAACACATTGCAGACAACACCATATACGCAACCCGTTGCAAGCAACACAATGCAAGCAACACATTGCAGGCAACACAATACAAGCAACACGTTCCAGGCAATACAATGCAATGAACAATGCAATCAATACAACGCAAGCAAAAGGTTGCAGGCAACACAACACACGCAACACGTTGCAAGCAACACGTTGCCAGCAACACGTTGCAAGCAGCACGGTGATCAGCAGAGGTGGGACAAAGTCATTGTTATGCAAGTCCAAGTCGAGTCGCAAGTCATCAAATTCATGACTCGAGTCTGACTCGAGTCCAAGTCACATGACTCGAGTCCACATCTCATAGGTGGGACAAAGTCATTGTTATGCAAGTCCAAGTCGAGTCGCAAGTCATCAAATTCATGACTCGAGTCTGACTCGAGTCCAAGTCACATGACTCGAGTCCACACCTCTGGTGATCAGACCATCGGCCCCTCTCCCAGATCGGGTCTCCCCACGTCCGAGACAGACGCCCGCCTCTGGCCTCGCCCCCTCGGGGAACCTTCTCGATCGTTCCCGAACCTCTCTCCGCGACGCCGCCTCTCCTCATCTCCTGCCCAGATCTTCTCTCTCATCACGACTGGATGCCGAGGACGTCATGGGGCTTGAACCCCTTACCCCTAGCACCCCTGGATGGCGCTCTCTCATTACAGATGTGCACATGGCATCATCAGCCGCACAGAGATTTTTTAGTGGGAGTGCACATTTCATCAGCATTGGCTTCAACACAAGCAAACTCTGGACCGGTTTCGGACATTCAGGTGTCTTCTTCTTGGTTCTTTCGGTAAAGTCACGTAGAAGGGAAATAATAAAATATACGCTGCCAAGCTTGGTGGTGTTGAATTCAGACGCTGTCTTTCCGACAGACCTGTTCGTCACCTGACGACGGCTGCTTGCGTTGTGGCCGAAACGTCGTGAGAATTGTATTTTATTATGTTTTATTTATATTATTTTATTATTTCCCTTCTACGTGACTTTACCGAAAGAACCAAGAAGATGAATCCCTGCAGTCACGAAAGCTTTAAATCGAAATTCAGGTGACGTCATCCCGCCGTGTCGGTAACAGCGCACGAAGGGGCAGCAGCAACAGCAGGTGCGTGACGTCATCCCGCCTGCCGGTAACAGCGCACGAAGGGGGGCAGCAGCAACAGCAGGTGCGTGACGTCATTCCGCCGTGCCGGTTACAGCGCATGAAGGGGCAGCAGCAACATAGCGTGACGTCATCCCGCCGTGCCGGTAACAGCGCGCACGATGGAGCAGCAGCAGCAGCAGGCGCGTGACGTCATCCCGCCGTGCCGGTAACAAATCACTCGATTTGCAAATCGAGTGATTTGGTTTTTTTTTCGTGTTGCTCGACGTTTCTGTTGCGAGGGGAGACCTGGGGATGAGCAGATCGTACCAGAGACACCGTCTCTCAACCCCCCCCCCACCCACAGTGCGAGATGCATCACAGAGGAATATGAACACCACTGTAACTGCCCGAGTTAGCAGAGGTGTGGACTCGAGTCATGTGACTTGGACTCGAGTCAGACTCGAGTCATGAATTTGATGACTTGCGACTCGACTTGGACTTGCATAACAATGACTTTGTCCCACCTATGAGATGTGGACTCGAGTCATGTGACTTGGACTCGAGTCAGACTCGAGTCATGAATTTGACGACTTGCGACTCGACTTGGACTTGCATAACAATGACTTTGTCCCACCTATGAGATGTGGACTCGAGTCATGTGACTTGGACTCGAGTCAGACTCGAGTCATGAATTTGACGACTTGCGACTCGACTTGGACTTGCATAACAATGACTTTGTCCCACCTCTGAGGTGTGGACTCGAGTCATGTGACTTGGACTCGAGTCAGACTCGAGTCATGAATTTGATGACTTGCGACTCGACTTGGACTTGCATAACAATGACTTTGTCCCACCTCTGCGAGTTAGTGAATGAAACGGATGAATGGGACTTTTTTTGTATTAACATCGAACAACCTTCTCCATCAGTCGATGTCATAGCTGTCAACCCGTACGGTTTACCCCGTATTCGTGTTGTCCAGGGAAATTGAGTTTTCAGGTCCGTGCCGTGCACAGCCGTTTCAATTCGGGCTTTGTAGGATGAACGTTGAGATCTATAATGGGGCACGGGGTGACCAATGCGGTCTGAGTTTGTCTGTAATAAGGTAGGGTACTGATACGGGGTTGACAAGAATTCAATCTTAACGGATGCACTTCCTGGGATCGTGGGCTTTAGAGGCGAGGGTTCGTGGATGTACACGTGGCGAGATGTTAACTACCTCTCCAGGTATACAGGAGGTCGTTGGTTCTATCAAGACCCTGACGCCTGCTGCTGTATATTTGGAGTTTGCGTGTCTCTCTCCCCGTGGTCGCGTGGAATTTTTTTTCTGGATCCTCCGGATTTTCCCTCCACATTTAGAATAAGAATATTTATGTATTTGAGGAATGCGATTAATTTATTTGCGTTTAAAGTGTTCGCCTGCTTAAGATGTCCACGTGATAAGAAACTTCCTCGGGCTATGATTTGTGGGCAGGTCGCTTCTGAGAAAAAACAACAACTACAAGCTCAGTGGGACATACCTGGTCAAATAATAACAAATATTTGAAGCTTCGTGACTGCAGGAATCAAATACTCGTTGGTTCTTTCGGTAAAGTCACGTGGGTAGAAATAAAATAAATCACGACGTTTCTATCGCAAACACAAGCGATTTCCTGATGACGACCGCTTGTGTTGCGATCGAAACGTCGTGATTTGTTTTATTTTATTTCTAACTACGTGACTTTACCGAAAGGACCAACGAGTTATTAAAAAACATAGTTTACTTTGTATGCATATTGAACTTCTTTCGCACCGTACGTAACCAACGGTGCTAATCGGACGTGCGGGAAAAGGACAACGAACTAAACACGAAAGAGCTGCTTTGTTTGGCGAGGGTTGGTGGGTCACGGAGGGATTTGTACATCTCCCACACTTGCTGTACTGATAATTGGTGTTTACCACTCTATCTGGCAACAAAACTGACACCTTTTACAAGGAGTGCGCCTTTTGGCGTCATCTGGTCCAACCCATGTGAGACTAGGCTCTAAGGAAAGCTGTCTCGGGTGTGGACCAATCAACTTCAAGGACAGTGCATACATTATCAGAGTTATGTTCTTTTGTTTGTATTATGACTGCAGGTATTGCGGTCTATGCAAACATGACTCCTTGTAAAAAGGTGTCAGTTTTGTTGCCAGATAGAAGGGTAAAAAACCAATTATCATATTTTTACTGGCAAATGAGGTTCCCACACTTGCTGTACTGCTACGTTGCCAGCATGTGGCAGTGCAGCGATTGATCTCCAAGGGAAGCCGAATTGCGGCACTGCCGTCACCGCAACCACGTTCATTTCCCACAAGTATCGATTGGTGTTCGGAAATCTATTACGAATCTTTTCTAATGATAAACGCCTCCTTCCAGCGCTTCTTTTTTGATTTATGATAACACAACAGTGGTAATAATAACAAAATAATAACATCTTTAGTACTGAGGTCAGCCGCCTCCCAGTCACTCTTCTAACGCTACTACCATGGTCACTGTTCACGTGAACTCATTAATCGATTCCTCCGCCCATGTTGAGGTCCACCAGACACCCGCTCTTTCGTCTGTCACCCACACACCACACTGCAGGTCACGGGATCTCGCTCACTCTCTCACCCACCCACCCACTCCCTCACTCACCCACTCACTCACCCACTCACTCCCTCACCCACCCACTCCCTCCCTCAACTACTCACTCACTCTCTCCCTCACCCACCCACCCACTCCCTCACCCACCCACTCACTCACCCACTCACTCCCTCACCCACCCACTCACTCCCTCAACTACTCACTCACTCACTCCCTCCCTCACCCACCCACCCACTCCCTCACCCACCCACTCTCTCACCCACTCCCTCCCTCACCCACTCACTCACACACTCACTTACCCACTCACCCACCCACCCACTCACCCACCCACTCACTCACTCACTCACCCACTCCCTCACTCACCTACTCCCTCACTCACCCACTCACCCACTCCCTCACTCACCCACTCCCTCACCCACTCACTCACTCATTCATCCACTGACTCACCCACTCACTCCCTCACTCACCCACCCACTCCCTCACCCACTCACTCACCCACTCACCCACCCACTCCCTCACCCACTCACTCCCTCACCTCACTGCAGCTCACCTAACTCACCCACCCACTCACTCACCCACCCACCCACCCACTCCCTCACCCACTCACTCCCTCCCTCACCCACTCACCCACTCACCCACTCCCTCACTCACTCACCCACTCACTCACCCACTCACCCACTTACTCACTCACCCACTCCCTCACCCACCCACTCCCTCACTCCCTCCCTCACCTCACTGCAGCTCACCTAACTCCCTCACCCCCCACCCACTCCCTCCCTCACCCACCCACTCCCTCACCTCACTGCAGCTCACCTCACTCCCTCACTGCAGCTCACCACTTCACTTCTCGTTGCGAATTCCCCCTCGCGCTGCTCCACTCTGGAACCCTCTCCCCTCCCATCGCCTCTTTAACTCTCGCAGCCTCAGACAGCAACACAAGCTTGCTCACATTCAAGATGCATTTCCATTCTCATCTATGGCAACGTTGATGGTCGCTGTTCGTTGCTGACCGCTTGACGTTCCGAGCCTCTCGGCTTGAGTTTGGCAGCTGTCGAGTAAAATACAGGGGGCGGCAACGACTTATTTCAACTTCTACTGAAATAGCTACGGGTGTTTTTAAATACCCGCATACAATAATATGTAGCCTATGACTTTATTTTTAATGGTTTAATAAGTAAAAGGCTTTCGCAACCAATATCATCCATAACAGAGGTTTTTTTTGGTTAGATCGCGTAAATATATAAACGTGTCGTTAAACCCGCCACCACCCGACACAGCCAACTAGTAAGGGTTGTCAACAGAACGTGGCCAATTCGTCACTAGTACAGCACTAACCGGTGTGTTGGAGAGTTCATCCACAACATTTACAATCTGCTCAGATTGACATTCATATTTACGCGATCTCACCCAAAAAAAACAACTATATTAGGGATAGATATTATTTCCAGCATTAAAGTATGATGAAATAAGAATAGGTTTGAAGCTTTCGTGACTGCAGGAATCCATACTCTTTAGTTCTTTCGGTAAAGTCACGTAGGTAGAAAAATAAAACAAAATAAAAAATAACCAAATCACGACGTTTCGATCGCAACACAAGCAATCATTATCAGGTGTGAAACCCACAGCAAGAAAGAACCAAGAATATGAATCCCTACAGTCACGAAAGCTTTAAATCGAAATTAATATATTATTATTTATATAATTTTTGTTGTTGATTTATGGCCCAGCTTTGTGGGCCTCCCTTATGCTTGGCATGAAAACGAATGTAAAGTTCTGTTCGTCTACCTTCTTCTTGGTTCTTTCGGTAAAGTCACGTAGAAGGGAAATAATAAAATAATAAAAATAAAACATAATAAAATAATTCTCACGACGTTTAGTTGCTGAAAATAAAAAAAAACAAAGCCAACGGTGCAGTTTTTTTTTGGGGGGGGGGGCGGCGGCTGTGTGTGGGGGGGGGGGGTGCACAGAGGCGTCTTCAGAACGTCCGTGAGCTTCTTCCTGGCACCGTGAAGGTGTCGCGACCACCGTCGTAGACACCTCGAGGAGGAGGTGGTGGTGGTGGTGCGGGGTGGGGGGCGCAGAGGAAACGTGGGCCCCGTTTTGGGGTCACGGGGGTAGCCCGCGTCTCCCTCTCCGGGTCCCCACTCGTCAAGTCCCCCGTCCCCCCACCCCCTTCGCCGTAAGCTCGGTGGGGGTGGATGTGGGTTTTTATTATTTTAAACAAATGATTCGTTTGCTCGCGTTCAGTTAGAGTTAAACGGCGCAGAGGCGGCTTAGGGACGAATCTCTCTAATCCTTCTTTTAAAGGGATGGCAAGGGGGGCGAAGGGGGGGCAAAGGGGGGGGGCGAAGGGGGGGGAGCGGGGGGGGGGGGGGGTTGTTCGCTATCGGATCGGCATCAAAGCGATTCCGACCTACGGGCGATTTGTGTTCACGATCCGAATTTTTTTTTTCGTAAAGAAAACCAAAATTACATTTCGATTTTAAAGCTTTCGTGACTGCAGGGATTCATCTTCTTGGTTCTTTCGGTAAAGTCACGTAGAAGGGAAATAATAAAATAATAAAAATAAAACATAATAAAATACAATTCTCACGACGTTTCGGCCACAACGCAAGCGAGGAAGATGAAAACCAAAATCATGAATCTCGACTCACAGCTGTGATAGCGTGAACATCTGAATCTCTCGGCGCGTGCGTTTCCAGCAGCCACATAGAATGTGCAATCGGTGTGAATGCAGAGAGCAAGTGGATCTGTAGAATCTGCAGCGATGTGAATCTTAATAATGCGTGGTGCTCTGAAACTGGAAGCTAGGACCCAGATCTTACGCACACACACACGAGCGAGAGAGATAGAGAGTGTGTATACTCTTAGGTTTTTTCGGTAAAGTCACGTAGGTAAAAATAAAATAATTATATAAATAATAGAAATACAATAATAAATCACGACGTTTCGGAGGCAACACAAGTCTCCGTCATCAGGTGGGACCGTCACAGCTGAATTGACTGCATCAAGTGTATCAAATTTAGCTGTGACGGCCCACCTGATGACGGAGATATGTGTTGCCTCCGAAACGTCGTGATTTATTATTTTATTTCTATTATTTTTATTTATTATTATTTATTTTTACCTACGTGACTTCACCGAAAAAAACCTAAGCGTATGAATCATTGCAGTCACGAAAGCTTCAAATCTAGAGAGAGAGAGAGTGGTCTTGCCGATAAACATCTGACGGTTCACCATCGAAGGTCCGAGTGAACGTGACTGCCAATGAGACACTGAAATATCGAAACCGGTCCAGGATGTTGCTGCCGTGCAACCAACGCTGTTGCAGTGATGCGCGATGTGTACACATCACCGATGGTTTACATCGGGATGAGGGTGGGTGGTGGGGGGGGGCAGATGCCCGAAGGAGGTGGTCCACCGACTCATTTGTGCCGACCAGGATGCCCTGCTGCTGTGCGCACCCTGCCGATTCTGAGTCCGTTCCGTGGCGTCGGTCACGTAGGATACAGAGGGCGGCGAAACTCGGCGACGCGACCGGCCCTCCTCTCTGCCTCGTCGCTGCTGCTGCTGCACGAGTGACATCTCTGGCGTCTGGAGTGGAAGCACCACGGCGACCACACGCAGGGAGGCACCGCATCCGAATCAAAATCGCGTGGATTTTGCCCGCGGGATCGCGAAGCGCACGTCAAATCACCCCTCCTCCTCCCCCCCCCCCCTCCTCCTCCCGGACTTGAACAACCCCCCCCCCCGCGTCTCCCTCCCTCCCTCCCTCGAAGTGCGAGCGATCGAGACGAGGCGAGCGGGCGTCGTGAGCGTGGGGATGCCATCCATCTGTTCGCCACGCGATTTCCATCCTTTTACCCTTCTGTCAAAACACAAAAAACCCACGACCGCCGCCGCCGCCGCGGACTTCCAAAGCAAATCTGATGACGTGACGCTCAAAGAAGGGGGGGGACCCCTCGCCCCCTCCCCCGTGACCCCCCCTCGCCCCCTCCCCCGTGACCCCCCCTCGCCCCCTCCCCCGTGACCCCCCTCGCCCCCACCCCCGCCCCCCTCCCCCAAACAAATCTCCCAAACTCACCCCTTGCACAAAGACAAAGATCCCCCGTGTAGCCTGTAACAAGGCTGTTGGGGCAAGTGCTGTTAGCGAGCAGCGCCTATGAATGCCATCACGGCACACGAGGGGGTGGGTGGGTGGCCAGCACCACGCCCGACCGCCTTTGTCTCCCCAGAGGCGACGCTTACACACCGCACCGGGTACTCATTTGAGGCCGAGTCGACCTAGGGGAGGAGGCCCACGACCGGTTTCAGATAATCGTCACCGGGTGTTGGCCGTGAGCGGAATCGAACGTGGGTGGCCAAAGTTCGTGGTGCAGCGCTCTAACCACTACACCCCCCCCCCTCTGCACCACCACCCCCACAACTCCCCCAGCCCCCCCCCCCGGCTCAACTACAGCTCCCCCTTTTTTCCAGGCGAGAATCCAGCCGCTTTGGCGCGGATTAGCGTAGAGATCTCTGACAACAGAAAAGGAGAAGATGGGGAGGGGGGGGTGGTGGCGAGAGTTGGGGGGAGGTGTGTGTGATGTTAATCTCCTTTACCGCCGCTCCTCCTCCTTAATCTGCGCGGATTTAGCCACGCGGAGTGTTTTTTTTCTCTCCCTTCCGTGGCGAGGCTGATTGGGGGGGGGGGGCGGGGGGGGTGTGGAGGTGGGGGTAGGGGGGGTTTGGGGAAGGGGGGTGGTGTGAGAGGGGAGTGTGTGTGTGTCTGTCTGTATGTGTCTGTGTGTACGCGTGTGTGTGTTTGTGTGTACGCGCGCGCGTGTGTGTACGTGTCTGTGTGTACGTGTCTGTGTGTATGTGTGTACGCGTGTGTACGTGTCTGTATGTACGTGTCTGTGTGTACGTGTGTGTGTGTACGCGTGTGTGTGTACGTGTTTGTGTGTACGCGTGTGTGTGTACGTGTCTGTGTGTACGTGTGTGTATGTGTCTGTGTGTACGTGTCTGTGTGTACGTGTTTGTGTGTACGCGTGTGTATGTGTCTGTGTGTACGCGTGTGTGTATGTGTCTGTATGTACGTGTCTGTGTGTACGTGTGTGTATGTGTCTGTGTGTACGCGTGTGTGTACGTGTCTGTGTGTACGTGTCTGTGTGTACGTGTCTGTGTGTACGCGTGTGTATGTGTCTGTGTGTACGCGTGTGTGTATGTGTCTGTGTGTACGTGTCTGTATGTACGTGTCTGTGTGTACGTGTGTGTATGTGTCTGTGTGTACGTGTCTGTGTGTACGTGTGTGTATGTGTCTGTGTGTACGTGTCTGTGTGTTCGTATGGGGAGGTGCAGTGTAGCGGTCACCCGAGTTCGATTCCCGCTCACGGCCACCAACACTAATCACGATTATCTGAACCGGTCCTAGGCCTCCCCTAGGTTGACTCAGCCTCAAATGAGTACCTGGTGCGGTGTGTAAACATCGCCACTGGTGAGACAAAGGCGTCCAGGTGTGATGCTTGCCACCCACCCCCTCGTGGGCCATTCTTTGTCTTTGCTTGTGGGATCTAAGTGAGAAAATCTGCCGGACTACGAATGGGTGGAACAGGCAATAGGGTTTAGAGGTGCAGGAGTTCCCATTACATGGGCATTGGGCGATGTTTTCTTGTGTCAGCTGCGTAACGCCATGTGTGTGTGTCTACGTGTCTGTGTGTACGCTGTGTGTGTGTACGTGTCTGTGTGTACGCCGTGTGTGTGTGTACGCGTCTGTGTGTCTGTGTGTATGCGTGTGTGTGTGTATGCGTGTGCGTGTGTGTACGTGTCTGTGTGTGTGTGTGCGTGTGTGTGTGCGGTAGTGTAGCGGTTAGCGCGCTGCACTACGAACTTGGCGACCCGGGTTCGATTCCCGCTCACGGCCAACACCAGTGACGATTATCTGAACCGGTCCTGGGCCTCCCCTAGGTCGACTCAGCCTCAAATGAGTACCTAGTGCCGTATGTAAACATCGCCGCTAGGGAGACAAAGGCGGTCGGGCGTGGTGCTGGCCACCCATCCCCTCGTGTACCGTTCCGGCCTTCATAGGTGATCGCTAACAGCACTTGCCCCCTACAGTCTGTTAAGGCTATATGGGGGATCTTTATCTTTGCCATAATCACGGCATTGTCTGTAGGCTTGCACCGTGCCCCCCCCCCCCCCTTGTACCTTGTACGGAACATCTGGTGCCAACTTGAAACGTTCAGGTTCGCCTGCCGACGATCCATCCCGGGTTTAGCCGGACTGGATCGCGTGGGGAATTCACTGCAGTCCCATCGGTGAGCTCCTCTGGCAAGCGAGGATACATAGAGAAGGGGGCTTATCGAGCGCGGCACGGTGAGAAGAGAGAGAGAGACTCTGATGTGGTTACATGACGTAGTGCAGCTCGTGAAGGATGCTGCTGTGGGCAGTACCAGTCTCGGTTCACTTTGAGGCCACCCTGCGGGTTTGGAGGCAGTCCTCCAGCAACAACGGAAGGTGGAGTGGCGACGCTCACAACAACGGGCGGAGCGCCCGGGCGGCTAAAACGCAGCGAGTTGGCACAGTGGGGAAGCCGCAGTTGTTGCATCTCTCCCATGCAGTCTTCTCGACCAGTCAACCCATGGCACCTGGGTCTGTCCCCGTGACCTGCTGCCAGCAGCGAGTCTTAACTGAATGACTCGGTGAGCAAGAGAATGAATGGATGGGTGGGTGGGTTAGTGAGTGGGTCGTTCACTAAATCTGAACTTGACACGCAGTTTCTCGCGATCTCCACTGCGCACGTTTTGCCTGCGCGAGTGCTGTTTGAGTGCATGGGGCTTGGAACGTCGACACCAAAAAAAACTCATTTAAAATGTCATGGGACCTCCTTTGCCAGTACCAAAATATACTAATAGGGGTTTTCCCCTATTAGTATATTTTGAAAGCTGTCTCTGGTGTGGACCAATCAGTTTCAAGGACAATGCATAAATTATCAGAGTATTGTTTTTTGTTTGCATTTGACTGCAAGTATTGTAGTTAATGTGAACATGATTAATTGCAAAAGGTGTCAGTTTTGTTGCCAGAAAAAAGGGGGGGAAAAAAACCCTATTAGTTAATTTAAAATGTGTTTCCTACTCGATATCAGCAAATAGATTTACTTTGTAGATTTGAGAAGTGTATGTTCAAATGAATGCACGTAAGATGTAGGGAGGCTGCACCACGAAAGACCAATGACTAGGGAGATCTTGATCCATCAGTGGATAAGAGCATGGTGCTCGTGGTGGTGGTGGTGAGGAGTGGTAGCGAAACTTGGTGGAGAAGGTATCGGTAGTGGTACTGGTTGTGGTGCCGATGACCGGTACCAGCGGTGTCAAGATCGGCCTCTGTGGAGCAGGCTTGTCAAGGACGCTGCTGCTGCTACTGGGCAGTTGGAGGCAATCGCCCTCCAACAACAGCGGAGGGCGGAGGAGCGACGCTCACAACAACGAGCGGAGCGCCGGGCGGATAAAATGGAGCGAGTTTGCACAGCAGGGGGCACAGGTTGTGCATCTCTACCGGTCATCTCAGTCAGCCGACCCATGGCACCCGGGTCTGTCCCGAGACCTCCTGCCAGCGAGCCTTCGACACTTCACGTGACAGCGTCAAAGTGCACCTGGCCTGGCACAGGCGCCGGGGTGACGTCACCGTCACTCAGTGGCGAATGCCGCTTGTATTGGTGTTGGTGGTAGCGAATGTGGGGAGCGGTGGTGTAATGGTTAGCGCTACGCTGCGCTACGAACCCGGCGACCAGAGCTCGATTCCCACACGGCCCAACACCGGTGACGATGATCTGAACCGGTCCTGGGCCTCCCCTAGGTCGACTCAGCCTCAAACGAGTACGATGTGTAATAAGCATCGTGGTGCTGGCCACCCACCCCCTCGTGTGCCTTGCCGGCCTTCATAGGATTGCTCGCCAACAGCACTTGCCCCAACAGTCTGTTAGAGGCTACACGGGGGGGGGGCATCTTTCTCTCTCGGTGGCGATGAAGAGTTGGGTAGCGAAGGTTTAACGGGAGAAGGCGGTGGCAGCAGAGAGGTCATCGACAGCGGTCACAAACGCTGGCTGTGGTGATCGGGGCCCGTGGCTTGTGACGAGCGTCGCGAGGTGGTGACGGCCGTGCTCGTAGCGGCGATGTGGTGGTGGTTGCGATGGAGGGGTTGTGAGCACAGTCGATGGCTCAAATCGCAACAAAAGGCGCCCGCATACGTGGCACTGATCCGCTCCCGCGTTTACTGATGCAAATCCTCAGAGGCCGCTCAGCCGGGGCGTGATTTTAAGATGGAAAAAAAACCCCCTCCCGCGTCTCTTCACTCAGCCAAGCGGGGTCAACGCATTTTGACTTTAAAGGAATTTATTGTGGGCCCGCGTCCGCCTCTCTTCCCACTCCTCGTGCGCTATGCTCACACCTCGCTCATGGCCTGGTATTCATGTCACCCACACTGTGCTCAAGCACCACACTGCAGGTCACATCGACTCACCCTCTCAGTCACTCAGCCACCCACTCACGCGCTCACTCACTCACTCACCCTCTCAGTCACTCAGCCACCCTCTCACTCACCCACTAACTCACCCTCTCAGCCACCTACTCACGCGCTCACTCACTCACTAACTCACCCTCTCAGTCACTCAGCCACCCACTCACGCGCTCACTCACTAACTCACCCTCTCAGTCACTCAGCCACCCACTCACGCGCTCACTCACTAACTCACCCTCTCAGTCACTCAGCCACCCACTCACTCACTAACTCACTAACTCACCCTCTCAGTCACTCAGCCACCCACTCGTGCACTCACCTACTCACTAACTCACCCTCTCAGTCACTCACTCAACCACCCACTCACTCACCCACTAACTCACCCTCTCAGTCACTCAACCACCCACTCACGCGCTCACTCACTCACTAACTCACCCTCTCAGTCACTCAGCCACCCACTCACGCGCTCACTCACTCACTAACTCACCCTCCCAGTCACTCAGCCACCCACCCACTCGCTTACTCACTCACTAACTCACCCTCTAAGTCACTCAGCCACCCACTCACGCGCTCACTCACTCACTAACTCATCTTCTCAGTCACTCACCCACCTACTCACGCACTCACTCATCCGCTCACCCTCTCACTCACTCACTCACTCACCCTCTCACTCACTCACTCACTAACTCATCTTCTCAGTCACTCACCCACCTATTCACGCACTCACTCACGCACTCACTCATCCGCTCACCCTATCACTAACTCACCCTCTCAGTCACCCACCTACTCCCGCACTCACTCATCCGCTCACCCTCTCACTCACTCACTCACTAACTCACCCTTTCAGTCACTCACCCACGCACTCACCCTCTCACTCACTGCACCGCAGATCCCAACACTCCTCACTCTGCGTCTTCCCTCGCGCCGCTGCTGCACCCTGGAACCCCCCCCCTCCCTCCCATCATCTCTGTCCGCAAGCGCTCACAGCAATAACCTCGTCTCAAATTCCAGATACGGGTCAACTCTAATATCTGTGACAACCTTGACCGTGCTCATTCTTAGGTTTTTTTCGGTAAAGTCACGTAGGTAAAAAATAAAAATTCACGACGTTTCGGAGGCAACACAAGCTTCCGTCTTCAGGTGGAACCGTCTTGTCTCGTTGTCTGTTAAAAACTCGAACAGATAAGTGGAATTCCTTCCCGTAGAGGATATTCATTCTAGATGTGAAGCTTTCGTGACTGCAAGGATTAATATTCTTAAGTTTTTTTTTTAACAGACAACGAGACAAGACGGATCCACCTGAAGACGGAAGCTTGTGTTGCCTCCGAAACGTCGTGAATTTTAATTTTTTACCTACGTGACTTTACCGAAAAAACCTAAGAATATGAATCCTTGCAGTCACGAAAGTTTCAAATCTAGGACTTGAGCGTGCTGCTTGTCGCTGCACGCTTGCAGTCTTGTGTCTGGGGGCCTGTGCTCAGCAAATGTGCGAAACGAATCACCCCGAGACATTGCACGATCGACATTCACCGAGTTTTTTTTTCATAAGGATGGATTTATAATTGAGATGTTCTTTAGATCTCCGTGGTGTTTATAGCTAATCCAGAAATGCCTCGCTGAGTCTTTGCGGTATTCCCCTACGCGACCAGCGTCCCGTGACCCAGAGGGTCACACAGACGGGTTCATGAACACCCCCCCCCCTTGGCTGTGCTGACATCCCCTGGCAACTCGGGCCAAGGCAGCGTTGGGAGTTTTGGGAGTTTCACAGTGTCCCGTGTGTGATGAATCAACCCTCGCCTCCGAAGCGATGGGGTCCATAGCTGCCCGCGACTGCTGCGTTACACACAGCGGGTAGCAACACGGCATAGCAGCACACGACATTGTCACACGTAGCAACACACGGCAAGTCACACGCAACGCCACATTGTAACGCACGACACAGTCATTCGCAAGTAACATGCAGCAGAACGTAGTCAGATGGCACATCATAGTTCTTCACCTGAGGACGGCTGCTTGCGTTGTAGCCGAAACGTCGTGAGAATTGTATTTAATTATGTTTTTAATTTTTATTTTATTATTTCCCTTCTACGTGACTTTACCGAAAGAACCAAGAAAATGAATCCCTGCAGTCACGAAAGCTTTAAATCGAAATGCACAAGGTAGTCATACACAGTTTAACACGTAGCAGGCTTTCGCGACCAATATCATCGATATTGGTTTTTTGGGGGGTTAGATCGCGTAAATATATAAATGTGTCGTTTAACCCGCCACCACCCGACACAGCCAACTCGTAAGGGTTGTCACGTAAACAGGACGTGGCCAATTCTGGCGAAACGTCGTACTCAGATTGTAAATGTTGTGGCTTGGCTCTCCAACACAGCGGTTAGTGCTGTACTAGTACACTACACTATACACTACACTATACACTAGTGCTGTACTAGTATACTACACTATACACTACACTATACACTAGTGCTGTACTAGTATACTACACATACACTGCACTATACACTAGTGCTGTACTAGTGACGAATTGGCACGTTCTGTTTACGTAACAAACCTTACCAATTGGCCGTGTCGGGTGGTGGCGGGTTTAACGACGCATTTATATATTTACACGATCTAACCCTCCCCCCCCCAAAAAAACCCCACATTTATCGTGAAGACACCGAATGTCCAAACCAGTCCAGAGATGATCTCGTGTCGAACCCGATGCTGCCGATGAGATGCGCTTCCCAGAATGCCACGGGTGCTGATGGGATGTGTAAAGAAAAACATGCTTTCGTGTATGCGGAGGCACAGATATAAGTGAAGGGGGGGGGGGGCGAAGAGTTGCCTGCGTGCTCGCCACGAAGGAGGGGGCCGGGATCGGTTCCGATAAATCGCCGCTGAAGTTCGCTCGCGAATCGGACTCGAATCACGGCGCCAAGAATCCAACAGCTCCACCGCTGTAAGCGAGTGCACAGACCCCAGGTGCCACGACAAAGAGAAAGTGCTGTTAGCGAGCAGCGCCTATGAAGGCCGGCACGGCACACGAAGGGGTGGGAGGCCAGCACCACGCCCGGCCGCCTTTGTCTCCCCAGTCGCGACATTTACGCATCGCACCAGCTACTCATTTGAGGCCGAGTCGACCTAGGGGAGGAGGACCCACGCCCGGTTCAGACAATCGTCGCTGGTGTTGGCCGTGAGCGGGAATCGAACTCGGGTCGCCGGGTTCGTAGCGCAGCGCGCTGATGATGTAACTGCTGACAATGATGATGCTACTGATGATGTTGATGATGGTACCGTTGATCCTGATGATGTTTCACTTTTTGTGCTTCCTCCGCACCTCCGATTAACACGGTTGACTACGTACGGTGTGAACGAAGTTCAACATACACACAAACCACACACACACACGTGATGCTGCTGCCCGTGCTAATTGTCCGCGAGCTTCATCATTCAACCAACACCGATTCGACGAACCCCTGTCACGCCATGGAGAGTTAAACACTGTTCTATATGATGTATATACTGTATATACTATGTATTAAAGTCGACCTGATTCTTTAATAGAAAACCCTTTATGTGGAAACCCTTTGACAATTCTGTGGTGGTGGTGGTGGTGGCGGTGTTGGATGGAAATGGGGGCTTTGAAAATGCCTCGGCGATAACTCGAACTCCGCACTGATGCGTCTCCGCCACCGCCACCAAAAATCCCTCCAAGTCCTCTCCCTTTAATCCCCGGTGGAGGAGCTGAATGGGTTTAACACGTGGCAGGCTTTCGCGACCAATATTATTCATAATGAACGTTTTTGGGTTTAGATCGCGTTATTTATAAATGTGTCGTAACCCTCCACCACCCGACACGGCCAATCAGTAAAAAAAAGTGTCACGTTGACAAAAGACAAATAGTTCACTGCTTTAGCCCACCGGTGTGTTGAAGCGTGAAACCACAACATTTACAATTTTTGAGTTGTACGACGTTTCACTGGTAATTGCATCCAGCATGATCGGGCAATTCGCCAGAATTAAAAAAAAAATAAGTCAGTCACGTGAAATGGGCCAAATTATTTCAACTTAAAGTGATCAAACCTTGATTGCCACGTGACGAGAATGTCTACGCAGCGCTGCGTGGGGGGAAGGGGGGCTGCAGCGTCCCCTATTGCATGGACGCACTTTCAGTCGGGAGGCTCAGAACTAGTTCTGTGATGTCTACTTGATGTTCCGGTGGCTCTCTCACACGGAGGGTGACGCTGCCCGCGAGAGATCGCGAAGGGGAGGCTCCATCTGGTGACCAGCGCCCAGTTCAGGGCGTTACGGGCTCACGGCCTGCAGCAGCCGTTGGTGGACCAGGGTGAACTTTGACCCAGGGTGAACTCTGACCCGGGGTGAACTCTGACCCAGGGTGAACTCTGACCCAGGGTGAACTTTGACCCAGAGTGAACTCTGACCCAGGGTGAACTTTGACCCAGGGTGAACTTTGACCCAGAGTGAACTCTGACACAGGGTGAATTTTGACCCAGGGTGAACTTTGACCTAGAGTGAACTCTGACCCAGGGTGAACTTTGACCCAGGGTGAACTCTGACCCAGGGTGAACTTTGACCCAGGGTGAACTCTGACCCAGGGTGAACTCTGACCCAGGGTGACCTCTGACCCAGAGTGAACTCTGATCAGGGATTACTCTCACCGGGGATTACTCTGACCAGGGATTACTCTGACCAGGGATTACTCTGACCAGTATGCGGGGCTATAGCTGTGCGGGGTTTTCACAGTGCGGGGCTTTAGCTGAGCAGGGGTATACCTGAGCAGGGCTTGCACACTCCGCCACGTGCTCCGATCCGCGATGAAACCGCGAGACAACTCCCGGATGGCGCGAGATCCGCGGAGCCACAGATCAACAGCGACTCGTGAAGCCCAAGCATGGGGCAGAGTAAGGTGTGGGCAGTGCGCGTGTGTGGGCGCGTGTGTGGGCTTGTGTGTGGGTTTGTGTGTGGGTTTGTGTGTGGGTTTCTGTGTGGGTTTGTGTGTGGGTCTGTGTGTGGGTTTGAGTGTGGGTTTGAGTGTGGGTTTGTGTGTGGGTTTGTGTGTGGGTTTGTGTGTGAGTTTGAAGCTTGTATGTGTATGTGGGTTTGATTGTGGGTTTGAGTGTAAGCTTGTGTGTGCCTAAAATTCATCCTGGGCTTAACCAGGCTGGATTGTGTAAGGAGCTCACAAATCCTTGAAAGATCTGGGCAAAGTCTCATCGGTGAGCTCCTCTGGCAGGCAAGGCAGCATTGGCTGGGTCATGTAGCCTGCATACCCAGCCACCGCATGACCAAACAGCTTTTGTTTGGCCGCATAGAGGCGGGCTGAACGGGCACGACACGGGCTAGAGAAGACATGGAGTGATGTGGTACAGGAGGATGTGGAGCTGAGAGGTCTTGCCAGCGAACGGTACCAGCGGTGTCAAGATCGGCCTTTATGGAGAAGGCTCGTGAAGGACGCTGCTGCTACTGGGCAGTTGGAGGGCAGTCGCCCTCCAGCAACAACGGATGGCAGAGGAGCGACGCTCACAACAATGAGAAGAGCGCCGGGCGGCTAAAACGCAGCAAGTTGGCAGAGTAGGGGGTACAGCTGGTGGTGCGTCTACTGGTCATCTCAGTCAGCCGACCCATGGCACCTGGGTCTGTCCCGAGACCTCCTGCCAGCGAGCCTTCGACACTTCACGTGGCAGCCTCAAAGTGCACCTAGCCTGGCACAGGCGCCGTGGGGACGTCACCGTCACTAAGTGGCGAATGGCGGCTGTGTTGGTGTTGGTCCGCCCGTGTACGTGAAGCGGCAGTGCAGTGGTGAACGCGATGCGCCACGAACCCGGCGACTCGAGTTCGATTTCCGATCACGGCCAACACCAGGTGACGATTATCTGAACCGGTCCTGGGCCTCCCCTAGGTCTACTCAGCCTTAAATGTGTACCTGGTGCGGTGTGTAAACATCGCCGCTCGGGAGACAAAGGCGGCCGGGCGTGGTGCTGGCCACCCAGCCCCCTGGTGCGTCGTGCCGGCCTTCACGCGTCCTTATATTCTTAGTTGTTTTCGGTAAAGTCACGTAGGTAAAAAATTTAAATTAATAAAAGTAAAACAAAAATACAATTAATATCACGACGTTTCGGGATGCAACACAAGCCTCCGTCTTCAGGTGTGTGTTGCCTCCGAAACGTCGTGATTTTTATTTTATTTTTGTATTTTAATTTACAATTTTTACCTACGTGACTTTACCGAAAAAAACCTAAGAATATGAATCCTTGCAGTCACGAAAGCTTCAAATCTAGAATTCACGGGTCCAGCTCGTTAACTGAGCACCGGCCCTAACAGTCCGCTACGACAAACCCGGTGGATCTTCATCCTCGTGTGCGGCACCACTGTTTTGTTGTTATTATTTGGTTCTTTCGGTTAAGTCACATCTAAAGATAAAATAATAAATTAAATTAAATTAAACATTTTTTAATTTAATTTAATTTATTATTTTATCTTTAGATGTGACTTAACCGAAAGAACCAAATAATTATTCCTGCAGTCACGAAAGTTCTAAAATTAAGATTGTTTTGTTGTTGTTTAAATTCACAAGTTACTCGGTGATGCCGCGTTGGCAGTGATTGCTCTGAAGAAGAGCCATTACCCGAAACGTCGCCTTCTCGATCGGGGGGATGGAGGGGGGGGGTCTCGTTCAAGGCGACCCTGTAGCCGATCTTGTGGCCATTGGTCGACAGCTGACGAGACGCTAAACGTCGAAACCGGTCCCGAAGTTATTTTTTCGCGTTGCGTTTCAACCAACGAGGGTGACATTGCTGCCGTGGCGGCTGATGCGTGAAAGAAAAACAAAGTAAAAAAGAGACGCAAATTGTATTCGTAACGGTGTCGGGACGGGCTGCGTGCCGCCGCTGATTTGTTTCCATCCTCGCGAGGACCCGGACCGGCGGGTTCGACTCCTCCATTCCGCCTGGGGACACCACGAAGCGGGTCCCGCTGTGACTCCCCGCACAGTTCCTCGCCTATTGCCCAGCGCGCGCGTAGACCACGTGGCCTGCGTCTGTCGAGGGGGGGGGGGGTGTAATGGGGGGGGGGTAAATGGGGGGGGGGGGTGTAAGAGAGGGGTGTAGGAGGGGGGGTATAAGAAGGGGGTATAAGAGGGGGGTAAATGGGGGAGGGGTGTTAGAGGGGGGGTGTAAGAGGGGGGGTGTAAGTGGGGGGGGGGGGTTGCAAGGGGGGTAAAGGGGGGGTAAATGAGGGGGTGTAAGAGGGGGGGTAAGTGGGGGGGGGGTGTAAGAGGGGGGTGTGAGAGGGGGGGTTTAAGAGGGGGGGTAAATGGGGGGGGTGTAAGTGGGGGGGGGGGGGTGCAAGAGGGGGGGTAAAGGGGGGGGGGGATGGTGAAGGACGCTCCTGGGCAGTGCCAGGCTGGGTGCGCTTTGGGGCTAGGCGGGCAGTTGGAGGCGACAGTCCTCGAACGACCACGGAGGGCGCAGAACCGCGGCGAGCGGGGGGGTGGTCCAGGGGGCGGTGCAGCGGTCAAGTCAACGCCAGGGCACCTGCTGGGCCCCAGTGACCTTCCACACCGTGACCCCGTGCAGCAGCGAGAGAGACAAAGGCGACCGGGCGGGGCTCGCGCCACTTGTACCCCCCCCCCCCCCAATTGATCTGTGCAACCTACACGGGGCGCAGCGTTTGTCTCTGTGTTGCGTCTCGTCACGTGTACCTGAAGACGCGCGTGTGCACGTGCGGGTGTTACGCGCACGTGCACGCGCGCGCGTACGTGAGCCACGTGACCCCCTCCCTCCCCTCTCCCCCATTAACACCTCCACGCTGTCGCGTTCCGCCTCTAATCCCCCGCCTCTCCCAGCTTCGCCTGCCCCCAGATAATGCCGTCAGGATGAATTATACATGACGGTAATTAATGTTTCGCCTCCACCATTAGCTCCATTATCTAATTAAGTTCGCCCCCCCGGAGGCGGAGACGCCCCGCAACGGCCGCGGCCACAGCGCGATCGATGAATGAAGCGGTGGTGGTGGCGGTGGTGGCGGTGGTGGCGGTGGCGGTGGTGGTGGTTGCGGTGGCGGTGGTGGTGGTGGTGGCGGTGGTGGTGGTGGCGGTGGTGGTGGTGGTGGTGGCGGTGGTGACGGTGGTGGTGGCGGTGGTGGTGGCGGTGGTGGTGGTGGTAGCGGTCGAGTCTCGTTCGTCATTGCGCGTCGCGGGGGGTGAGAGGGGGCAGGGTGAAGTTGGGGTGGGGGGCCAGACAGCTTTGTTATGAACATTGTTTAATGTCGCTGTTTGTTGGGGAGGAGGAGGAGGAGGAGGGATGGGGGGGGGCATACATTTGTGGAAAGCGCCTTCCCCGCAGTTCCATCACTTATGAAGTGGACAATTAAATTTGGTGGAGTCATGTTGCGACACGCGTGCGTTGCAAGTCTGCCCGTGCGTCCGTTTCGTTTTCACCTTTGGCTTTCTCTGTGTACGCGCGCGCGTCTGTGTGCGTATACACGGGATCCTCACTCACGGCCAACACCCAGTGACGATTATTTGAACCGATCCTTGGGCCTCCGCTAGGTAGACTCAACCTCCAATGAGTACCTGGTGCGGTGTGTAAACATCGCCATTAGGGAGACAAAGGCGGTCGGGCGGGGTGCTGGCCACCCACCCCGTCGTGTACCGTTCCGGCCTTCATAGGTGCTCGCTAACAGCACTTGCCCCAAAAGTACGGTGAGGCTATACGGGGGATCTTTGTCTTTATCTTTTTTGTATATGGGTTTGTGGGGAGCGGTGGGACAGCGGTTGGTGCACGATGCGATGAACCGAGCCACCCGAGGTCGATTTGTCGCTCACGACCAATGTCAGTGGCGAATATTTTAACTGGTCGTCGGCTTCCCCGAGGAATTCATATCTGTGGTAGCGAGATGTTAACTACCTCGCCTGGTATACATAAGGTCCTGGGTCTGATCCTGACCTTAACGTTTGCTGTATATTTGGGGTTTGCATATCTTTCATCATCATCACGGTGGCTATGAGATGTTAACTACCTCGCCTGGCATGCAGGATGCCGTGAGTTCGATTCCGACCCTGACGCCTGCTGTATATTTGGAGTTTGCGTGTCTCTCTGGCTCATCATCATCACGGTGGCTAAAAGATGTTAACTACTTCGCCTGGTATGCAGGAGGCCGTGGGTTCGATCCCGACCCTGACGATGCCTGCTACTGTATATTTGGAGTTTGCGTGTCTCTCTCTTTCCCGTGGTCGCGTTTCCTCCACGTGTAACACCGCGCGTTTAGAGTGTTTAGCTGCATTAAATGTCCACGTGATAAGCCACTACGTTGAGCTATCATTTGTGGCAGCCAGGTCGCTTCTGAAAAACAGCTGTATAGCTTAGTGGACCTCACCTGGTAAAATAAAAAATAAAATTACGTTTTTAGTTTAGTTTAGAATACCTGGTGCGGTGCCTAAACCACCAGCACTGGGGGAGACAAAGGCGGCTTGGCCGTGTTGATCTACGCGCGTCTCCGCGGCGAGTGTCGGCGTGTGAGTGCGTAACAAATGCACAAAGCAACGCGCTAATCGATGGACAGAGAGATCACTTGCGGTCGACTGGCGCCACGACCTCTTTATTCGTCCCCTCCCCCTCCCTCCTCCTCCCTCCCTCCCTCCCTCCCTCCCTCCCTCCCTCCCTCCCTCCCTCCCTCCCTCCCTCCCTCCCTCCCTCCCTCCGCGTTACTCGCCAGGAGAGACTTCACCACGCGAAATCCGCGGCGTCTCGCAATGCAATCGGCCAACAAAATATCCCTCCTGGGTGGGGGTAGTAAGGACTCTTCGAGATTCTTCGAGACTCGGCTCACGTGGGGTGATCAGCTCCTATCGGTATTACCAAATTCTCCTTTTGCCATCACTGCGGGCGGGATGCCTCTGGTTTTATTTTTTATTTTATTTTATTTTTTATTAATTTTAATTTCATTTTTTACCAACGTGACTTTACCGAAAGAACTAAGAGTACGAATCCTTGCAGTCACGAAAGCTTCAAATCTAGAATGCCTCTGGTTGCCTCTTTGTCGTCGTATTTATGGGTCTATTATATCTGATGGGGGGAGGGGGGGCTGGGAGCGATTCACGGCCATGGCAACATCATTGGCCAGCGGTTCTGGATACCCGCTACAATACAACCCACGTGACCGAATAATATTTTGTATGGAGGGCTTCATCCAGCTGTAAATTGACAACGGTCTGAAAGTGTTCCAACTATCTGCCTGCCTGTCTGTCTGTCTTGCTGGCAGTCTATGTGTCTGTCTGTCCTGCTGCCAGTGTATATGTCTGTCTGTCCTGCTGCCACTCTGCATGTCTGTCTGCCCTGCTGGCAGTCTATGTGTCTATCTGTCCAACTGCCAGGGAATCTGTCCGACTGCTGTGTCTCTCAGCCTCTCGTTATGCGCGTGCGTTTGTCCGTCTGTCAGTGCGCCTGGTCGTCCTGTCTGTCCGCTTGTCAAGCCTGCCGGTGCGTGCGTGCGCGCGCGCGTGTACATCTGTCAGCCCGCAACGTATGATTGTGTAGCGCGAGAGTGAAACACACATTAACAGAGGCTGCGCGTCCTGTCGGCGCCTCCAGAATAAAGGCAGCGAGTTCCCGTTCGCGAAGGGGGCGACCCAAATTCCCCGGCTCCGCATCCATCACTCATTTGATCGAACTCTTTTCGAGGCCCAATTTAATCCCGGGCGCCTCGCGCTCCCACCCAACGACTCATCGCCGCGGGCAGCAGCGACACGGAGGAGGAGGGAGGGAGGAGGGAGGAGGAGGAGGAGGGAGGAGGGAGGAGGAGGAGGGAGGAGGAGGGAGGAGGAACGCGCGAGGCCGC
Source organism: Lampetra fluviatilis (assembly GCF_964198595.1). Taxonomy (NCBI): domain Eukaryota; kingdom Metazoa; phylum Chordata; class Hyperoartia; order Petromyzontiformes; family Petromyzontidae; genus Lampetra; species Lampetra fluviatilis. The sequence goes on from NC_136320.1 coordinate 3,477,388, forward strand.
GACACGAGAGAGTGACCTGGGCAGTTGACCTCACCAAACCCCGGAATGGGACTCGATCAAATAAGCGATGCTACGCCTCCATTCCACATTTCTCCCTCCACGTCCGTCAAGTAACCCGATGTTTTTGCAAGCTTCGAGCTTGGAAAATTACTCGCAAAAGTCCGTTGCGGCCGATGGGACCTATGCGGAGGGGCTGACGCGTGGAGGCGAGATAGTCCGATGGCCTCTTTTGGTTCGCGATGCCGGTGGTGAGCCTTACCACCTGAGGAAGACGGCTCCTAACCCCTACTCTTCCTAACTCCTAATATCTCCTCTTAACTCCTACTAACTCCTCACCGCCACCAGGGTTCGCGCTGCGTCCGGACCAGTGGTTCTTGACGTGGGGCTGCGAGATGCCCTTTCTGGGGGTGCGAGACGTGCCAGGTTTTTTTCAGAAGGTAATTAACCGAAAACACAAATTAAGCACGGGCTTATAAGTGGAATTGCTTTGTTCCATCAAGCCTATTGTATGTATTGCCATTGTACATGTTGTGTTCATGTACGAAAAAATGTACATGTGGTTGTGTTCACGGTTGAGAACCAACGCTGCAGCAAAGGAAGGTGAAGAACCCACTGGTTTAGAGCCTAGGGTTAGGAGCAGCGTCCTGGCCATGCGTTGTTGGAGGTGTTTTTTAAATCCTTTATATTAAGTTCACTTGCTCGCTTGCTTGCGCGCTTACGACCGTGCAAATCTTTCGGTCGTTTTTTAACCCACTTCCCGTGATCCAATCGAGCTGACATTTTGCACACAGACTCGTTGTGCGTGACAGTTTATTTTCGTTTTTTTTTTCAAAAATGTAACACTTTTTAGGATTTTTTATTTTATATTTAATTATCAATTGCGTAATGGTGGCATGAAATCATCTGACCCATAGGTGGCATCCATCTCAAGCCAGAGGGCGAGAGGACTCTAGCCGCCACGCATATAAAGGATTTATAGTGAAAAACTTTGTTTTTACGGGTTAATTTTTTTCAATCTCGGGGCCATTCCAAGCAAAAGCGTGAGCCGTTCCAACACTCGGCTGCGTTGCTGAAGCGGAGCTCACGACTTGAGACCTCCCGACGTGCCGCGCGCGTTCGTCGCCTTCGCCGTCGTCACGAAGACTCTCGCCTGAGTCCAGGGACACTCTTTGGCGCAGCAGGGCTCCTGGGCACGTGTGCACGGCTCCGACAACTGCGTTGCGTGTGTCCATCGTGTGTCCATTGTGTGTCTCGAACGGAGGAGGTGCAGCGAACCAGCTTGCGAACGAGTTCGATTAGCGCTCACGGTCAACGGTCGATGACGAAATATCTGAACTGGCCCTGGGGCCTCCCTGAGGTCGACTCAGTCTCAAATGACTGTCTGGTGTCGTGTGCAGACATCGGCACTCGGAGAGACAAAAGCGGGCAGCCGTGATCGGTGGTCACCCACCATGTCGTGTGTCGTTCTCGCCTTCATAGGCGCCGACGGCGCTTGCCCCAACAGTCTGTTATGCGGGGGATGTGAACACGTCGTTTACCATCGGTTCCTCGTTGGGTTTAAATAAAGAACTTGATTGACTGATTGAATGATTAACGGGTTCAGCCTTTGTGATAAATCGCCGCTGCGGCGCGTCAAATAAATTGTGGCTCAAAACAAAACCCGCGTCGACCGCTCGAGCAAAACAAATAACTGTCGCCTCTCTGGACGTGCAGCGCCCAAGGTCGACAGTTCACGCTATCAGCAATCGCCAGCAGCGCCGTGGGTTCGTCTGTCAATGCAACACATCCATGCGCACTGGTCGAGAACCCAAGTGGCATCGTCTCTGTGACCAAACGGCGTCTCTATCACTGCCAGCAAACGATAATGATGATGTTCATCCCACGGATAGACAAAGCCCGGCTATGGTAATGTGGAATTTCCAGCACCGGTTCAGGGCTGCCAATGGAGACGAACAACGCCCCGTTTGCTGGTTCGTGACGGAAGTTGCTTCGCTCTGGACTTGAATTTACAACAAAATACACGGCGAAAGCCCTCTGTTTATCCAAGGGTAACCTCGCTGAGTTATTCTAGATTTGAAGTTTTCGTGACTGTAGGATCAATACTCTTTGGTTCTTTCGGTAAAGTCACGTAGGTAAATGAAAAAATAAAATAAAAAAATAAAAATTAAATCACGACGTTTCGATTGCAACACAAGCAACCATCATCAGGTGTGACAACTACAGACTCGCTGAGTCTGTAGGAGGGTTCCGCATTCGGGATGTTTGGCCAATTCCCGACTGCGTGTGCGTGTTGTCTTGATGTCCCGTGCGAGAGTGCCTGGGAGGTTCGTTTCTGATCTGTGCACTGGAAACGACCGCTAAAGGGTCAAGAGACACCAATTTGTTATGCACGTATTTACGCTGAACTTCTTTTGCACCGTACCGCAGCCAACAGTGGCTAATCGGAGGTGGGCGACAGGACGGACAACACACCAAACACAAAAAGCCGTTCTCACGAAATGAGTTTACAATCTGGACGACGATGATGATGATGATTTAAAAGTGCATGGCTGTAACGGCTTCCTAACATCGGAAGGAGAGCGTTCCAGACGGCCGCAGAAGCGCGCCTGAAATTTGCGCAAAAGTCGCCGCCGCCGCCGATGCTGCTGCGTCGAGGATGACCATCGGAGCTCGCGTGACGAATGCCACAGACGTGGGGCTCGATAGGAGACGCGCCGGTGGGCTGCGGCGACAGCCTGCATCGTACGAATAGGTTTCACCCTTTCTTTCGGTGAAGTGACGTAGAAAATAAAACAAGTAATGTGACTTTACCGAAAGAACCAAAGAGTAATTCCTGCAGTCACGAAAGCTTCAAATCAAGTTTGTACCCTTTCTGGCAATGAAACAGTTTGTGTTAAGATGTTAAAACGGCAAACCGAAACCTTCTGCAAGGAATCACGTCTGCATTAACCATATGAAAATACAAACAAAAACAACATGCTCTGACAGTATCTGCATTGTCTTTGCAACTGATTGGTCCACACCAGAGACAGCTTTCTTTAGAGCCTCGTCTCACGCAGTGTTACACCAGAGGACGACGCCAAAAGGCGAACATCACAGAGACCATGCCACCATCAGGGCAATTGAGAGCTCGGGGCGAGCAGCTACATCATGGGACCTCCTTTGCCAGTGTCAAAAATATAAGAATAGATGTTCCCCTTTCTCGCACGTGCGTTACACAACGTCGCCATCTGACTGAATTCAAACTTGGTGGGGGGGGGGGGGTGCCCGGCTTTTCGGCTGTCCGCGAATTCAACTTGACGACTTCCGAGTGTCAAGAGCGGGGTGACGGTGGACGGAACCCGTCGCGCATAGTCTGCGCATAGAAATCGTGGAACGTGAAGAAGTTTCCAGCTCAGATCGGCAAGAACGAATGCAGATGTCCGTGTGCCGAGCGTCTCCAAGATCAGGGCACTTGATGCGTGCGGGTTAGAGGCAGGGTCCTCGAAAGTTTCAGTTCCAGAAGCCGATTTTTTTTACTTTCGAAAACGAGTCACTCCGCCATTGCCTTCCTGTGAAAGTTTCCACTGGAGATGTTTGGTCTTTTTCATCTCTTTGCCACACACGGAGTCTGTCATCAACTTTAATCGTGGGATGAAAAATCCAAACTTAACAAACTTGGACTCTAAATCATCCGTACGCGACTGCGCTCACGTGCCTGTAATGCGACCACTTTTAGACCTTGGAGCAATTCGTTTGCAAACACGAAGAGCTTGGAACTCAGAGGAAGAAACTTGGTTGGGTTTCAAGTGCAATTAGCCCCCAGTTCACGTCCACACTTTCACGAAGAGCTTTCAACCCAGAGGAAGAAACTTGGTTGGGTTTCAAGTGCAATGAGCCCCCAATTCACGTCCACACTTTCACGAAGAGCTTGGAACCCAGAGGAAGACACTTGCTTGGGTTTCAAGTGCAATGAGCCCCCAATTCACGTCCACACTTTCACGAAGAGCTTGGAACCCAGAGGAAGAAACTTGGTTGGGTTTCAAGTTCAATGAGCCCCCAATTCACGTCCACACTTTCACGAAGAGCTTGGAACCCAGAGGAAGAAACTTGGTTGGGTTTCAAGTGCAATGAGCCCCCAATTCACGTCCACACTTTCACGAAGAGCTTTCAACCCAGAGGAAGAAACTTGGTTGGGTTTCAAGTGCAATGAGCCCCCAATTCACGTCCACACTTTCACGAAGAGCTTTCAACCCAGAGGAAGAAACTTGGTTGGGTTTCAAGTGCAATGAGCCCCCAATTCACATCCACACTTTCACGAAGAGCTTGGAACCCAGAGGAAGAAACTTGGTTGGGTTTCAAGTGCAATGAGCCCCCAATTCACGACTACACTTTCACGAAGAGCTTGGAACCCAGAGGAAGACACTTGCTTGGGTTTCATGTGCAATGGAGCCCCCAGTTCACGACCACACTTCCACGCCTGAATCGCCAGGCGAGGCTGCTGCCATCACGGGCCCCCACCCGCCCCCCCCCCCCCTCGCAGGAGCCGTGTTTTATTGCTGGGGACAAATGTTGAATTAGAAAAGGCGTCCGCGGCGTCGCGGGGTTTGGGACGTTTGGGGGGAGCGGGCAGGGAGGTGGAGGGAGGAGGAGGAGGAGGAGGGATGGTCAGAATCAATTTTCATTAGCGACCGCCGCTCGCTCAAGATTAATCCAATCGCCGGATAAATAATGCATCTCTATCGATTCCATAAATACAAATAAGCGGCTAATGTGACGGTAATGGGTTTAGTGAAATGGCAATCAGTTAGAGGCGCGGTGATTAAGTGTTGCACAGAGTGAATTGTTCAAGGGACGCGTCGTCGCACGCACGTGCGCTCCTCCGACACGCGCGCGTGTACGCGCACACATACACTGCCACGCGCACTCATACATCACGTCACCTACGTTGATACACACACACGCGCGCACACTTACACGCGCTCAACGTACACGCGGACGATCGCGGCTGAGCGATGCTAATTGTATTGATGTCACAGAAGGGGGGGGTACTTGTGTACGCCTGAAGTTTGGCTCATACGGCGACGAGGTAGAATTGGGAAATGTTGCAAGCCGTCTTCGACATTGCCCACGCAATATATTGCGAGGCAACGTCGCCACCGCGGTGGCTATGAGATGTTAACTCCCTCGCCTGGTGTGCAGGAGGTCGTGGGTTCGTTTTCGGCCCTGACGCCTGGTGCTGTATGTTTGGAGTTTGCATTGTCTTTCTCGCTCCCCGTGGTGAGATGTTAACTCCCTCGCCTGGTGTGCAGGAGGTCGTGGGCTCGCTCCCGACCCTGGCGCCTGGTGCTGTATATTTGGAGTTCGCGTGTCTCTCCCTCCATGGTCGCGTGAACCTTTTTCTCCGGGTCCTCCAGGTTTTTTCCTCCACATTTAGAATCAACATCATGGTAACCGCGCGTCTCCGTGAGTGAAACGGATGGATGGGATTTGTTTTTATGTACATCGAACAGTCTTCCCCATCAATTGATCTTAACGGATGCACGTCCTGGGATCTAGCGCTTTCGAGGCGAGGCTTGGTGGATGTGACACGTGGCGCAATGTTAACTCCCTCGCCTGGTATACAGGAGGGCGTGGGTTCGCTCCCGACCCTGACGCCTGCTGCTGTATATTTGGAGTTTGCATGTTCCCCCCGTGGTCGCGTGGATTTTTACCTGGGTCCTCCGGGTTTTCCCCTCCACGTTTAGAATCAACATCACGCGTTTAGAGTGTTTGCCTGCTACAAATGTCCAAGCGATAGGCCACTTCGTTCAACGATCATTTGCGGCCAGGTCGCTTCTGAAAAAAGGGCCTTATAGCTCAGCAAGGCCTTAGCTGGTATAATAATGAAAAATAAATAGTTTCACTCGTCCAGACGGGGTCATCCTCAAAGCCCTCACTGCTCGAAATGTAAAGGAAACATTGACAAATACCGAACAGTATACGATGCTGCATCATGAGACCTCCTTTGCCAGTATTACATTATGATAATAGGGTGTTCCCCTTTCTGGCAATAAAACAGGTGTTAAGATGTTAAAACACCAAACTGAAACATTTTACAAGGAATCATGTCTGCATTAACCACAATGCTTGTGGCCAGAATGCAAATAAAAAAATACTCTGATAATATATGCATTGTCCTTGAAACTGATTGGTCCACACCAGAGACAGCTTTCTTTTGAGCCTCGTCTCAAACGGTGTTAGACCAGAGGACGCCAAAAGGCGAACGCCTTTTATATTCGGAGTTTGCTTGTACTAACACACACACATACTGACCCACACGTGTAGTAACCCACATACACGTGTACTAACACAAAGATCAAAGATCCCTCGTATAGCCTTAACAGACTGTAAGGGACAAGTGCTGTTAGCGAGCACCTATGAAGGCCGGAACGGTACACGAGGGGGTGGGTGGCCAGCACCACGCCCGACCGCCTTTGTCTCCCCAGTGGCGATGTTTACACACCGAACCCGGGTCGCCAGGTTCGTAGTGCAGCGTAGCGCTAACCGCTACACTAACACACACACTGACACACACGTGGACTAACACACACACACTGACACACACGTGGACTAACACACACACACTGACACACACGTGGACTAACACACACACACTGACACACACGTGGACTAACACACACACACTGACACACACGTGGACTAACACACACACACTGACACACACGTGGACTAACACACACACACTGACACACACGTGGACTAACACACACACACTGACACACACGTGGACTAACACACACACACTGACACACACGTGGACTAACACACACACACTGACACACACGTGGACTAACACACACACACTGACACACACGTGGACTAACACACACACACTGACACACACGTGGACTAACACACACACACTGACACACACGTGGACTAACACACACACACTGACACACACGTGGACTAACACACACACACTGACACACACGTGGACTAACACACACACACTGACACACACGTGCACTAACACACACACTGACACACACGTGGACTAACACACACACACTGACACACACGTGCACTAACACACACACACTGACACACACGTGGACTAACACACACACACTGACACACACGTGCACTAACACACACACTGACACACACGTGTACTAACACACACACACACGTATACTAACACACACTGACACACACGTGTACTAACACACACTGACACACACGTGCACCGACACGTGCAACGAGAGACCGCGACCTCGCCGGATTCGACGGACGCTCTTCGAGACCACGTGACGTGCGGAATGCTCTCTGCTGGCAGAAGGTCACGGCACAGACCCCACGGGCGTTATGGGTTAACGGACTGAGAATGCCGCGTTGCTGCACTTCAGGCATCCTGCGTTCTCCGCTCGATGATTTTGAACGTCGCTCATCCGCACACCCCCCCCCGCCCCACTTTCGTTGTTGGGAGTCCGATTTGGATAACGCGCGTATCGGTCATCGGCGTGTCCACTCGGCTCCACATCCTCCTGTACCATTTCTTCTCGAGCCCGTGCCGTGCACGTTTAGTATCCCACCCACCCACCTCTATGCGGCCAATCCAGGTGACGGTAGCATGGGCAATGTCTTGCAATGTATTGTAATGTCTTGCCCATGCCACTGTTGACAGAAGGGCCTCCAAGACACGAGTGCGAGAGAGGCTCTCTCGAGGCAAGGGGTCAGGGGTCAGCATCCTGCTGCTTCCGAGTCGCGGCCGTCGTGACGTCATTCACATTGCGTTGCCCCTCCTGTTGAAAAATGGCCTGGAGTTATTTTATTTTATTTTTTTAACCGAAAATTGTTTATATTCGTGTTCATAATCAACGTTTTGGGTTGAGATCGCGTTATTTATAAATGTGTCGTAACCCTCCACCACCCGACACGGCCAATCAGTAAAAAGGTGTCACGTTGACAAAAGACAAATAGTTCACTGCTTTAGCCCACCGGTGTGTTGAAGCGTGAAACCACAACATTTACAATTTTTGAGTAGTACGACGTTTCGCTGGTAATTGAATCCAGCATCATCGGGCAAAAGCAGTGAACTATTTGTCTTTTGTCAACGTGACACTTTTTTACTGATTGGCCGTGTCGGGTGGTGGAGGGTTACGACACATTTATAAATAACGCGATCTAAACCCAAAGACGTTGATTATGAATAATATTGGTCGCGAAAGACTACGTGTTAAGCTATCTTCGTGTTGTTTACGTTGCTCAGCTCCTGGGTCAAACAGAAGCTGCTTCGTCACTGGACATACGCCCTTTGTGACCCAGCAAACGCAGCCCCGTTTTAATGAAGACACAAACATTGTTTCACCATTCCATTGCGCAGGCAAATTGTTGAAACTACATATTTTACCGTTGTTTGGCTACTGCGGCACCGCTTCCAGATCGGCTGCTGCTGAAACATTAAGCGGACTAAAACCGCTTTGCCATTTTCCTCTTCGATTTGCACTGGGTGTGCCATACAGGACCCATCATTGTGACCTCTGTTTAAAATCTACAATTGGGCCCTGCTAATCCATAACACTCGTATTGGCAACTCCGCGCTATACTTAGCTAATTCATTAACCCCATTGTCAAACCCAAGCAACCTAAGACGTCAATCTAATTGCCTTTTAACTATCCCAAGAACAAGATTTGGAATGGGTGACAAAGGCTTTGCCGATGCAGACATCAAACGTTTTGGAACAACCTCGGTACCTCCCCGAACGACGTGAATCGTCATTCAAAAGAATATCCCGAAGCAGAAGATTGTAGTGCTGGATACAGCCACAGTTGCAAATGTGATTTGTGACTGTGTTCCTTACCCGTGTATCGATAGTTCGATTTTAATTTGCAATTGTATCGATGGATTACTGCTTGTTGTCTTGCTGTGGTCAGGGACTGTTTTTTTTTTTGCTGTGGCTTTGCCGAAACTTTAGAATTGATGTACATTTGCAATTTGAACTTAGATACTTATTTTAATTTACGTTCAGATATAATCTTACCTTTCCTATACTTTACACTCCTATCGGTTGCTTTTGTGTTTCGTTTATTGTTGTAACTTTCTGACCCACCCCGACTGCACATCTGTGGAGAAAGTGCTTCAAAGCCCTTCAGATTTCTCCAGAATCAATAAAGATCCGATTCTGAATTATTGCCACGCTATTGCCATTGGTTCAATCCTTGCCCGTCTTGTCCTGTCAAGTGGCATGCGCTATGTGTGTGATCTAAACACGTGCCCGAGGCACTCCCAGGTTAACTCAACCTAAAACCAATACCTGATGCATGCTTTAAACATCAGCACGAGAAAGTTGGATGGGCTCAGTGCTGAGCCCAACACCTCAATTACTGCGCCGGACTTCAAAGATGCTTGGACATCTGTGTCAAAAAAATAAAAGCTTCATAGCTCATCGGATTTCTCCAGGATGAAATAAAGACTCCGATTCTGTCTGCGAGAGGAGCTCACCGATGGGGCGGGTGGTGATGGAGGCCAGGCATCCGTGGTCCTTCACGTGCGCCTCGTCCGAACATTCGACCAGTGGAACCTTTTCCGGGAGCTCAGAAACGCGACTCGGCTTCGAACGTGCGAGTCGATGGGAAAACGATCGTCTTTAGCGAACGATTTTTGCTCGACGAGACATTTTCGCGGAACCTATCTGCCTCGTTAAGCGGGGCACGCCTGCGTTTTCTGAGTGGTCTTTTTTTAATGGTCGATTCAATGGGTAAGATGTATATGTGTAACGTTGAACGTTGAACTTTTTTCGCACCGTACGTAGCCAATCGTGCTTATTGGAGGTGCGGGTTAAAGGACGAAGAAACTTAACTCAAAAAGCAGCTATGTTTGTTCTCTGGACACCAGCCCCTTCAAATACAGACCATCACACAAAGCCAAAGACAAAGCTGCCCCCTGTAGCCTTAACCGCCTTTGTCTCCCCAGTGGCGATGTTTACACATCGCACCAGGTACTCATTTGAGGACCGGTTAAGATAATCGTCACGGGTGTTGGCCGTGAGCGGGAATCGAACCCGGATCTCCGGGTTTGTAGCGCAGCGCGCTAACCGCTACACTACCGCTCCCCCCCTACACACACACCATCACACACACACCATCACACAAAGATTACACACACACAAACTATCACACAAAGATCACACACACACACAAACCATCACACAAAGATCACACACACACCATCACACAAAGATCACACACACACACCATCACACAAAGATCACACACACACACCATCACACAAAGATCACACACACACACAAACTATCACACAAAGACAAAGATCAAACACAAACACCATCACACAAAGACAAAGATCACACACACACACCATCACACAAAGATCACACACAGAGAGAGACACGCGTTAGAGAGACACGTCTTCGAGAGAGAGATAGAGTAACGGGCTAGAGAGAGACACGTGTTAGAGAGAGACACGTGTTAGAGAGAGAGACATGTGTTAGAGAGAGACACGTGTTAGAGAGAGAGAGACATGTGTTAGAGAGAGACACGTCTTAGAGAGAGAGAGAGAGTAACGGGCTAGAGAGAGACACGTGTTAGAGAGAGAGAGAGACATGTGTTAGAGAGAGACGCGTGTTAGAGAGAGAGACATGTGTTAGAGAGAGACACGTGTTAGAGAGAGAGACATGTGTTAGAGAGAGACACGTGTTAGAGAGAGAGAGAGTAACGGGCTAGAGAGAGACACGTGTTAGAGAGAGAGACATGTGTTAGAGAGAGACACGTGTTAGAGAGAGAGAGAGAGTAACGGGCTATAGAGTAACGGGCTAGAGGGAGAGAGACACGTGTTAGAGAGAGAGACACGCACGCAAACTGAAAGGCGTCTCCACCGTCCAAGGCATCGTCTGAGCCGTCCGCCCTGCAGCAGCTCCGTGCTGCTGCTGCTGCGCTACTGTGGAGCTGTGGAGGGGGGCAGAGGGGGCCGATGCTGATGAAAGGGAGACGCATTGAGGGGTGGCGGTGGGGGGGAGGTGGCGAGGGGGGGGCGAGGGGGGGGGGGGCTTTGACTCGGTGGGGAACTTCCGCCAAGTGAGCGGCGCGTCTCTTAAAAGCGACGGCGGCGCTGGCGACTCGGCGAGTCTCTCTGGGTGGGGGACACGGAGCGACACGCGCGGGATCTCGGCACCACCACCACCACCGCCACTACCGCCGCCACCACCACCGCCACCACCACCGCCACTACCGCCGCCACCACCACCGCCACCACCACCACCGCCACTACCGTCATAGGTCACCGCGCTCATCTGCCACGGTGTGTGGCGCGCACGCGCCTCTGAACACACACACCTGTACACACACACACACCTGTACACACACACACCTACACACACACACACCTGTACACACACACCTATACACACACACCTGTGCACACACACACACACCTGTACACACACACCTGTACACACACACACACCTGTACACACACACCTATACACACACCTGTACACACACACACCTGTACACACACACCCCTGTACACACACACACCTGTACACCCAAACTCACACCTGTACACACACACCTACACACACACACACACCTGTACACACACACCTATACACACACATCTGTACACACACACCTGTACACACACACACCTGTACACATACACACCTGTACACACACACCTGTACACACACCTGTACACACACACACCTGTACACACACACATCTGTACACACACACACACCTGTACACACACCTGTACACACACATACCTGTACACATACACCTGTACACACACCTATACACACACACCTGTACACGCACACACCTGTACACACACCTATATATACACACACACACACACCTGTACACACACACACCTGTACACACACACCTAGCCGTGTAACCACGCACGTGTGCATACACAGTCATGTACGTAGTCATACATGTCTATAGAGAGTCGTACGTGCAGTGCACGGTCATGCGGACACCGCGCATGTAGTCAAACATACGTGCACGCTCACAGGTGCGTACACACCTGCACATTCACACACTCGTCGGTGAATGAATGATCGTACAAATACTAACACAGCACACACACACACACACGTATCTATCTATGTAAGCGCACAGATAGATATGGCGCGCGACACAGCTGTGAAGTCGTGAACACGTGCGGGTCTGCCAGGGCCATCCCTCCATCCCCCCCGTGCGAGCGGCACACACACGGAGACAGACAGCACACACACAGCACGCACACAGCACGCAGTGGACAGGTAACAACACAGACAGCACACACACAGCACGCAGTGGACAGGTAACATACAGACAGCACACAGTGGACAAGTAACACACAGACAGCACACACACAGCACGCAGTGGACAGGTAACAACACAGACAGCACACACACAGCACGCAGTGGACAGGTAACATACAGACAGCACACAGTGGACAAGTAACACACAGACAGCACACACACAGCACGCAGTGGACAGGTAACAACACAGACAGCACACACACAGCACGCAGTGGACAGGTAACATACAGACAGCACACACACAGCACACAGTGGACAGGTAACAACACAGACAGCACACACACAGCACGCAGTGGACAGGTAACATACAGACAGCACACACACAGCACACAGTGGACAGGTAACAACACAGACAGCACACACACAGCACGCAGTGGACAGGTAACATACAGACAGCACACACACAGCACACACACAGCACGCAGTGGACAGGTAACAACACAGACAGCACACACACAGCACGCAGTGGACAGGTAACATACAGACAGCACACACACAGCACGCAGTGGACAGGTAACATACAGACAGCACACACACAGCACGCAGTGGACAGGTAACAACACAGACAGCACACACACAGCACGCAGTGGACAAGTAACACACAGACAGCACACACACAGCACGCAGTGGACAGGTAACAACACAGACAGCGCACACACAGCACACAGTGGACAAGTAACATACAGACAGCACACAGACAGCACACAGGCAGCACACAGACAGCACACACACACAGCACACACACAGTGAGCACACAGCACACACACACACAGACAGCACACACACAGCACACACACACACACAGACAGCACACACACAGCACACACACACAGCACACACACACACACAGCACACAGGCAGCACGAACACAGTGGGCACGAGGCGGTGCTCGCGTTGACGAGGACGGGCACAGCGCCTCGTGGGATCTCCCTGCCGAGCGCCTCCAATCGGAGTCCCAGGTAAAGACGGCGACCCCCACCCCCCCCCGCGCGGAATTCAATCGACGCGTTTCGCCGTTTCCCGTGATGTGCGCGTGACGACTCACGACGACTCACGACGAGTCGTGAGCGATGAGCGACTTTTGAGGAGGGGAGCCGCAGCGCGCAGTGCAGGCGCGCGCCCCCGTCGCGCGCGTGCTCAGAGTCCGTGGCCTCGTGACGACAACAACAACAACAACATCATCAACAACAACAACACGTCACGTGCTTTCAAGCTGCGTGCGCGAATCTCACGTTTTGAATGCGCGTGGCTCGTGAGCCATAGCCATGCCTTATCCACTGCCGGATGAGGAGCGCTGCCATGCGCGTTGGTGGTTGCTCAGCCACGTTCGTTTTCAATTTGAGATTCTCCCTCGCGATGGCAACAGCAGCAGTAGCAGCAGCGGTGTGGTGCGGGAGCTAAAGGCGACTGTCGTGATCTCATCGCGGCGACGAGAGGGCCTCGTGTCGATGTGCTGCTGCTGCTACTGCTGCTGCTCTTTCGTCGATGACGATGTGGGTCTCTGTGGGTCTCGATGTGGCTCTCTGTGGGTTTCGATGCATCTCCGTACCTCTGCGCGTGTCTGCGTGGGCCATGGGTTTGGGGTGCACGGGCCTCGACTCGTAGCCCTTTAATGTTCCAAGACGTGGCGCGTCGACCCGTTCATGTTCCGAAGCCGTTGATGGCTCGAGGTGGAGGAGGATGAGGAATGTTAAAGGCAGGAGGTTACGATATTTGGGTCTTGAATTAGGAGTTTTTTCTAGACGTCGGCGTTGTATCACACTCTGTCTGCCAGCCTTTGCCCGAATCTGCGTGGTATTTCAAGGACGGTGACATTTACATATATATGTTTTAAACACTATGTATATAAGTAGTTTGTAAGGTGACATGAACACGCGTTACACTTCAGGGTGACAGTCGGCGTTCTCAGTGCAGCCCCCTACAAAGTCGGCAGACGACCCCGTCTCATTTGGCTTCTCACTAAACATGTATAACCATTAAACAGCTGCAATGTCATCAAATACGCCCGTGTTTTTAAGTGAAACAACTGCCTATTGTGAGTTTGTACGAAAGGAACGTGTACACTTTTCGCGTACAGCAGCACCGTCTAATAATAATAATAATGATGGTCTTGCGGTTAAGAATAATACCAACGGTCTATTGTTTAGTACGTTCACGTTGTTGATTTAATAAAAAAAACACTAATCGGCCCCCGTGGCACATGGGACGTAGCCCAGAACACTGCGCTGATAATCTCAATCTATTGGACACACGATCAGCACCAGCGTGATATATTGACAGTGTTAAATGTACGTTGGAGTTCTTTCACACCGTACGTAGCCAACTGTGCGAGTGGAAGTAGAACAAAGCCGACAACACGACAAACGCGACACGGAGACGGCGTCGATTGCAATGAGCGGGGTGCGTGTGGTCATCGACGCTTTGAAAGTTTTAAATTGCGACGGTTTCACGAGTTGTTGTTGTTGTTGTTGTTGCTGACGTCCGCGTGTTCAATTTCCTGAACCGTTTCACTCCGTTAAAAGAAGCGTGCGGGGAACGACTTCAAAATGTGAACCCATCTCGACAACGGACGATCGATTCACACCGTAGACTTGTTTCGAAACAAATAGCAACACGGAACATTTTTTACTCTGCTCTGAGGTTTTTTTGGTGGAACTTGCCACTATCGGCAATATCGAATGCGCTATTTGCAAAACCTGTCTCTGTAAAGTTTGCTCATTATTGAATATTACAATTAAACGCAGCACTCGCTTCCAGTGCATGCTTTGTGTAGTTTTTATTATTATTTTAAACGCATCGTCAACACCACGAGCCGTGGTCTTATCCACTGCTGGGCGAAGGCATCTTTCGTAGCCCCCCTCGCTGCCATGATGAGGAGCGGTTACTATCCTCGCAAGCTCTCTCTCTCTCTTCTCCCTCTGTTCTACTCTCTTTTTTAAATATTTATATTCAGTTATGACAGTACTTACAGTTTGAAGCAAAAGCAGGTAAATACAATATATGGCTCATAATCAACGTTTTTGGGTTAGATCGCGTTATTTATAAATGTGTCCTAACCCTCCACCACCCGACACGGCCAATCAGTAAAAAAGTGTCACGTTGACAAAAGACAAATAGTTCACTGCTTTAGCCCCCCGTGTGTTGAAGCGTGAAACCACAACATTTACAATTTTTTTGGAGGTTTCACGCTTCAACACACCGGTGGGCTAAAGCAGTGAACTATTTGTCTTTTGTCAACGTGACACTTTTTTGCTGATTGGCCGTGTCGGGTGGTGGAGGGTTAGGACACATTTATAAATAACGCGATCTAACCCAAAAACGTTGATTATGAATAATATTGGTCGCGAAAGCCTGCCACGTGTTAAACAATATATGGCATATCACAACACTACAACATTTACCAAACACATTGGAAAAAAGAAAGCATCATTGAGAATTCACAGATGTCAATGTCATTTATTGGCACAAAATAACACCGTGGTTAGAAACAGGTTTGGTCACTTCTTCTGTAATGCCCGCTTTCCTTCTCTCTTATTTGGCTTCCCTTTCTCCCGAAGTTTCTTGAGTCTCTTCTTCATCTCGTCCCTGAAATCCTCGTGTTCATCTCTGTAGAGGCCATGGAAGCGCAGGGTACGCATGAGACGAGAGTACTCCTGGTGCGCTAGACTCTCTCTTCTCTCTCTCCTCTCTTTTTCTTTTACGATCAGAGGAAACAAGAAGATGCTCGGTGTAGTCGGCACTTTGCTTCGTTCATCGTTTTGTTTTTTTGTGTTTTCTTCAATGCTTTGCTTTATGTGCCCCCCCCCCCCCCCCCATTTTTTAAATGTTGTGGGTTTACAATTGTAAATGTTGTGGGTTTACAATTGTAAATGTTGTGGGTTTACAATTGTAAATGTTGTGGGTTTATAATTGTGAATGTCGTGGATTTGCAACTGTAAATGTTGTGGGTTGTTGTGGGTTTACAATTGTAAATGTTGTGGAGAGTACACCCACAACATTTACAACACACCCACGTGCTGAACTAGTCATGAATTGGCACGAAAACGTTAATTATGAATGAAAGATTTATCTTTTATCTATCTCCTCTCTCTCTGCTCCCCACGGAGCCTCCTGTCCAGTCCACTCTTCCGAGCAGCCGACGGCTCGAGCGAGATGCCCTCTCCCATCCGCGTGCTGCCCGTCTCGTGCCTTACGCTCACTCCTGAGCGCGCATCTCCTCCGGGCTGCTTTGCACACAGATCGACTTCTGTTGATGAGTCCAATGAACATGTAAAAGCAGCTCACGTACCCTCGATTTAAAACTTTACCCATTCGCCCCATTGCCGCCTTGCTTCACGTGATCAAGTTGAACTTCGTAGTCGCGTTTGAACACAGAGTAGCAGCAGGCCGTCGCGATCAATATGATCCACAATAGAGGGTCTTTTGGGGTTACATCGCGTAAATATAAATGTGTCGTTAAATCCGCCACTACCCGACACAGCCAATTAGTAAAGTTTATCACGTAAACAGAACGTGGCCAATTCGTTACGAGTTTAGCACGCCGGTGTGTTGGAGAGTAAACCCACAACATTTACAACATTTACAATTGTAAGCCCACAACATTTGCAATTGTAACTCGTAACAAAATGGCACGTTTTGTTTACGTGAAAAACTTTACTAATTCGCTGTGTCGGGTGGTGGCGGGTTTAACGACGCATTTTTATTTACGCGATGTTACAATTGTAAAAGTTGTGGGTTTACAATTGTTAATGTTGTGGGTTTACAATTGTAAATGTTGTGGGTTGTTGTGGGTTTACAATTGTAAATGTCGTGGATTTACATCTGTAAATGTTGTGGGTTGTTGTGGGTTTACAATTGTAAATGTTGTGGGTTTACAATTGTAAATGTTGTGGGTTGTTGTGGGTTTACAATTGTAAATGTTGTGGGTTTACAATTGTAAATGTTGTGGATTTACAACTGTAAATGTTGTGGGTTGTTGTGGGTTTACAATTGTAAATGTTGTGGGTTGTTTTGGGTTTACAATTGTAAATGTTGTGGAGAGTACACCCACAACATTTACAATGTGCTGAACTAGTCGTGTGCTGAACTAGTCACGAATTGGCACGATTTGTTTCGGTGGCAAACCTCACTAATTGGCTGTGTCGTGTGGTGGCGTCGTGTGGTGGCGGCTTTAACGACACATTCATATTGACGCGATCTAACCCAACACACCTCTGCTGCGGATGTTTAGTCGCGCTCCGTTCAGCCTTCGGCCGCTTCTTTATTGCACCATTTCTATCCCGGTCCGTTTTCAACATATGCCCGCTAAAAGCACATATCGTGAGATGCATCGATCCAGATCATTGGTTCAATAAGATTTTAATAAGGCGTGTAAGTGTTTTAAATTTCGATTTCAAGCTTTCGTGACTGCAGGGATTCATCTTCTTGTTTCTTTCGGTAAAGTCACGTAGAAGGGAAATAATACAATGATAAATGTAAAACATAATAAAATATAAATTATCACGACGTTTCGGCCACAACACAAGCAGCCGTTATCAGGTGAAGATACAGAGCTGGTACAGGCTGGTGGGTCTGCTGTTTATACAACCGGGGTCTCCAACCACGTGTGTGTCGATGCATACACATCTAATACACACGTGTGTCGTATCGGTTACTGCATAAGACACGTGTGTGTGTGTATGTAAATACATACACGTGTATAGATACACACACGTGTATAGATACACGCGCACTCACACGTGTGTAGATATATATGTGTGTGTGTCTGTTAAGATACGAAAATTCAAACAACTCATCTTCACTGAAAGCAAATACAATATTACACATTTTCGGCCTGAAATTTGGAACGAGAAAAGTATTTTTGAAGTCGTCCTGCTTAAAGACGACTGCACGGTTGAAATGTCGAGGATTGATGCCCTGCAATTAGTCGACGGAAACATGTAAACACACAACTTTTTTTTCGTAAAAGTAAAAAATGCGACATCAACGATGCAACTCGTTGGGTGCCGAATGAGTGAACATGACGAGCGGTGAAGGTGACGAGCGGTGCTCGCGAGCGCGTGGCGGGTTCAAGTTTCGCGGGCGGTGACAGCGACAAAGTTTTGCTTGTAGGGCATCATCATCATCACCACCATCATCACCAGCAGCAGCGGCATCATCACCGTCACCAGCATCAGCGGCATCATCATCAGCAGCAACAGCAACAGCGGCACCATCATCACCTTCATCACCATCATCACCAGCAGCAACATCGGCATCATCATCACCATTATCACCTTCATCACCATCATCACCAGCAGCAACATCGGCACCATCATCACCATCATCACCTTCATCACCATCATCACCAGCAGCAACAGTGGCATCATCATCGCCATCATCACCTTCACCACCAACAGCAACATTCATTGCCATACAATCATAAAAATCAGTATCGTAAGATGATAGTGGTTAAGGTAAAGAGTGGGGTTATTAAAAGTGGCCGAGAAGTTAACGTGACGGTATAATCATCATCAGCATCATCATCGAAATCACGAGCACGACGCGTGGCTGTTCCTGTGATCACCGTGTGGTCATCGTTGGCAACTCGGTTCGTCGTTAACGCCCTTAGTGGCGGCGACATTGCCCAGCGGCGGCTCGTTCGCGGTTCATTCCGACAGGCCGCCCTGGCAATTACTGCGGGTGTATGAACCGTAAGATACGCCGCAGTCCGCGTCGGTAGTGGACGTTCAAGATCCTCTGGTGCCATTCGAAGAGAGAGTCGGCAAGGCCATCGTGCCCTGGCATCACGGTCCACATTTGAACAAAAATGTACCTCTAAAGTGGCTCAATCGGGGAATGGCACACAGCGGGAATATCTCGCACCCCCCCCCCCCCCCCCGACTGTGAAGCCACTGCAGCCCCCGGCTCTGTGAGACGCAGCGGCAGCGCCTTTGCTTCCACGTGACAAGCAACAGCGCGCACACCCAGACGGCACTCAACGGCAACTTTGGCAATGTCGTCTACGCGTTGCAGCGGGCGACGCAGCAACGAGCGGTAACGCGGTCACGTGGTCACGCTGTGTCGAGCTGGGGACCTGTGGGTCACGTGGTCACGCTGTGTCGAGCTGGGGACCTGTGGGTCACGTGGTCACGCTGTGTCAAGCTGGCGACCTGTGGGTCACGTGGTCACGCTGTGTCAAGCTGACAACCTGTGGGTCACGTGGTCACGCTGTGTCAAGCTGGCGACCTGTGGGTCACGTGGTCACGCTGTGTCAAGCTGGCGACCTGTGGGTCACGTGGTCACGCTGTGTCAAGCTGGCAACGTGTGGGTCACGTGGTCACGCTGTGTCAAGCTGGCGACCTGTGGGTCACGTGGTCACGCTGTGTCAAGCTGGCAACGTGTGGGTCACGTGGTCACGCTGTGTCAAGCTGGCAACGTGTGGGTCACGTGGTCACGCTGTGTCAAGCTGGCGACCTGTGGGTCACGTGGTCACGCTGTGTCAAGCTGGCAACGTGTGGGTCACGTGGTCACGCTGTGTCAAGCTGGGAACCTGTAGGTCACGTGGTCACGCTGTGTCAAGCTGGCGACCTGTGGGTGACGCGGTCACGTGGTCACGCTGTGTCAACCTGTGGGTCACGCGGTCACGTGTCGTGTGTTGCAGCGACTCGCAAGGGACCCCCCCCCCCCCCTTCCATGGACTATCGCGGGTTCCGCGCCGCGTTCCCTGATGGAGGGGGGCTGCCCCCGTACGCGACCCCCCTCTACCGGCCCCCGGGACCCGCGCTGACCCTGGCCGAGAGACTCGCAGGTGAGTCGCCGGCTCTCACCCCAACGTCGCTCAGGGCCGGGTCAAGGCGTGGGGGATTTAGGGGGTCCTTGTGTGAGTCTGTGGGTCTCTGTGAGGGTCTGTGGGTCCCTGTGAGTCTGTGGGTCTCTGTGAGACTCTGTGGGGCTCTGTGAGAGTCTGTGGGTCTCGGTGTGAGTCTGTGGGTCCCTGTGAGAGTCTGTGGGTCTCTGTGAGAGTTTGTGGGTCTCTGTGAGCGTCTGTGGGTCCCTGTGAGAGCCTGTGGGTCCCTGTGAGAGTCTGTGGGTCTCTGTGTGAGTCTTTGGGTCTCTGTGTGTGAGTCTGTGGGTCTCTGTGAGAGTCTGTGGGTCTCTGTGTGTGAGTCTGTGGGTCCCTGTGAGAGTCTGTGGGTCTCTGTGTGAGTCTTTGGGTCTCTGTGTGTGAGTCTGTGGGTCTCTGTGAGAGTCTGTGGGTCTCTGTGTGAGTCTTTGGGTCTCTGTGAGAGTCTGTGGGTCTCTGTGAGCGTCTGTGGGTCCCTGTGAGAGCCTGTGGGTCCCTGTGAGAGTCTGTGGGTCTCTGTGTGAGTCTTTGGGTCTCTGTGTGTGAGTCTGTGGGTCTCTGTGAGAGTCTGTGGGTCTCTGTGTGTGAGTGTGGGTCCCTGTGAGAGTCTGTGGGTCTCTGTGTGAGTCTTTGGGTCTCTGTGTGTGAGTCTGTGGGTCTCTGTGAGAGTCTGTGGGTCTCTGTGTGAGTCTTTGGGTCTCTGTGAGAGTCTGTGGGTCCCTGTGAGAGTATGTGGGTCTCTGTGATAGTCTGTGGGTCTCTGTGTGAGTCTGTGGGTCTCTGTGTGAGTCTGTGGGTCTCTGTGAGCATCTGTGGGTCTCGGTGTGAGTCTGTGGGTCTCTGTGTGAGTCTGTGGGTCTCTGTGTGAGTCTATGGGTCCCTGTGAGAGTATGTGGGGCTCTGTGAGAGTCTGTGGGTCTCTGTGAGAGTCTGTGGGTCTCGGTGTGAGTCTGTGGGTCTCTGTGTGAGTCTGTGGGTCTCTGTGAGAGTCTGTGGGTCTCTGTGTGAGTCTTTGGGTCTCGGTGTGAGTCTACGGGTCTCTGTGTGAGTCTGGGGCAAGGCGTGGGGGGCTGTAGGGGCTGCAGCCCAAGGGGCCACCACCAGCTGGAGGGCCTCCAAAGATTGAAGTGGAAAGTTATTTCATTCGTGAATGCAGAATTTTGAGCCTCGTAAAAATAACATTTTAGTTTTCTTTATTTTTATATTCTTTGGGTCTTTCGGTAAAGCCACGTAGATAAACAAAATGAAAAAAAAATATCACGACGTTTCGATCGCAACACAAGCAATCGTCGTCGAAACGTCGTGATATTTGTATTATTTCTCTAACTTACGTGGCTTTACCGAAAGACCCGAAGAATATGAATTCCTGCAGTCACGAAAGCTTTAAGTCAAACATTTTCTTTAACTTTGTTTTCCTTTTGAAAATAAAATATTACTGGGGGGGGGGGGGGGAGCGGGGGTGGGCTCACAACACCTGTAGCCCAGGGGCCTTCAAAATCTTATTCCGACCCCCCCCGCACATCCATCCACCCCTCGCGTCCTCCCTCCCCTGCACCCCTCTTGGTCACCCCCTCACCCACCCCCTCACCCCCTCACCCCCTCACCCCCCTCACCCCCTCACCCACGCAGCCATCCTGGTGGAGGCCGGCTCTGGCGCGCAGTGCCGCAAGCCTCGCAGGAGCCGCACGGCGTTCTCGGCGCGCCAGCTCGAGGCGCTGGAACGCGCCTTCCGCCTGGGCCACTACCCCGACGTGGGCGCGCGGGAGAGGCTCGCGCTCGGCACGGGGCTGCCCGAGTCACGTGTGCAGGTGAGGGGAGGGGGGGGCGGGGGGCGGGGCTGCCCGAGTGGCGTGTGCAGGTGAGAGGGGGGCGGGGCTGCCCGAGTGGCGCGTGCAGGTGAGGGGGGCGGGGCTGCCAAAGTGGCGCGTGCAAGTGAGGGGGGGAGGGGGGGCTGCCCGAGTCGAGCGTGCAGGTGAGGGGGGGAGGGGGGCGGGGCTGCCCGAGTGGCGCGTGCAGGTGAGGGGGGGAGGGGGGGCTGCCCGAGTCGCGTGTACAGGTGAGGGGGGGGAGGGGCGGGGCTGCCCGAGTGGCGTGTGCAGGTGAGGGGAGGGGCGGGGCTGCCCGAATGGCGCGTGCAGGTGAGGGGAGGGGGGCGGGGCTGCCCGAGTCGCGCGTGCAGGTGAGGGGGGGGAGGGGCGGGGCTGCCCGAGTGGCGTGTGCAGGTGAGGGGAGGGGCGGGGCTGCCCGAGTGGCGCGTGCAGGTGAGGGGAGGGGGGCGGGGCTGCCCGAGTGGCGCGTGCAGGTGAGAGAGGGGGGAGGGAGGATGTAGATTGCGAGGAGGGAGGATGGCGGAGGTGAGCCCTGGTGACGTGGGGCATGTAGATTGTGGTGAGGGTGAGGATGGAGGTGGTGAGGACGAGCAGGTTAGCCCTGGTGACGTAGGGCACGTGGATTGTGGTGAGGCTGGTGAGGCTGGTGAGGCTGGTGAGCAGGACGCTAGGTGAGGTGAGGCTTGCGGGCGCGATGCACGCTTGCCATGGCTGCAGCTGCACGCCAACTTACGTTTCATTTAATGTCGACGCACAACGAGAGAAAGAGAGTGTACGTGTGTGTGGCAAACCGATCAAACTAGGTCGACTCAACCTCAAATGAGTACCTGGTGTGATGTGTAAACATCACCATCGGGGAAACAAAAGCGGCCGGGCGTGGTGTTGCCCACCCACCCCCTCGTGTGCCGTGCCGGCCTTTATACGTACTACTCGCTAACAGCACTTGCCTCTACAGTCTGTCACAGGCTACACGGGGGATCTTTGTCTTTGTGGCAAGCCGAGCGGCATCACGCAGCCACCGCCAAACAAAATGCCCCTTATTCTTTGGTTCTTTCGGTAAAGTCACGTATAAAGATAAAATAATAAAAGTCACGTATAAAGATAAAAGAATACATTTAATTTAATTTATCATTTTATCTTTATACGTGACTTTACCAGAAGAACCAAAGAATAATTCCTGCAGTCACGAAAGCTCCAAAATTAGAAATGCCCCTTCCAGGTTCAAAGCCTCGGCCGAGCCCCCCGTGAGCGCCCCGCTCAGAGGGCCCCCCTCGACCCGCGCTGTTTTGCTCAGACGATGCCCACGGTTCCCCAGGTCACTTTGCGTCGTCTTTGGGCCTCCACGTGAACGCTCGCGGCTCGCAGGGCCGCTCCCGAGAGTGAACGGGCGACGGAGGCCAATTTGTCAACAGCGACGCGCCCTCCAGTCTCTCTCTCTCTTCTCTCTCGTTTTTTTACGATCAGTGGAAACAAGATGCTCGGTGTAGTCGGCACTTTGCTTCGTTCATCATTTCGTATGTTTTTTTTAAATCTCTCTCTCTCTTCCCTCTCCCTCTCCTCTCTCCCTGCGGTGTTGCTGCTCGCGGTCGCGTGGACGAGGTCTGGTTCAAGAATCGCCGAGCCAAGTTCCGCAAGAAGCAGCGGGGAGTGGAGCGAGACGGTGCGGGCGGCGCGACCCCAACGCCGCGAACTCCGCCTCGAGGGGACCCGCGGGGGGCAGGCGGGGCGCGGAGCCCCCCCCGCGAGGAGAGGACCCGCAGCCCCGGAGAGACCCGCTCCGAGGTTTCCCAAAAGTCTCCGTGCAGACGACCCCGAGACGGGAGCGGAGAGACGCCGCGGGAGACGCGGGACACGACGCGGACGTTCCACGGTGAGAGAGTGCGAGTCGGGGTCGTGGTGTCGTCCATGTGAGGGTCTGTGGGTCTCTGTGTGAGTCTGTGGGTCCCTGTGAGAGTCTGTGGGTCTCTGTGAGAGTCTGTGAGTCTCTGTAAGAGTCTGTGGGTTTCTGTGAGAGTCTGTGTGTCCCTGTGAGCGTATGTGGGTCTCTGTGAGTGTCTGTGTGTCCCTGTGAGAGTCTGTGGGTCCCTGTGGGAGTCTGTGGGTCTCTGTGTAAGTCTGTGGGTCCCTGTGAGAGTCTATGAGTCTCTGTGAGAGTCTGTGTGTCCCTGTGTGAGTCTGTGGGTCCCTGTGAGAGTCTGTGGCTCTCTGTGTGAGTCTGTGGGTCGCTGTGAAAGTCTGTGTGTCCCTGTGAGTGTCTGTGGGTCTCTTTGAAAGTCTGTGGGTCTCTGTGTGAGTCTGTGGGTCCATGTGAGAGTCTGTGTGTCCCTGTGAGTGTCTGTGGGTCCATGTGGAAGTCTGTGGGTCTCTGTGTGAGTCTGTGGGTCCCTGTGAGTGTCTGTGGGTCCGTGTGGAAGTCTGTGGGTCTCTGTGTGAGTCTGTGGGTCTTTGTGTGAGTCTCTTGGTCTCTGTGTGAGTCTGTGGGTCCCTGTGAGTGTCTGTGGGTCTCTGTGTGAGTCTGTGTGTCCATGTGAGTGTCTGTGTGTCTCTTTGAAAGTCTATGGGCGCCCGTGAGAGGCTACATTGTGACTGGGTGAAGTGTGGTCCATCACTCACATTGTAAAATCCTTCCCCCGCACCTTCGACTAGCACGGTTGGCTACGTACGGCGCAAAGAAGTTCAACATACATACAATCACACACTCTTGCAAGGGGTACAAATGGAATCCATTTAGTGACTCCAGACCCCATCCAATGGATTCTCCACACCCAATACACAGAGTTACAAACTTTTGCCCGTTGCTTTCCGAGAAAGAGCATCATCATCATCATAAATGAGCAGTAGCAGCAGCCAGTGTCATCACCATGCAACACACGACCTCATCATATCTCATTGTTTCACTCCATTGATTGCTGCTGTTGATGCTTCTGTTGCTGCTACTGATGTTGCTGCTACTGCTGCTGTTGCTGCTGTTGCTGCTATTGCTGCTGTTGCTGTTTCTGCTACCGCTGTTGCTGCTTGTGTTGCTGCTGCTGTTGCTGCTGCTTCTGTTGCTGTTGCTGCTGTTGCTGCTGCTGCCGCTGTTGCTGCTGCTGCCGCTGTTGCTGCTGCTGCTGTTGCTGCTGTTGCTGCTACTGCTGCTGCTGCTGTTGCTGTTTCTGCTACCACTGTTGCTGCTTGTGTTGCTGCTGCTGTTGCTGCTGCTGTTGCTGTTGCTTCTGTTGCTGTTGCTGCTGTTGCCGTTGCTGCTACTGCTGTTGCTGCTGCTGTTGCTGCTGCTGTTGCCGCCGCCGCTGTTGTCGTCGTGTTCTCTGAAGGCGATGCCGTCATCCCCATGGTCCCCAAGCCGGACCCGGCACACCCCCCCTTCCCCCTGCCCGCAGCCTCCCCTCCGCCCCCGTGCCCGTACCGACCCCGCGAGCCCCTGTTCGCGACCCCCCTGTCCGGCGCCTTCGCCTCCGCACCGGCGTGTGCGCAGGGCTCCGCTCTGCTGCCCCAGGGTCTCTTCCCGGCGCACTGCGTGGCGCCGTGCGTGGTGCCCTACCCGCCATGTTGCCGCGTCATGCACCACGTGCAAGCGGCGCACAAAGCGGCCGACGCTGCCGATGACCTCCACGACGCGTGCGTCCGCCTGGCCGCTCTGCAGCACGCGGTCCTCCTGCAGGCTCTGAGGCCGTTCCCAAGCTGAGTCCGGTGCTGTCGTGGTTCGAAGGGGGTCCTGGAAGAGGGGTGGGTGGGGAGGTCTTGAAGGGGGTCTTAATGGGGGTCTGTAGCGACATCGCACCCCCCCTCCCCCACCAGAACCATCATGGCGTTCTCCTGTCGAGCGGCATCTGCTCGGGTTGATAACTGGGCGAGAGGCGGTGTGGAAGTTGGGTGGTCGTCAGCGTTGATGTCGCTACTACGCTGGGCCATCACTTCAGTCCTGCTCGTGTGGGCTCACAGCAACAGCAGCAGCACAGGCGAGCGAAGGCTGTTCCACGGACAGCGTCTGTCCAAGCCTCGACCCCGACTCGCGCGCTCATCCCACGCGGCGCGCGGCGTCACTCGCGCTCATCACGAACGCTCCTCCTGGCTTCGAGAAACAAAGAGACAGACGAACAGAAACCCCGAAATGTTCACTTCGTCGAAGGAATGAAGTTCACGCGACTCGCCAAATGACCCCCCCCCCCCCCACAACAACAACCGCCATTCGCCACTAAGTGGCAGTGACGTCACCACGACGCTTGTGCCAGGCCAAGTGCACCTTGAGGCCACGTGAAGTGTCGAACGCCCACTGGCAGGAGGTCACGGGGCAGACCCAGGTGCCACGGGTCCCCCCCCCACACACAAAAGCCACCGACATTCGGAGCGCATTCACCTACTCAATTATTGGCGCCCGAGAATGAGCGCACCCTTCGCGATTGCGACACAGGAGAGGTGAGGGGAGGGAGGGGCCGTCCATAAATGATGTCACGCACCTGGGGGGGGGGTCAGATTTTTGTGACGATGTGTGACGAGGGAGGGGGGTGTTTAATAAATGTGACGTCACATCAAAATGCGCAACTTTAAATACATATATTGTTATAACAACACTCCTACAACATCAGAGTGCAGCGCCACATTAAACACGCACTACAATAACAATAGTTTAAAGCGATTTGAAGCATGTTTTATTTTCAAAATGGAAATATGGTTTTGGAGGTGGGGGGGAGGTGTGGCAGAGCTTTGTGACGTCATATTTGAGAGGGGGGGGGGTCTGACTCTTTGTGACGCCGTGTGACGAGGCGGGGGGGGGGGGTCAAAAATCGTCCAAAATCGCGTGACGTCATTTATGGACGCGTGGCGACGTGCGGAGCTGTTCCCCGCGACGTGAGCGACACGAGGACGGCTCGACACGATCCTCGCGCGCGTGCCCGTGACGTCTCCTCCCGGCGTCCTCCGCAAGGGGGGGGGGGGGGTCCGAACCGGACACCTCGGCGCAGTCGCCAGCAGGCGCCGTGGCAGTAGCGCGTCGTTTGTCGCCGTCGATGAGGATGGCTGTGGGTTCGCTCGCGGTGTTTTACACGACCTGGGAGCTGCGAGAAGGCGGATTCTTGCAGCGGGGCCCCGCCTTGACCAATCATCGCGTGTGAGGGATGGCGCGTGCACGTTGTGTGTTTCTAAACCGCGCGGAACCGAATGCCTTAATGTCGCATCGCACACACGAGATAGTTGGTGGGTGTCGATTGGAATCACCACGACGACGCTTGAGTCCCAAAGCGCTTGAGATTTTGAGCCGAGCGACTTCGCGTTGAGCGGCGAGTCGAGTTATCTCTCGGGGCTTGACGCACTTGAAGGTGTTCCTCCACGCGCAGCCTGCGCTCACTCAAGTCGGCTCTGTGCACCGAGATGTCTGTGTACGGGTCGGCTTCAAGATGTTCGCGTGACCTCCAAGTGATGTGTAACTACGCCTGTGTAAATTTCGATTTAAAGCTTTCGTGACTGCAGGGATTCATCTTCTTGGTTCTTTCGGTAAAGTCACGTAGAAGGGAAGTAATAAAATAATGAGATTCAGACGCTGTCTCCCCGACAGACCTGGTCTTCACCTGAGGACGGCTGCTTGCGTTGTGGCCGAAACGTCGTGAGAATTATTTTATTATGTTTTATTTTTATTATTTTATTACTTCCCTTCTACGTGACTTTACCGAAAGAACCAAGAATACGCCTGTGTAATTCTTTACGTGTGTGTCTGTGTGTGTGACTGGGCATTGCCCTCCCTCCCACCATAACTCTTTTCACCCTGGACACTTCACGTTCAGGAGGATGGTCCCGTTACGCGCGTTCCACAAAAGCCATCGGGCGCCCCTGAGACCATCTCTGGAGCGTGCACGCGCAGCGCGTTTCCAGCAGGCAGGGTCACGTGGTGTTGGCCACCCACCCCTTCGTGTGCTGTGCCGGCCTTCATAGGTGCTCGCTAACAGCACTTGCCCCAACAGTCTATTAAGGCTATGCGGGGGATCTTTGTCTTGTGTGTCTGTGTGAGTCTCTGGGAGTGCGTCAGTCTGTGTGTTTGTATGTGTGTATGTCTGTGGGTGGGTGGCCTTTATAGGTGCTCGCTAACGGCACTTGCCCCAACAGCCTGTTAAGGCTACACGGGCGATTTTGTCTTTGTATATCCGTGCGCCTAAATTTGTGGACGTGAAAGCACAAAACGTGGCGGTCGGCAAAACACAACTCGCTGCGGATGATGGAGAGTCTGGGCCGATTCTACACAGCAGATCGAAATCCCTAGAAAAGTAAAATAAGTATAACCAATTAAAACAAAGTTTTTCACTATAAATCCTTTATATGCGTGGCGGCTAGAGTCCTCTCGTCCTCTGGCTTGAGATGGCTGCCACCTATGGGTCAGATGATTGCATTGCACCATTAAGCAATTGGTAATTAAATATAATATTTTTGTCCTAAAAAGTGTAAAATTTTGGAAAAATTGTTTCACGAACATTAATTGTCACGCACAACGAGTCTGTGTGGAAAATGTCAGCTCGATTGGATCACGGGAAGTGGGTTAAAAACGACCGAAAGATTTGCACGGTCCTAAGCAAGCAAGCGAACTTAATATAAAGGATTTAATGATCGCAATGGGTCGCCACTTAGAGGTGACATGGCAGTGGAACGTGCGCCACAACGCGGTGGGTTTAGACAACGCACGGCACGAATCCGTTTCGAATCACGCCGAAGAAAGGGAGTGCGATGGCAGTGGCCACACGCAGAAGCTTGTAAAGCCACGAGGAACAGAATGAGACAGGCGACGGGAGGGCACAGAACTCGGCTGATTGAAGATGTCCACTTGCCGTTTGAGCATCGGGCAGAAGCAAAGGTGGCACTGATTGCGAGTAAATCTCAAAGGCCGAAGGCAGAGCCGGGAGGGCACGATCGTCGTCAACGTTGGTTGGAGAGATTGTATTCCGGATCTCTATAGCGCAAAAAAAACCCCTGTAATAATAATCACGGCACTGAAATCATTCTGAAGAAGAGGATGAGAAGGAGGATGAGCCCGATGTGAGAGCGCCTCTTCGCGCCGTGGATTCGGGACTGCTTCTGCACGAAATTGGAGACCTCGAATCGACTTGTTTTAAAAAAGTTGGCTTGGGCAGACCGGAGAGATGGTGATGCTGGGCAGCGGGCGAGGGTTTGGAGGGGAATTGCAGAAGAGTAAGAGTCCACCAGCGTGGAGATGGAGCGCTGAGGTCACTTCAAGGGCGGTAGCGAAATGTGTTGTGACGTGGGCAGGGCAGCACGTGGTCGCAACGACGTGGGGAGGAAGCCATCGTGGTCTGACATGTATGTCCACGCGTGCACACACGTGTGTGTGTGTGTGTAAATATTTGTATACTGTACGCGTGCGTGTGAGTAAAGTTCTACGTTTCGATTTAAAGCTTTCGTGACTGCAGTGATTCATCTTCTTGGTTCTTTCGGTAAAGTCACATAGAAGGGAAATAATAAAATAATAAAAATAAAACATAATAAAATAATTCTCACGACGTTTCGGCCACAACGCAAGCAGCCGTCCTCAGGTGAAGAACAGGTCTGTCGGGAAGACAGCGTCTGAATGTCATGCTTGGTGGAGTTCATTCAGACGCTGTCTTCCCGACAGACGCTGTTCTTCACCTGAGGACGGCTGCTTGCGTTGTGGCCGAAACGTCGTGAGAATTATTTTATTATGTTTTATTTTTATTATTGTATTATTTCCCTTCTACGTGACTTTACCGAAAGAACCAAGAAGATAAAGTTCTACTGCTACGAGAAATCACGCGGACAGATCTGCCATGAGCGCGGAATGTCGCAATACAGCACTCTCCCGAGACGACTCGAAGCACGTGCATCGCCTCGACGTTTTCTTCGTCGACGCGTCCACGCACTTGGCGAGTTATAAACCCACGCGGCATCATGGGACGCCTTTTGGCGTCATCTGGTCGAACACCATATGAGACTAGGCTCTAAAGAAAGCTGTCTCTGGTGTGGACCAATCAGTTTCAAACACAATGCATAAATTATCAGAGTATTGTTTTTTGTTTGCATTTGACTGCAAGTATTGTGGTTCATGTAAGCATGATTCCTTGCAAAAGGTGTCAGTTTTGTTGCCAGAAAAAAGGGGAAAAACCCTATTAAAAACCCACGGCAGTTATTGCTCTTTTGTTTTTGGAATAATAATTAATCGTTTCCGAGACATTTCACTTGCGGGCGTTGAAGAAAAGTGACGCTTTTTGTAAACGCGGCGTCTCGAGCGGCAATTGTCATTGTTGTGTTTTTCAGACCCCGAGGGATACCTGTGGACTGTGTTTGTGGAGACGGCTGTTTGACGTTTAAACGGTGCAGGCGATCGTTACGATTTCTCCACTTTTCTCCCGGACAGCGATCGACACATCCACTCTTCCCGCAATCCCTGCGCTCTGTTCCCGACGTTTCACGGCAAACGTTCGACAACGACGCCACCCTGAACTCTGTACAACACCGCAGTGGGGGGGCTTTATTGTTGTCTTCTTGTGTTTTACGTGATCATCGACGCAACTCCACCAGCCACAGTTATGCTGATGATGATGATCACGATCGTTTCCAAGGGTTTCAAGTTCATCCGTTTAATAACGCAACTCTCTGAACGCTCGTCTCGAATAAAGATCGCTCATGAACTTAAAAGCCGTGGTCATCGCAGGAAATCTCTCTGCCGGTTTGGCTTGGCGCGCGTGCATTGGCGTTGGGTGCAGTGGCTCGCTTCAAGCGGCGCTGCCCTACGAAGCCGCATCTACCGAGTTCGAATCCAGGCCACGGCCGACAACAGCGGCGAGTGATTTTTAACCGGTCCCAGGCCTCTCTATCTCCTTCACCAGGTAACTCCAAAGACCGCTTCGTCCAGCAGCTGATGCATCATAACCGATGACGATGATGACGATGACAAAGACATTATTACGCAACGACGTCGTTACGTAACACTGCTGGGTGAAGGCCTCCTCCACGTCGCGTCGGCCATGGGAGTTGTTTGCACGTCCACCACCACCATCAACTACGCCTGCCCAGCCTGGGCTGGTCGCGTTGCTTGAAGTGCATCGCATCGAGAACCACTGCACCTGCTCAGGCTACGCGTACAGCATCCTCTGTGCCTGGCTGTGCGCCTCGATGCCGAATGTCCAAGCGTGTTCCTTCGTACGTGCGGGTTAGCTACGTGACGCGTCGTCGTCGGTTGCAACAATCTCCAGTAGTTGGAGTGGAAATCCTGCTCAGGGTGGGAATGTTACTCGGCCACGTGAACCCTGCATCGCTTGGCCAACGGGGATGGTGGATCACGCAGAGGCTCCGTGTCCGCGTGGCTGCTGAACCTCTCTGGGAGCTCCGCTCTTCTCCCGCACTCACAAAGCGCCTTCGAACAAGGCACTGGCCAAACAGCCCCGGGCAAGACCCTCTTGAATAAGAGCCATAGAACGTATCATGATTATGCACATTATAATGACATGTCAGTGATGAGTTTCACGTTTCAAATCTTTCGGATAATGAATGCTCACGTGTTTTTCGACTTTCACATTTGAATAGAAAACATTTGAATAACTCTATTTGTGTGTTTAGTCACTAGGTTTTAGTCATTTTCAAAGAATAATAAACTCGCTTTATAACGCGCTAACAACTCGCGAATCGCGCGCAATGTTGTGATCGAGAACGCAGCGGCGCGGAGCCACGGCTCAAACCAACTCGCACACCACCACCCTGGGGGGGGGGGAGGGGGGTCCTAGGGGGTCCGGAGTGGGCACAGGGGGGTCCGGGGTGGGTCTCGAGGGGGTCTGGGTGGTTCCGGGGAGGGAGGGGTCCGGAGTGTGTCCTGGGGGGGGGGGGTCCAGGGTAGGTTCGGGGTGGGTCCTTGGGGGTATCTGGGGTGGGTCTGGTGTAGGTGGTTCGGGGTGTGTGCGCGGTGGGTCGGGTGGAGGTCCGAGTTGGTTCCAGGGGGGTCCGAGGTGGCTCCAGGGGGGGGGGGTCTGGAGTGGGTCCGGGAGGTGTGGGCTGGCGTCCGGGTGGGGTGGGGGGGGGGGCTCTGGCGAGGTTCTGGGGGGGGTGAAGTGGCGTGCTTCGTGTCACGTGTAATGTTGTGTCACGTGTAGTGTTATGTCATGTGTCGTGATGTGTCACGTGTAGTGTTATGTCACGTGTCGTGATGTGTCACGTGTAGTGTTATGTCACGTGTCGTGTTGTGTCACGTGTAGTGTTGTGTCACGTCTAGTGTTGTGTCACGTCTAGTGTTGTGTATGGCCACCAGAGGGCAGCACGTAGCCATCTGTGGTATCGGGGTCATGGCGAGTCAAGGTGTCCAGGGAGAGGCAGGGCAGAAGCATGGATAGGGGTTAAAAGGGCACAATGCAGGGAAACAGCCTCTCCTATGGCTTGTGATGGGACGTTGTAGGGTGAACGTTGAGATTTATAAGGGCACGGGGTGACCAATAAGGTCTGGATTGGTCTGTAATAAGGTAGGACACTGATAAGGGGTTAACAGGTATACACTATATACTACACACTACGACACACTCCTATACCCTAGGATACAGTACACTATACACTACACCATTATACACTGCTATACCTTACACTATACACTACACTATAATACTTGTCAACCCATGCGGTTTACCCCGTATTCTTGTGCAGGGAAATTGAGTTTTCAGATTCATACGGCGTGCAGCCGTTTCAATTTGTTTGTATTTCTCCCTTGTGATGGGACTTTGTAGGATAGAAGTTGAGATTTATAAGGTGCACGGGGTTGACCAATACGGCTTGTATTGATCTGTAATAAGGTATGAAACTGATAAGGATTTGACAGACTTACTTCTGTCCGTGGCTCTGTTTCCTTATGGGTCAGCACATTCATTACTGGGACGGCTTGCACACAGAACCAACGATAGTTCAATCCCTATTAGCACTGCCCAGTCACCGGCCACAGAAAATTACTCAAGTGCGATGCCTGATGTGCAGGTGGACATCAGTAATATAATCAGTGCAAAGCAGTGGCGGCTCCTGCAGAATCTCTCAGGGGGGGCAAATGTCTGGATGATTTATAAGGATAAGGTCCACCCATGCAAAGGATAAATTAACAGCTTAAGCATGTAAAGGCAACTTCACTTCTTTAATATAAATGAAAAATAAAGTGACTCTTACAATACATCTTGTTTGTTTCTATACTCACTATTAATACAATCCACTCAAGTTTCTTTTATTAAAGATTCCACTAGGTGGCGACAAATAATATTGTTGGATACAACGTGCTTACGTATGATGACGTAAGCACGTTAGTGCGAGCCCTCCCGGAAGCCATAGAGAATGCATTGCAGCGCCCCCCGTTCGAAAAAAAGACATCTTTGAATGTAAGTCTATGGGACCACTCGGGGCGATTCTCAGCCGGAGGGAAATCGCCCAAAAAGAGGCGGTACTCCACAGAACGTAGCATGACGCTGATTGGACTATATCCAGAGGCACAGTGACGGCTAGCGTGACTCTGTGGTTGAATGACATTGGTGGTGCGTCGCCCAATCGCCCTAATGAAGAAACCGCCCCTGGTGCAAAGTCATGTATGGGACTAGAACAAAGACTGGTCCTGGTCATAAGAACGTGGAATTTCCATTTCTGTCTCGTAGATTGGTCTGATAAGGGGTTGACAGCTAGGGGCCATCCATTTGGTAGGTCTGCAAAAATCTGTCAAAACTTGACCCCTCCCCACCCTCCCTGTACGCACGCGGACTTTTAACACCCCCCACCCCCCGAATCCTATAGAACGGCCGATATTTAATCCACGCAGAAACGATCAAGGATTAATAATGTTAGCGTTTCTAAGCAAACAGATAGTCCACCGCCGGACGATCTAACTCATTTGAAGGCCAATGTAGACACATTATTATCGAGGCTTCACCGCCCTCCCCCCCATTGCCAGTAGACCTCCCATACACAAGCGAACGCATTTGGGTTAACCCCCCCCCACCCTCCCCCCTCCATGCGTACGCACTCAATGGATGGCCCCCTATGGAGCTCGGGGCTACGAGACGCTACGGGGGGTGGGGGGGTTAGAGAGACCCCGCGTCGCCGTTCAGAGCTCCTCCTCTCGAGTCCGTGGGTGACACCGCAGCTCGGTGCTGTAGCGCCGCCACGTGGCCAAAACCACGTGGTACAACTGCAGCAGAGGCCACACTGGGCGGTCTCAATCGGCAGCAGAGGTCGCAAACGGGTTTTGATTCCTTACCCGTACCCGGCCGCACCAGGGTCGCAAACGGGTACCCGTACCCTACCCTACCCGAACCCGGCCGGGTACGGGTAGGGTACGGGTATCGGTTACCTGATTGTGACCTCTGGGATGAAGCCATGTTGCAGGCGCGGGTGGGTTGATTCTAGGAACTTGAATTGTGAGAAGAGACAAGACGTTGGGAAATGAGTGACAAACGGTGACTCACCAGTGACTCACGGCCTACCCGTACCCGTACCCGGCCGCACCAGGGTCGCAAACGGGTACCCGTACCCAGCCGGGTACGGGTAGCCGGGTATCGGGTAGGGTACGGGTATCGGGTACCCGGTTGCGACCTTTGATCAGCAGCAGGGAGAGCGGCACCGCGCGGCGCCTTCGCGGGGTTCGGTTCGCAGCGGGAACCGCGCTTCGGGCAAACTACGAGACGCCGAAGCGTCGGCGATGAGCCCTGGCGGAGAATGGCGTTCTGTGCTGTAACTAACATGGACGCGCGCTAAACAACCTAACCAACATGGACGCCCTCTAAACAACCTAACCAACATGGACGCCCGCTAAACAACCTAACCAACATGGACGCCTGCTAAATAACCTAACCAACATGGATGCCCACTAAACAAGTTAACCAACATGGACGCCCACTAAATAACCTCACCAACATGGACGCCTGCTAAATAACCTAACCAACATGGACGCCCGCTAAATAACCTCACCAACATGGACGCCCGCTAAATAACCTAACCCACATGGACGCCCGCTAAATAACCTAACCAACATGGACGCCCGCTAAATAACCTAACCAACATGGACGCCCGCTAAATAACCTAACCAACATGGACGCCCGCTAAATAACCTAACCAACATGGACGCCTGCTAAATAACCTAACCAACATGGACGCCCGCTAAATAACCTAACCAACATGGACGCCTGCTAAATAACCTAACCAAGATGGACGCCCTCAAAACAACCTAACCAACATGTGGTGTCGAATTTGTCGAGTCTGGTAGAAGGCATCAGGAGCGACGATTGGGAGTGGTGGCATTCGAGTGAGAACGCTGTTCCAGGAATGATTTTGGCATGCTACATTCATTGTGCCTAATTGTTATCCTCATATATATATTTTTAGAAAGCCATACACAGAATAGTAATATAGGGTAGCCTAACCAGTGTAAATTATGCCAAATTTTGTCGTGTGAATCTTTGCAATACTGTATACTATATATATGATAGTTTTTTTTTGTAAACTTTAATTAGATACTGAATGTAGATCAATTAATTCTCTATGCCCATGATTGTTAATGGTCACAGTGTCTACGTATGAAGAATAACCACGTGGCTTATAACGTTCACGAATAACATCAAATTATAAATGACAAATCAGTTGCTTCAGAATTTCATTCAGTGGGATGCATCTGAGAGCACATCCACCGAGGAGATGTAGTGATGCAATGTCTTGTATGTGTATGTATTTCGAACTTCTGTCGCACCGTACGTAGCCGTATACGTCTCACAATACTTTTTATTCAAAGTTGTAGCGCTTAAAATCTATTCAATTATACCACGTGTCACTTTGTTGCCATAATTTTTAAAAGTAACAATGGGTCACATTTTTTATAGTGCTATAGCGGCTTGGAGGAGGCCTTCATCCAGCGGGGGATTGACCATTGCTGATACTTTCAAATCACAACCAGTGGTGCTGGCTCAGTTAACTGGCACCGCGACTTTGTTTTTAAATCCTTTATATTAAGTTCGCTTGCTTGCTTAGGACCGTGCAAATCTTTCGGTCGTTTTTTAACCCACTTCCCGTGATCCAATCGAGCTGACATTTTCCACACAGACTCGTTGTGCGTGACAATTAATGTTCGTGAAAAATATTTTCCAAAATTTTACACTTTTTAGGACAAAAATATTATATTTAATTACCAATTGCTTAATGGTGCAATGCAATCATCTGACCCATAGGTGGCAGCCATCTCAAGCCAGAGGACGAGAGGACTCTAGCCGCCACGCATATAAAGGATTTATAGTGAAAAACTTTGTTTTTACGGGTTATACTTGTTTACACGTGGAGATGGGATAGCGAGTGTACGCGTGTTTGCATTGAAAATTCAATTCTTGCCCCTAAGTGGCTTTCCCCAGTGTGGCACACCCGGTGTTGGCAGCCCAGACAGGTGTGCGTGGCATCAATTGATGGGATGCCGTTAGCTTGCAATTCTTGCCTTGTCATGTGCTGCGACACATGATTATCTTGGCTGTCACTGCAATTGGTAAACCGGACTTTCCTGAAAATTATTTCCATATTTAAATACACAACATACCTTATATCGAATCTTGGAGGTGCGAATCTGCATGCGACCTAATGCAGTCATACTTAAGTTTAAGTTATTATTGTTTGGCAACAAAAAGCACCTCACTTATCATTAACACTGTGGCTTTAAAATAAAAATATAATCGGGAGTTGATGCTCACAGCAGTGCCGGACTAAGCTAGTGTGCGGCCTGTAGCATATGCTATAAAGGGGCCCTAAATATAAAAAACACGTAAATATTAAAAGACAAAATTTTAACTTGCACGGTAAAGTAATTGCATTTTTTCATTTGCTATACAGCCATATAATACGACAAATCGCTAACCTTAAACACCCAGTCGTTCAGAAAAGTTGAAGGCGGTATAGTACTATAGTAATAGAGCAAGTACAGAATCACCGAACCGGAATTGATAGCTTGAAAGCATTTGGCGCGGGGCTCTTGAAAGAGCGGGGCCCGTAGCTACTACGTGTGTAGTAGCTACGGCAGTAGCTACTACAATAGTAGTAGCTACTACATATGTAGCTACTTTTGCTACGAGGATAATCCAGCACTGGTTCACAGCCCAGCCAGCCACCGATGACTGCACATCTCAGTCACTTGCTTCGTCGTTTGTGCTTTTTGTTTTTGATGCAATTACTTAATTTGTTTATTTACTTTTTATTTCTCTCAGGAGTAGGGTTTTATATTTGCTTGGTGTGTGTGCGTTGGGCTTCTTTCGCGCCGTACATAGCCCTCCGCGTATCTGGGATTTTGTCCTTTTACATAATTACTGTACAGCGTTGTGGGATGCTGTTGGCATGAATGATGCTATAAAATGAAAGTATTATTATGATAAAACCCATTATTTCATAACAACAATTTCCTTGCACTTATTATACTTCTGAGTTTTAAATATTATCAGGACTGCTGCCTGTCCAGGTGTGCTCTGTGAAAACTCCGGTTGGGAATATCATTTGTCTCGTGAGCCGACAAGAATTGCGGAATTAAAGTTTGGAGAAGATAAAAGATAAATAAGGAAAGAGGTTCACTTGGTAAAAACTAATGTGTGTGGGCGCCGTGGTGGCGAGATGTTAACTACCTCGCCTGGTATGCAGGAGGTCGTGAGCTCCCTGACGCCTATACATTTGGAGTTTGCACGTTCTCCCCGTGGTCTATCACTTGGTAAAAACTAATATATGTGGGCGCCGTGGTGGCGAGATGTTAACTACCTCGCCTGATATGCAGGAGGTCGTGAGTTCCCGGACGCCTATACATTTGGAGTTTGCACGTTCTCCCCGTGGTCGCGTGGATTTTCCCCCACGTCCTCCGGTTTTTCCCTCCACATGCGTTCAGAGATGATACGCCACTTACAACGGCTGTCATTTGTGGCCAGGTCGCCTCTGAAAAATATCCATAGAGCTCAGCGGGCCTTACCTGCTCATATAAAAAATGTAGTTTTAGTTTAGTGTCGCACGTCAGCGCTGTTCACAGTGAGTGCTGATGGGAGCAACGTGCGTGTTGCTCCCATCAGCACGTAAAGCGCTTCACACGATGTCATCGCCGTCACCGCCGCTGTTGTTCTCGTGTCTCCGGCATCGCCGAGTGTCAATTCGTGACAGCGAAAGATGAAAATCTCGATTTTTTTTTAACGACGCTTGCTGTGCCGTGTTGTTTGTAGTGTTTGCAAAGTTGCATTGTTAGCTGTAGTATGGTTGTATTGATTAATTTTGGGAATTTTAGCGTTACTTCACCCCCCCTCCCTCCCAAAATGTTATACCTGTACGGAGTAATATTGATTAAAGTAATAATCCTTTCGTTGGAAAAGCCTGAAGCCTCGGTGTTCTGCTTTTCATGTCAGGTCCTGGCGAGAGGATGTTTGACAAACTTAACAAAGAATGGTGCAGCCCCAAAATCAACTTGGGTGTTGTTGTTCGATTTCCAACACAAGGTCAATCTAGGGCATTGTGGCAGTGTATAGCGGCTTATGTAAATAAAACCTGCTGATTTCATGTTTAAGCCATTCCTGTTGCCCTCCCGGTCCGAGAGATGTCATTGTTGTTGTTTTAAATCTTCCCTGGCGACCACTGTGAGCATGCACTGCATGCCATGATGGGCGCCAGGATCGCTAGATGTTAACTACCTCGCCTGGTCCACAGGAGGTCGTGGGTTCGATCCCGATCCCGACCCTGACATCTACATATTTTGAGTTTGCATCTTCTCCCCCCGTGGTTGCGTGGATATTTCTCCGGGTCCTCTGTTATTTTCCCCTCCACGTTTAAAAAAAACATGCATTTAGAGTATTTGGTTGCTATACGTTTCACCATGACAAGCCACTTTGTTGAGTTATCATTTGAGGCCACGTTGCTTCTGAAAACGTGCTATACAGCTCAGTGGGCCTTACCGAGTAAAAAAAAAATCGTAACAGAGTGCCGGTGTGAGATAATATGTTAATCCCCGTAGAATTCTAACCGTAAAATCCGAATACTAAACATCATTTGAGCCCCCATGTGGTAATTTGACGTCCCTGCCTGGTGCGGGAGTTTAAGCAATGGGTACATTTCTTAAATCCCCCCCCCCAGCCGTTCTGTTCACCTATTGGTATCAATCGGCGCACCACAGTGAGTTGATTGGCAGGTCGTGTGTGGTGTGGTAGTGTGGTTTACACCCGCCTCTCTCCAAGACATCTGGCCACTGTGGAAAAGTTGGTCCAAGATAACGTCTAGAGCAGTGAGTGGTTCAAACCTGGGGTCCACGCATCCCCTGGGGGTGCGGAGATGCCCTTTCTGGGGGTGCGAGGCACGGGCAGATTTTTTTTGAAGGTAAATAACTGAAACACAAATTTAGCATGGGCACATTAAGTACAACTTTCTTTGTTTCATCAAACCTTAGGTATGTGTAGTGACATAGAACTAGCTTTGTAGCAGCATAGTGCTGGCTGCTGGCGGGGAAGGGGATCTGCAGTTTACAGCAGCCCTGACGTCAGCAGGCCACGTGATACACCAGAGGGGATATTTGGGGGGAAGGTTACAGAAGGGGCACGTGGGGGAAGCCCGGGAACCCGCTAGTAGGTTCTAGAAAGGGGGCGTGGCCGGGGCGGAGCGAGGCCACGATGGGAGCATAAAAGGGGGCTCTGAGCGAGAGCTCGGGGCTGTCGTTTGGAGTGGAATCCCCGTCGTGCTGTTGAAGATCGGCGCCATCGTCGCTGTCGTTTCGTCGCCATCGTCGCTGTCGTCTTCACTCGACATTGCGCTTCTAGACGGTAGTTGGCTGTCTAGGTTCAGCACCGTCAGACGGCTAGCGTTGTGTGTAGGCTAGCGACGCACGTAGAGTTGTGTATAAACGAGCGACAGAAGAGTGTGTACCAGCGTAGGGCGTGTATTGTGCAAAGGGTGCTCGGTTAAATAATAAGTAACATAAAAAATAAACTTTTTCAAAAACACGCTTTAATGAAATGTACCGTACTAGTAATGGCAGAACTCCACGACTCCAGGAAGTGGCCCCGAAGTTTTCCATAATGTAAGGGACCGTGATAATTTACAGTCAACGTCAGATTACCGTGGACAATTAGAGCCAAGCCAAAACATAACATATAAAAAAATCATGTTTTAAAATATATTTTTTTTTATGATAGAATATAGTATTGTCATCAGTATGACATACGTATACCAAGTTTGCAGTCGATACCACATTGGGAAGTGGGTTAAAATTTTGTTACAAGATTTGAGGATACAACAACGACAACGACAACAACAACAACAACAACAGACAGAGTGAGTTAATAAAAAGCGTGTAATAAAATAAGTGCCTCCAAGTCTTCGCGTCTCCGAGTAAGTCACTACATATGTATTAACATTGTACATTTGTTTTTTACGATTGCGAATCAAAGGGGTGAAAGGCTGCAAGGTTAAGAGTCACATCTCTAGAGAGACTCTCTCCAGGGCTCTCTCACGTGGAGGCTCTTCCACCAGCATTGGTGTGAGCCAGACATTGCAGGTCTGCACCTTTGTCACCAATGGTCAAACAACCCCCACGACTCACACTGCATGCGGTGGCCTTCATCCAGCGGTGGATTGACAGAGTGCTGTCATAATTATACGTGTAATTTGTTTAACTTTTTAATGTATATAAAAAAAAAGGTATCTTGAAAAGTAATCATCCAGTACAAGCTCAGTACCGTAATGGTAATTTTGTTACACGCTTATAATGCAGTCAGTCGTCTTACCCAATTTCACTGCCTGCTGTTGGGAATGTGACTGCAGTGATTCATTACTTCCCAGCACTAAATGTTCGTAGCAGTAGG
This sequence comes from Lampetra fluviatilis, assembly GCF_964198595.1. Taxonomy (NCBI): domain Eukaryota; kingdom Metazoa; phylum Chordata; class Hyperoartia; order Petromyzontiformes; family Petromyzontidae; genus Lampetra; species Lampetra fluviatilis. Next base: position 3,518,168 of record NC_136320.1, read on the forward strand.
TCACTGCGCCCTGACCTCAAGCGTCGAATGGTATTTGGCAGGAAAATTTGCTGGTAAATCGGAGGGCAAACCAAACTAAAAACGGTCAGAACCGTCGGGGAAAAAAAAAACCAACGTTCAACTTTTTAACGCGCCGTCTGACTCGGGGGAGAGGACGACTCAGAGGCGAGAGGAGAAACCGCGAACAAACGGAAGCGGCAGCCCAATAATTGCTCAAACTGCACAGTCCTCTTTGTCTTCTTGGTTCTTTAGGTAAAGTCACGTAGGATGGAAATAATAAAATAATAAAAATAAAACATAATAAAATAATTCTCACGACGTTTCGGCCACAACGCAAGCAGCCGTCCTCAGGTGGAGAACAGGTCAGTCGAGAAGACAGAGTCTGAATGACACACTATTTAAGCTTAAATAGTCGCTCCAAGTCTGGGGCGTGTCATTCAGACGCTGTCTTCTCGACAGACCTGTTCTCCACCTGAGGACGGCTGCTTGCGTTGTGGCCGAAACGTCGTGAGAATTATTTTATTATGTTTTATTTTTATGATTTTATTATTTCCATCCTACGTGACTTTACCGAAAGAACCAAGAAGATGAATCCCTGCAGTCACGAAAGCTTTAAATCGAAATTTAGTCCTCTTTGTATGAATACACATGTGCACCGATGCCTACTTTATTGAGGGCGATGTTGGCACCTAAGATAAAAGATTGATTGCTTTGTTGAGATGTCTCCAGCCAATCAGTGAGTGGTTTACACGCACGAGGAAACCGGAGCACCCGGAGCAAATTCACGCGTGCGAGGGGGGAACGCCGTATCCCGTGGCGACGGAACAGCTGGAGACCACATTCGCTTTACCACTTTCATCTGGCGAGCCAGGGTAAGGACTCCTCCTCCTGTGCCCACGGGAAGGCAGTTGCACAACATTTGTGTGGCCCTCAAATCCTTTGCCTCCACAGTACTGGGTTATAGGCGCGCACCACTGCGTCCCAGCTCAAATAGTGCAACGCGGTGTTTTAAAACTACCGTGCGGAAAGACAGCGATGGAGTTAATATCTCCAGATGACCATTAGTGCTGCTGTTGTGGACAATATAACAAACCGAATAAGCAGACAAGACGTCTTTGTTACATATCAGTCTCTGCTTAAAACATTTATTTTTCAGTAGGTAATTTTATAATAGTTGAGATTAAACGTTCCCAGTTCAGTACTCCAATTGTATTGCAACAGTCGCCATCGCAAACGCAGAGAATGTGATGAACGTTGCCAGGCATTGCGCCGACAAGCATGCTAGGTGGCGGTAGGCAGATTTTTTTTTTAACTCAGGTGGCATATGCTAAAAAAAATGCTGCTGATTTCAACAAATGATTGACCCGTTCCCTGTTAATAATTGCCTTTTGTTAACTGCCCTACTTTGAAGGCAAATTAGCAGCAGGGGCAGCACTGTTTGCACAATGGCTCTGAGCACGCTTTTCAGGCATGATCAGTGTTCTGGTAAAAGTCCACACGTACCCAGCTGGTGTTTAGACAGTTGATGCAGCCAGCCAGCCAGCCCTTAAGTGGGCCTTAAGGGATATAGTTAATTATCTCTACACAAAACACATACATCCTATTGGAAATGCAGTCGCTTTGGCCAACTTTATTGCTCTCTGTAAGCACCGTTTCATTATTACACAAAAAAATGAATGGCAATTAAACCTCATGAATGAAGGTGGCACGGGCTTGACTTTTAAAATAAATAACACGAGAGGGCCCTTGCCTATAATACCTGGCAGTTTAACCGGCATTGATCCAAGCCAGTCTCACTCTACTGATTCAACACTGTACGTTGAAGTCGGTCCGGAGTTTGCTTGCTTTAAATCAATGCTGCTGAAATAATTCACTCCCAGAAGGTAGCCGGACTAGTCAATGGGTTGTGTAAGAAATACTCATTCATTATCCTGGAGAGAGACGAAGGGAAGAGACGCGTTGTCCGCTGGGCCATTTTGTTATTGACACTCCCTACAACGAGGTGAATGATTATTTTGTGTTAAAACACGTTGATGTAAGTTTGGGTTGTTAAGTGTAAATATTAGTCCTTCAATGATTCGTTAAAGGGGTCGCCAAAGGCCTAATGCTTGCAAACATCTGGTGCTTTTTTTGTCCGTGTTTGTGTCGTCAAGTTACGGGCCACAGCCTTTTGGGTAAGTCCCTCGTGGCAACACAACTTTGCACTGCTGCAGGTTGAGTCATATTAATATACACGCATATATTTCGACACACACTTTCATACATCCTATCAACTGTCACCGGGAAGCGTTAAAAAAAACTATAAATATCTGTATTGTTTTTAAAATATGGAATTCCACACCCATCCCTAATTAAATAGAGAAAGGCAGGTACGTATACACGTTTTTGTTGTTGTTGTCGTTGTGGCCGAAACGTCGTGAGAATTATTTTATTATGTTTTATTTTTATTATTTTATTATTTCCATTCTACGTGACTTTACCGAAAGAACCAAGAAGTTGTTGCAAATTTTAAACAATAAAAAGTTGCGTAAAGTTTTCGCGTCAGCACTCAGCCTCCACGCGGCAGAGATTCAACGCGGCCGCGGTGAATTTCCGCCCGGCGCGTGCCGAACGAGCCGGGCGGCCCCACCGCAGGGCTGGTAAATGAAACGACGACCTTTGACCTTTCTCAGGTTGCACGGGCAAAAACACCTCGGCTCGGATTGAGGTCACGCAATTACCCGCAAACTAAATTGTTACGACAGAATAAATACAAATCCGAGCAATGTCTCGCCTAGCCTTCCACCCACCCACCCACCCACCCCCCTCCGGGGTTAACTAGGTTTTCCTCGCAAAAAAAAATGGAGATAATGAATCTCAATAGCTTCGCGGTTAAATTTAACACGGCGATTGACCCCGACACCCACACTGCACTCGGTCAGATTGCATAGTCAGCTGAAACCAATTGTTCTGAAATTAATGTTTGCTGTAGGTAAGGGCGCAGTCCACGGTGGCAGTTAGCTCAGCCCATCATGCCTCTGCGGTCGCTAAAATTAATGCCGCTTTGTGGAAAGTCAGCAGTGGTTGCCATAAGAGAGGGGTGCCAGTCCATTTGCTCATTTGATCTCGAGGTAGCCTCACTGAGTCCGAATACTTCTTTAATTCTTCGAAAGTTCTTGCTTGAGATATCGGACTAATTTTTGAGAACGTCCACACGTAAAACGGGGTTGACGGGGTGGGTGGGGGAAGAGTTCAGGGATGAAAATGTCAGACAGCGACCTACTTTCTCCTTCTTCTTGGTTCTTTCGTTAAAGTCACGTAGAAGGGAAATAATAGAGTAATAAAAATAAAACATAATAAAAGAAATGTTTTTTATTTAGTATTTTGCTATGTAAACTTTTATTTATTTATTAAAAAATAATAAAAAAATTTGTAATTTTTTTTTTAGCTTTTTAATGTTTTTTATTTATTTATTTTATTATTTCCCTTCTACGTGACTTTACCGAACGAACCAAGAAGATGAATCCCTGCAGTCACGAAAGCTTTAAATCGAGACCTACTTTCTGTCCTGCCTTCCTGCTCGTGGGGGTAGTTGCCCTGCAGATGGGTGTGTCGTGCACGTGACACCGAGTGAATCTCCGGCCACAGTGCTTGGTTTCCACACAGACTGTCATCTCTTAATCTACCAGACGATCAAATCACCCAGCAACGTGCCCCATCTCGCAAGCCAAGCTGGGTAGAACCTGGATAGTGCTTCGGTAGACAGCAGAGGGCAGTGCACGCAAATGCAATTGTTGTACCCGATTAAGCTCCCATGTCTATTCACGTCACCACCAATAGCGTAGTGACCATCAGTTTCGTGAAGTATGGTCAAACAACCCTCCGTGAACTGCACAGCATTACGTGGATCCTCAACTAGCAGTGGATTGGCAAAAGGATCATGGACGCACCTTCACAATATCTTAGTGACAGCAGCATTTTGTGGAGCATCGGCAATCCTGGCAACGCGTCAGCACTGCGAGTGTGAACGTGCCGCTTTATGAAGAGACTCGGGCACAGGAAAATAGATGTACGTAGATTGATTTATTTATAACGAGGAGTGAACAGAATTCGCACGTACCTCTCATTTCGCGGTGTTAAACGACGACACGCACATCAGCTCCTTGGCGTGCAGAGCAACTCAAAGTCATGGAAGGGACGACTCGACTCTCAACACCAAACGTGATGCGTGCTCACGAAACGGCTCCTTCACGATAGGTCTGCGGTAGTCGCGGCGACGCACTGCTTGTGCGATGATTGCCACGGTTATTCTGCATTTATAATGCCTTTTCTTCACGTTGCGTCGCCACGTACATCCCAATTGTGCGCGAGATGCGTCCATTTATTAATAGGCATTTCATACATTTGATATTCGCGACAATGATGGCGCGAGGCTATATCACAAAGGCGCTCTGTTTCACTGACGTAGTTTGAAGTTGTTCCAGTGGGGGGCGATGTTAATGTACGGAACGCCAATTGAGCAATCTGCGCCGTAATTGTAAAAAAAAAAATTGCCAAAATTTTACCGTGACGCCGGCATGCAACGGCTTACTTTTTTCGGATGACATCACGGGATATCTAACGCCCGCCATGAAACAAATGGTTGAATATTATTGAATGGTTCGTAGACCCCCGCAGTATTAACTGGGGCAGCCTGCTGGAATCGAACCGTGAACCTCTCTGCAACGAGCAGAGAGGTTCCTCCAAGAAACTTGGGAGGACAGGGCAAAGCTAATTCCGGTGAGCCTTCTGTAGGCCTCACCCACTACAATCACACGGAGGGGCTCTCGGCCCATGTATATACACCGTTGCATTACAACGGATATCTCGTACACGACTGCCAAGTACGGTGCAATATTTAATGATGCCCGAGGATGGGCTTCAAGCCTGGAGAAAAAGCATACTTTTGCAGTCACAGGAGACAAAGATGAAACCAGAATGGCCATTTGCTTTCAGGTCTGAAATCAGGACTGAAATCCAGGTCAGTGCTGGATCGGTTACAGCATCAAATCCCATTGCCTTGTGAAGGTAAAAGGGATTCGGGTTCCAGTCATTTTTATGCTTCGTGTGTTCGGCACGCACACACTCGCTGCGTGCATTTCTTTTGTCAATTTCCAAACCAGCATTGTACAAAACGCAGCAACCTTAGCTCCACTTGCGGCTGCCCGCTCTGACCTGGATTCAGTTGGGTCACACGGGTTCAAATCGCGGACAATCACAAGAACTTTGACGCACGTTGTCAATTTCCAGGTGCAATATTTACAAGTGTCGGGACCCACGCGGTGAATTAATCTATAAACGTAATCGCTTTCCCTCGATAAAAGTAAAGGCCTCATATACGGTCTCAAATACGCGGTTGCTTTGTGACCTTTAAACTTTGACCTCTATGGGGTTTAAAATCGCTCTCGAACGGTTTACACAAATCCTTTATCTTACTCGCGCGTTTAATATTTGGACTTTTAAAAATCAAACTTCCCAAATGCAGCCTCCCTCCTGAAAACCCCCCCAAAGTTTTTACACCCAAGGAGGCTTTGCTGGGTAAATAATTGATGATTATCAATGGGTCTTATCAGCAAAAAAAAATCACCTCGGGTGATTGTGGTGAGTATGGTATGGCAAAAACCAATAAGGGGTAGTCAAGCAGTTTTAATATTAGGGCACACACACTCACACTTGTCAATGTATTTCAGCAGCATCATTGCACATGTTTGTATGGCACTATGCATAATACCTTAACTTTGGCTTAACAATAAGCCTAATAATAATACAACCTAATAATAGGTTTGTGTGACATCTTTAGTCCTGCTTTAAAAAAAAAGTGACCTTTTACACATATATACAGCATTTGAGATTATGAATAAAGACAAAGATCCCCCGTATAGCCTTATCATACTGCTGGGGCAAGTGCAGTTAGCAGCACCTATGAAGGCCGATACGATACACGAGGGGGTGGGTGGCCAGCACCACGCCCGGCCGCCTTTGTCTCCCCAGTTGCAGTGTTTACACATCACACTCGGTACTCATTTTAGGCTGCGTAGACCTAGGGGAGGCCCAAGCCTGGATCAGATATTCGTCACTGTTGTTGGCCATGAGTGGGAATTGAACTCGGGTCGCCAGGTTCGTAGCGCAGCGCGCTTACCACATTGATGAATAAAGTGTACACATTCACACACATGTTCCATACATGTGTGTGACATTGAATGAGTTACTCTAGCGCGTGCCGCTGGGAGATTGGTAGACAGTGGGATTGGGGGTAGCAGCCCATTCTAGTGGACCTGTGGGCACGGCACGGAGCCCTCTGGGAGATCCAGAGGGGTGCGGGGCCGAGGGCGGAGCCTGGCCACACTGGGCAGGATAAAAGGACGAGCTCCCACTCATAGTCGGGGCTGCTGCGATCTGGAGTGGAACTCGTCATGTCGTAGTCATCGTGATCTTCGCCCTCTTCAAGCTGTGGGTCGGGCAGCGTGTTGGCTGTCCCGACCCGGTGTGTAGCTATCCCCTAAGGCTGTGAAGGCCGGAATAAAAGAGAGAGAGTACCTCCTACTAGTGTCTGTGAATTAGTACACTACACGTGAGTTTGGAGCATGTGCGGACAGGATGAGGATGTAACTCAGCTGTTGGAGCATGATATCATCATCATCGTCCCTCCACGGTGCAGTTGCCACCTGTCCTGGTTTTTCTCCAAGAGTGTCCTCTTGCCGAGGTAGCTGCTTGTCCTAGGAATTCTGTCCATCTTTCCGGGACGTTAAATCTCTCGTTTTTTTGTCGGTGGCGTAATCGTACACCACCTCAAGACAGTGCATTCACGTGTGGCTCTGTCCTCTTGTCAGCCCAGAGATATTCCTCTCACGTGTCCCGTCTTTAGTACCCGGAGGTGGCAATCCTATCGCAGGTTTTGGAAAAGGAGATCCACCTGGTTTGAAGCTGAATCGTTCGTTGGCAGGTCAACGGTGGCTACGCCTTTTAGACTCTGTTCCTTGCCATAGGAATGTGGAATTTCCACCACCAGCTGAAGACCAACAGTGGAGGTGTGTGCCGGCCAGTGCTTGTTTGAGCATGAAACTGCCTTCGGTTTTGTTGAGGGCACGTGCTGTACTATTGTACAGCATGTGTATCCTATGCATTGTTATCACACGCACTGTTGCATAGTCCATTGAATGGGCGTGCAAAGGAATTGCCCCTGCCCCTAGCGATTCGACGAATTGTCGCGGTTCGGAGGCCACGATCTCGTTTCGAGTATGATTTTTTTTTATCGTCTTGATCAAGTTTCTCATATATTTTTTTTATCTTGGTATTTTTCCATCAGTCTACAGGTTACCACAGTGTATTCGTAGCGAATAATTACTGGTGTGGTTAGATCACGGTCAGGAATCTAACTTGGATTGTCAGAATCAGAGCAGGTTGTGCGCGTCATTACATCGCTGCTCGTTCATTTTTTACTGGCAGCGTCCACTCATACATACATATTGCTGATTGTGACTACATAAATGGTTGCTGCTTATTCAAATCATATTCAAACATCACTTGATCTTCTCTTTCGCGGCCAACAAGGGTGACCCCTAGGATTCACCCTGCTTAGTAGCGTATGCAATTATAACCGTGCTCTGCCCATAGAAACACAGAACACGTTCTCTCTGGGTGCACAATGCTACATTAATACATTTAGCTAACTTTTTACTGTATTGAGCCTTTCTTGCCAGTATAAAAAAACCCAATATGTTCTACCCTTTTTGGCAATAAAACAGCTGTGTTAATATGTTAAAACACCGACCATCATTTTTTTTTATCAAGGAATCCTGTCTGCATTATCCACACGTGCTTCTGGTGAGCATGCAAAAATGGTGGTGTAACATCTTAACACAACCGTTTTATTGCCAGAAAGGGTAACCACTATTATTGTTATGACTTTTTACTACTGGTCCACAGCACCGATATGATTTACGTTTTAAATCGGCTCTTTTAGCTTTATCCCCTTCTACATCCCCTTTGTGCGCGTAGAGTCAGGCAGTGTCCTCTTTGGAACCTGCTCAGTCAAATTAGAAATAGGAAGAGGTCGCGGGAGGGAAAGACCCCGGAAGGTGACACCACCGACAGATGCGGAGTTGCTGCAATGATCCTCGGTCGCCCATCACTCGTGCAACTCCTTCACACTTCACAAACATAGGGAGTGGTTTTTCACGTGTCCACTCATCTAATAGACAGTGTTCATTCGCTTGAGCCCTCAGAAGCAGCATTAACTGAATTAATCTGACTCAATTTCGATTTAAAGCTTTCGTGACTGCAGGGATTCATCTTCTTGGTTCTTTCGGTAAAGTCACATAATCTGACTACTCAAAGGTTTTTTTTTGGCACCATAATTGACCAAAGCCCGGATTCGAACCCATGCCCTCAGCAGTGCTGGCTCGGTGCCTCTGACACGGCCATTTTGCGCCGCCATCAACTCACCTATGGAGAGACTGGCCCCTACCATAGGAATGTGGAATTCCCACCACTGGCTTAGGGCCACCGATGGAGATGAGCGCTGCTCATCGAGTCGCTTTGAGTCACCTCGGGGAAGGAGGGGGGGGGGCGGAGGAGGAGGTTGGGGAATGGGAGGGGGGGGGGGCAGCGGTCAAGGCAGAGCAGACGGCTTCTCGTAGCCGTCCGAGGAGGGGCACGGCAGGAACGCGTCGCTGCTCGTCTCCGGCTCCTGCTCCTTCTGCCAGCGGCGCCGGCGCCGCCTCCTCGCGATGGGGTCGAGCAGCAGGATGAGCACGCACAGCGCCAGGCCGGCGCCCGCCATGTAGAACGACATGTCGTAGTTGCCCGTGATGTCGTGGAGCCATCCTGCGGGGACGAGTGGGGGGGGGGTGTACCGACAGCTCGGGGTCAAGGACGCCCCAAACGGTCCCAGTTCGGAGTGCGACGATGCGTCGCGTCGTGGAGCGATGGCCATTCTTACGGAGAGCTGGATGGCTCGTCGAATAGGGGCAGCAACGCTGGAGAGATGTTAACTACCTCGCCTGGTATGCAGGAGGTCGTGGGTTCGATCCCAACCCTGACGCCTGTTTATGTGGAGATTGCATGTTCTCCCCGCGGATTTTTCTCTCGGTCCTCCGGTTTTTGCACTCCACGTTTAGAGTATTTTGCTGCTATAAATTGCCACGTGATGAGCCATATCGTTGAGCTGTCATTTGTGGCCTCGTCGCTTCTGAAAAAGAGCTACATAGCTCGGTAGTCCTTACCTGGTAAAATAAAAAAATTGTTAAGTAATAACAATAGAAATATAGTTATGGACAAAAAATTGTGAAAAACTACTGTTTTTAGGTCAATAACTCGGGCCCATTTAAAAATGGCGGCCGCCCACGACATCCTACCCGACGAAGATGGGAAACCCCGTGCAAGCCACGCTCGGCAGGACGTGGCTCACGACGATGACGACGCCGCTGGCTCCGCTCACCTGCCGCGGGGGGTCCCAGCAGGATGCCGACGCTCTGGAACATGAGGGTGACGCCGTAGGCGCTGGGCATGCGCGCCACCCCGACGCAGTCGGCCGCCACGGGCATGACGAGGGAGCGGCACGAGCCGACGAAGAGGCCGAAGCACACGGCGTAGACGAGCAGCGTCGGCAGCGTGCGGCACAGCGGGCCCGTGAAGAGTGTGAGCGCGCACAGCGCCACGCAGATGGTGTAGAAGTCGAAGCGGCTCACGAGCTTGAAGTCGGAGAGCCAGCCGGCGGCGACGCGCGACGCCGTCTCCACGCCGCCGATGACGGAGAGGAGCAGCGCGCCGCTCGCCTCGCCCACGCCCAGCTCGCGCGCCCGCGCCGCCAGGTGCACGTACGGGATGAGGTAGCCGAACGAGAAGAGCGTGTTGGAGACCAGGAAGAGCGTGAACTGCTCGTTCCGGAAGAGCGTCGGGTCCAGCAGCTTGTGGAGCCGCGAGCGAAACGTGCTGTGCTGGCGCCCGTACGGGGAATGCTCCTCCGGCGGCTGCCGCGCGGGCGGCGAACCGGCGCCGGGTTCTTCGGGCGGGAGGACGATGCGCGTGGTGGCGGCGACGGCGGTGTCGTCGGCGCCGTCGGCCGACTTGCCGGTGCCGTCGGCGCGGCCGTGCGAGCGCTGCTCGGCGAGCGCGACGCGGATGTTGGCGAGGCGGCGCGGCGCGTCGGGGCTCGGGGCGACCACCTCGGACTTGAGGTACAGCGGGCGGATGACGGCGCCGCACGCGCACACGTTGAGCATGCCGCCGCCGATGAGCAGCAGGGAGCCGCGCCAACCGTACTGCTCGATGAGGAACTGCGGCGGAGGGCGGGAGGGGGCAAGACGGAATGTTACCGAGGAGAGCGCCGGACCGGTGCCGAGATCCACGGCAGCGATGCGCGGCCGTGTCGGTGTGTCGCGAGGCATTCCACGCGTCCTGGTTTTGCCAGGATCGTACTTTCTTTGAGAGTCGCTGTCCAGGGGAATGTATGTCTGCCCGGGACATGAAAAGTCTTGGGCGTTTTTTTTTTTGTCAGTTGCATAATAATACACAACTCAAGACAACTCATTCACATGCAGGTCTTCTTCCTTAATCCGCTATTGTTAGATATTTTGAATGTCCAGATATGTTCTGGGTTTTTGTTGTACCTCCGAAGTGGCAACAGAGCCAGCTTTTATGATGACATGAGGACACCATATAAGTCAAGATACTTGGAATTTCACAAGGCAGTCGACAATGTTTTGCATTGAAATTTCGTGTTAACCCATTGTATGGTTCTGTGTTGTCATCTTACCTGGCCATTCCCTGACATCTTGCTCTGCTGAGTAAAGGCATTCACAAATGACTGCTACTACAATTGGTAAAAAGATCCAATCAATAGTTACAATTAAGATTACAATGTCAGACATAACATGTCAACGGGGTGTAATCAATACAAACTCTGTATTATGCCTTGATCAGTGTTTCTTTGCATGCGAGAGGAAAATAAAGTCACCCACGTGTATTCAACTTTGCAACCTTGCAAAATAAAAGCATATTGTCGCACTTTACCATATATATTGGGTATCTTGCATTTTAGCAGACCCCAGCGCATGATGAAATCTGCGATCCACCCAACCTGGGATTTTAGGCATTTTCTGAGCAATTGAGATGCATTTTTTTTAAAAAACATCTCAGGGATGCTGAAATAACTCTGACCGAACAAATGACTGCACGAATGAAAGTTCAGGACACGCGGGTGGCCGCACACCTGGAAGAGCGGTGCGAGGATGAACGAGGCGCCGCTGCCACAGACCCCGATTCCGGCCGCAAACGCTCGCCTCTTGTCAAAGTAGCGCCCCACCTCGGCGTTGGTGAGCGTGTAGGCGATGCCGCTCCCAACGCCTGTTCGGGGGGGCAGTGCACGGCGGGGTCACCGAGGTCAGGAGGTCAGGTGACTCGGGGAGGGGAGGGGTGGGTTAACGTTACCACATTTTTGGAAGGGCTCAACTGGGAATCCGGCGACCCGGCTTCCATTCCGGTCTCATGGTCAACACCAGTGACGATTATCTGAACTGGTCCTGGGCCTCCCCTAGATCGACTCAGCCTCAAACGAGTACCTGGTGTGGTGTGTAAACATCGCCACTGGGGAGACAAAGGTGGTTGGGCGTGGTGCTGGCCACCCACCCCCACGTGTGCTGTGCCAGTGCTCGCTAACAGCACTTGCCCCAACAGTCTGTTGAAGGCTATACAGGGGATCTTTGTCTTGTTGTCAACTGGGACACATGGTGAGCTGGCATCCCCATCAGCCCTGCCCACTTTACAATAGCCACGTCCACCAATCAGGTAGCCCCTCATCATGAATCGAGCGTAAGGCCAAAGCTGCCTTAGGAAGGAAGGTCACTCAAGGCAGCGTCATTGACGAATGTGTTGAATTTTGTGTTGACTTAGGCGGTGCCCTAAGGCCAGGGGTCTGCAAACCAAAATTACAAGAAGGGCAATTTTTTGTTCGAATTGGGTAAAAAATAAAAAAAACCTCGAAATTTCAAGAGCCGCAATGCGATGTGAATAAAGTCACGGGGCAGTCCTGAAAGAGCCGCATGCAGCTCAGACCCTTGCCATCGGCAAACCAGGTTTTTTCATTGCCGGACATCCGTGAAAAAGAGCACCGCAGCTTATCGGATTTCCCCAGGGATAAATAAAGATTTCTGAGCCAGCTGGTCAGGATTGGGGAAAAACGTGGCCCACTTTTCACCCAGGCAACTGGAGAGCTTTACTCGGTGCCTATGCCAGAGGACTACATAGACCCTGTGTGGTCGTATCCCAGTCTGCCACTTGCTCAACATCAAACCAAACGCAGCGCGTTGTTCTTCTCAGCCTCATCACGAAGAACCGCACATTGACATGTTTACGTGTAAGCCATGTGTTGATTCGCCTGTCGAAAATGCCTCAATCATTTAATTATTTGTGTCAAACTCATCCATCTTCGCTCACACGCGCGCACGCACGCTCACCCGTGACGAAGCCCACCGTGATGTAGAGGTGCGTGATGTTCTGCGCCAGCATGCCGAGCATGGTGCCCACGCCGCAGATGAGGCCGCCGACCATCACCACGCTGCGGCTGGAGAAGCGAGCGGAGAGGGCGACTGCGAGGGGACCTACGCGGGAGGGAGACGCCGAGGACACGCACGAGACGGGAAGTCAAACAGAGGCGGTGGAGTCCCAGTGCTGAACGGCAACTCCTTACCTGTCAACGCCTCATCAGTGCTCAATCTTATTAGAGAACAATGCGGACCTTATTGGTCACAAATCGCCGGCCTGATGCTGCCGGTAGCGAGCAGACTGATGTTAGCGCGCGGTTTTCGCCCACGGGACGCGGTGGATGACGAAGCAAGGGCTCAAATCGCCGAACCCACCGATGAAGAGGGAGACGCCGTACATGATGGAGTTGATCCAGGCCGTGCGGCTGCGGCTCTCGTCAAAGTAGTCGATGAACTCGACGAAGAAGACGCCGAAGCTCTTCTGCACGCCGTGCGTGAGCGACGTGGACATGAAGCAGCTGGCCACCACCACCCAGCCCCAGCCGCCATCCGGAGGGTTTTCGAGGCGTCTGGCGCCCATCGTCCGATGCTCGAGAGGCACGGTCCACGCGGTGGGGCGCCAGGCCGCTTGGGATGGACGCACGCGCGAGCCGAATCGCCGACGACTGCCACAGCAACGACGACATCAAAAACAACGTAGTGCATGAGCTAAGCCATTTGTTTAAATTTTAACCAGGTAAGGTCCCACTGAGCTATTTAGCTATATTTGAGAGGTGAACTGGCCACAAATGATAGTTCAAAGAAGTGTCTCTATCCTAATAAACAATACTCTGATATTGTTTTTTTTTGCATTTGACTGCAAGTATTGTGGTTAATGTAAGCATGATTCCTTGCAAAAGGTGTCAGTTTTGTTGCCAGAAAAAAGGGGAAAAGCCCTATTAGTATATTTTGGTACTGGCAAAGGAGGTCCCATGAAGAAGTCTCTATCATCACGAGGACATTTATAGCGGCCAAATACTGTAAACGCACGTTGATTTTAAATGTGGAGGGAAAACCGGTGGATCCGGGAGGAAAATCCCCACGACTACAGGGAGAACATGCAAACTCCAAATATACTGGTCGGGATTGAACCCACAACCTCCTGTATGCCAGGCGAGGTACAGTAGTTAACATCTCATTTGTTCCTGCACTATATTATTTCCACTTATTCCTTGGTTCAAGATCAATATGTCATCATGGCCATAGTCATTGATGTGAGGACATCTCGCCAACTCTTTCTACCCTCCGCCAAATTCTCCAGCTGTTGCGCAGAAGACACGCGGCCTCCAATATCTGCCCCAGCAGTATCCCACCATCTGCTATTAGGTCTAGATGCCACACTCTTGGAGGCTACTCGACTGCCTGTATCAGTAGCCTGCCCTTCCCCATGCTCACTTATAAGTGCTACTCTCTAGTATATATGGGTTTTCTCTGGCTTTCTTCCACACAAAGCCAAACACTCGAGAATTAAACTAGCCAAGTATCTGCTGAAAGGTCATTCCTGAGATTCACCGAGATATTCTCGAGTATATAATTGGCATTGTTATGAATAGAAAGTCAAGTTGTCTCCGTACTTCAGGCAGTACAATATATGCGATATTACAATAATCATGACAAGTGTTGCCATATTAAAACCACTGTTGATGTCCCAAGATGTGGTGCTTATTTGTATCTCTCCCAGAGGTATGATGGCCGAAGCTGACCTGCGACCTTAATTTGAGCTCCATATTACAACTCTGGGATTACGTGACCAGCGTTTAAATGCAGCTGCATCTCAAGAGATGGCTTCGGTAGCACGCTGCCACCTCGCCGGTTTCCGTGGGAGGGTTTGAATCACCTCGAAGGCAATCTTGATTTGAAGTTTTCGTGACTGCAGGGATCCATAATCTTTGGTTCTTTCGGTAAAGTCACGTAGCTATAAAATAAAATATGGCAAATAACGCAGTCTGTTGACCAGGCTTAGCCGGCGGTCTGAGGACACTGCGATGAGGCTGCTTTCTGGCTCGGCGCAAACGCCACACACCAAATAAGGAATCGCTTTGCACTCGTGCTGCAGGCTCCATGTGCTGTCACGTCAGGCGCTGAGCATCGAGGGCAGTAACTCGTGGCAATGGGCCGCACACCAGCTCAAGATGTTCCGCTGCAAGGCATCAAACTTGAGCACGGACACGTGGTGTTGGCGCGTATTCCAACGCTCTGCTGACACGGTGGATCGTGCTGAACTCATGTTCTCGAGACAGCTTTCATTTTTTGAAACTATTACTACAATTTTTTTTATTCATTTTACCAGGAAAAGCCCACTGAGCTACGTGGATCCTTTTCAGAAGTGACCCTGCCCACAATTGTAGCTCAACGAAGCGGCTTATCACGTGTGGAAATGTTTTGCAGCCAAATACTCCAAACGCCTGCTTCTAAATGTGGAGGAAAAAAACCGGAGGACCCGGAGACAAATCCACACGACCACGGTGAGAACATGCAAACTAAATCTGCAGGCGTCAGGGTTGGTATCGAACCAACGACCGGCATTACCAAGCGAGATAGTTTACATCTCACCACCATGGCGCCCTTGCAGAGCGACGAGGTGGCGGGTAGTGTAGTACTCGGTTCATCCATCAACGGAGCCAATTTGTTCAAACAAATAGGTTGGATTGCTGAGCCTGGATGGTAATTTTGCATTGATTTCGGTCATCGTTCCCTTTGAACCACATTTTTATGCTTAACCTACTGCACACCACATTCTACTATCTCACGCGAAAATGTGTAGTGTGGACTTCCTTAGCAGCGGTGCTCATTCAATCCACCCAGTAAGAATTCTGGACCGAGTCAACGCTTGACCGTGCGTGAACCCAATGACTTGATCGCGATGCGTGCTCTCCGATTGGAGTGCCAGCCTAACGGACGCGGTTAAAGGTTAATTTGGCTTTAATAGGTCACGACGACTTGCTCGGAATGTACATGTCTGGAGGTTACGCGGACGTGTCCCCAATGTGCAACACGTTGATAAAAACTAAAAGTTATATTATAGATTAACAAGCATGGGCAGGTTGACTGGGTTTATCCAAGTACAAAACACTCATAGATGACTTAGATGCCAGGACGGTGGTGCAGCACACGCGTTAATACATTCACTCAGACAATGAGTAACTGCTTACTCGGTCGTACAGCGGGGGGGCTTCCGAGCTGAAGAAATACGTTGAATTCTCAGCCGGGAGTTGACTCAGCTCATCGACACCGCTGCTAACGGGAGCGCTCGGATCGGATGAGGTCGCAGGAAACCCACAAAGTGAGCGTTGCGTTAAAGAGAGACCGGGTTCCACCGTAGGAATGTGACGTTTCAACACTCGCTTACAATCAACAGCGGGGATAAACGCTGTCCAATACGAAAGAGAGAGTGAAAGAGATCATGGAGATGATTTGAATCCCTACTGAGTGACTGCCGGTCCGTACACACTTGCGGACTTGTTGTCAATCGTCCAAATGAACCTTATTACGAAAAGCTAAGGGTCGATATGTACCAGCGGTTGTGTACGGAAGGTCTGACAATAATGTCGTTTAACACCATCGTCATTGAATAATAATAACCCATAACTCTGTGCCATGCCCCATGTGGCACTGCAGTTAAAGTGTTTGACTCAGTTGTGGAAGATTGTGAATTTAAATTCCATTGGGGTGGGAATGCATTCGTCTAGGACACCAATGTGGTTGATTATTTCGTTTCTCTCATGGGGAGGCGACAGTGGTCATCTAGTAGAGAGAGCCTCTGTCCTGTTTATACACGAGGTTTCGTTGAAGCCGAATTTCTATACGAGGGTGAAAGTTCACCGATTGTACCACACCCTGCTAGGTGGCGCCTTCAAGTGCTGCACATCAACAGCTGTTTTCTCTCTTGGAGATGAGTCGGCCGTACAAGTGAGATGTAAAAAGGAGCCTGGATCGCATCTGTGGAGTTTGACTTCTATATTTGGGGGGGAGGGGAGGGGGCAGACGTTCGCTTTGTCCCTCACATTAGGAATCGCGGGTGCATATAATTCATTTACTTTTTTATCCTAATTGTAAACTACTGAAAATAAATTAATAAAGATGTGCAGTTTTGGGGGGGGTGGACATTGCCCTCCCGTCCCCCCTGTGGCCCCCACCCCCCAAACTCTGCCCATGCTGGATCAATATTGGAAAAGTGTCCCAGACAGCACGAGATTTTTTCCGTTTATTTAATTTTCTTCACATTTGTTATGTTTATGCCATTTTTTTTTATTGTGCGTTTGTCATAATATTGAATCGTTTGTTGTTAGAGTGATAAGTCAAGCAATACATCGAAGTCTGTGTTACCCGGTTGCCTGGGTGAAGAGCAAGCTAAATGTCCTTGCCAAATCTGGGCCAGCTGACTCAAAAACTCAACAGAGACTCTTCCCCATCATGAGAATGTGGAATTTCCAACCATTGCCTCGGTGAATTCAAGGGAGACGAGTGTGGTCTGTCCGTTTAGTCCTACGAGCAGCAGGCCGCCGGGTAACATTCCCTTGACGATTGCTTGTTTGTTTTCATCGCATTCTCCGCGCAAACAAAAAAAAACGTCGTGAAGTCTCCATTGCAGACAGTGGACTCTGCCACGCGTTTTGAGAAACATCTTACGATGACGAGCAAGCCACCGAGAAGACAATATGATCTCCTTATCATTAGACCCCCTTTGCCAGTACCAAAATATAATGATAGAATTTTCCCCTTTTTTCTGGCAACAAAACTGAAATCTTTTTACAAGGAATCTTGCGTGCATCAACCACAATACTTGTAGTCAAAATGCAAACAATAAACACTCTGATAATCTATGCATTATCCTTGAAACTGATTGGTCCACACCAAAGACGGCTTTCTTTTGAGCCTCGTCTCAGTTGGTGCTAGACCAGAGGACGTCAAAAGGCGGACACAGCTGCATATATTATCAGTGTGTTATTTGTTTGCATTTTGACCACAAGTATTGTCTTTAATGCACGCATGATTCCTTGTTAAAAGGTTTCAGTTTTGTTGCCCGAAAAAAGGGGAAAAACCCCTATTGTTATGATTGCCTCACTTTGACTTGACTACAGCAAGATGCGCGAACTCGGAAGAAGACCATCTGGGCAAGGTTAACAAAGCGTTTCTCGAAGAATGCACGTGAATGTTCTGATTTGACTTCACCAACTTGAAATTACAACCCAGCCAATATTTGACTTTCGCAATTAAAAGTGTACGTGACTTTGGAAAATAATAACAATTCAGTTTAGCCAGGAAAGCCTCACCAAGTCTTAAGAATGTTAGGCCAATTTCATTAATGAGTGTTAGGCTTGTTTAGAGAGCCAGATTGTAACAATATTTACACCACACTCGTTGTTTTTTTCGGTAAAGTCACGTAGGTAAAAAATAAAACAAATTAAAATGAAAAAAATACATTTATTGATACGAAAACAAATACAAATACATTTATTTATATGAAAACAAATACATTTAATTTTTTCATTTTCATTTGCTTTATTTTTTACCTACGTGACTTTACCGAAAAAACCAAAGAGTATGGATCCTGGGAGTCACAAAAACTTCAAATCTAGAACATTTGCACTGGCTCTGATCTGTTAGCGTCTATCATATGGTCGACAAAGAACAACTATCCGAGAGTCAAGGGGCCTTTTTCATATTACGTAAGCTTATTTCCCCCCCCCCAGCAACTCCGATTGGCTACGTAGGGTGCGAAAGAAGTTCAACATACATAACATACATGTGCTACGAAGAGGGGCCATTGCCCAAAATGTCATCTATTATGCATTTTGTAATTTAAGGCCACAGTTTTGTTGACGAATGTGTTAAGTTTTTTTTTGGTGGTTGTGTTTGTGCACCACTCGGCAATGTGACCGCAGCATCACCAAGTATTTTTTTTTAAATAAGAGATTCAATTCATAACCCCCCCGACCCCAGTTACATATTTTCTGCTATCGCTGCCATAAATTACAAATTCTGGGAAATGTTCACTTCTCGTACCGGCATCTCGTACCGGCTGGTGCACGTGCTGCAAGGAAGCGACTTGTTCTCTACACCAGAGCCAAATCACAATAGAGTTCCGGTAACCAGTTTTTTTGTTGTTGCCAAAAACCATTCGGTAATTCTTGCTTTTCCACCAACATGTTAAAGAATCCCAGCATTTTTTATGATCAAATGTAATGTTTTTAAAGAGAATGGCTAAAATTAAGCACCTCTTTTTTTTAACAGGTCAACAGGAGAGACTGACCCTCTCCATATGAATTTGGAATTTTACAAAACCAGCTCTTGGCTGCGAATAAAACTAAGCTTCACCTATCACTCGTTGGAGAAAAGGACACTCTAAAACTTTGAACTATACCAAAACGATTCACGACTACAAAAACTCAGCTCACCATCGTGTTCAGCTCACAATCTGATGGCGACGTTGCCATTCACGAATACAAAAACTCAGCTCACCGTCGTTCAACTCACATCTGGCGGCGCTGTAGGACCCCAACGGTGGCGATGATCCCCGTTTCCGCGGCGCTCGCGATTCCGTGGAGCGCGCCCCGTCCCCGTGCTGTCGAAGGCGAAGCCGGCCGGGTTTTAAAGTGCGTCCCTGGGACGAAGATAACAACAACAACACACACACAAAAAACCGCTGAGGCTTGCACGTTGGGCCGCACCCTCCTCCCTCACCTCGCTCCGGGGGATGGAGCAAAGGTACCGTCCCATGGATGTGAGCGCATACCGACCGCCGAAATGCGCCCTCCTCCCTTCCCCGACGGCGCTGCCCCTGAATGATTTTCTTGTGCTCTCTCTTTGCCTCGGGGAAAATCCTACCCGTTCCAAGACGGACTTTTTTTTCAAAAGACGTTCGAGACATTCAAGCGACTTCCTTGAGCGCTTCTGCGATGTGCGGGAGGAAACTGGAGTGGCCATCGAAAAATAAACATACTCTGTGCATATGCAGTGCTGGGGTGTTACGTGTTCCACATGTAGACATTCCAGTAATCTACCGCAGCCGGTAACTGCTGATAAGGCATTATCACTGTTACGGTGTTTAATTTTTGCAAATTAAGTTTATGGAATTGGTTAAATTCAAAAATAAAACAAATGCATATTTTTCCACGTCACACTTAAAATGTGAAAATGACCCACGCGTGTCAGTAGCGTGGTTGAAAAGCCAGGAAAGGGGGAGGCAATGCGTGCAGGTCATGATACGCAGCCTACTTTAATAGCGCTCCTTGTGAGGTCAAATGAATCTCATATTCTTCTTGGTTCTTTCGGTAAAGTCATGTAGAAGGGAAATAATACAATAATAAAAATGAAACATAATAAAATAATTCTCACGACGTTTCGGCCACAACGCAAACAGTCGTGAAGAACAGGTCTGTCGGAAAGACAGCGTCTGAATGGACAGACCTGTTCTTCACCTGAGGACGGCCAAGAAGATGAATCCCTGCAGTCACGAAAGCTTTAAATCGAAATTGAATGTCATATTAACGTGAAAAAAGTGTGTTATGATGTAAATGATTAAATAATCTTATATCTTTCCAAATTATAAAACATGGGGTTAAAGCCACCTTTTCGGTACAGCCTTATGCAAGTGCAGCATGTGTGGAGGGTCCATGCCATCTGTGTGTGGGTCCACTAACCCCGTCTGCCAGTCTCCGGATTACTCACTGCCGCATCTCCAAACGACACCGTACAATTAAAGTCACATCCAAGCCCCAGACGAGCGCGCGCGCGTGCGTGTGCGCGTGTGTGTGTGTGTGCGTGTGCGCGCGTGCGTGCGCGTGCATGTGTGCGCGTGCGTGTCGTGGGGAGCGGTAGTGTAGCGGTTAGCGCGCTGCGCTATGAACCCGGCGACCCGGGTTCGATTCCTGCTCACGGCTAACACCCAGTGACGATTATCTGAAACGGTCCTGGGCCTCCCCTAGGTCGACTCAGCCTCAAATGAGTACCTGGTGCGAAGTGGAAACATCACCACTGGGGAGACAAAGGCGGTCGGGCGTGGTGCTGGCCACCCCACCCCCTCATAGACCGTTCCGGCCTTCATAGGTGCTCGCTAACAGCACTTGCCCTTACAGTCTACTAAGGCTATACGGGGGATCTTTGTGCGTGCGTGTGTCGTACTCGTGTGCCCTTGTACTGGCCATACAAGAAGGTGCCAAACCTCATGGGCCGTACCCACCTGAATAGGTGCTCGCTAACAGCACATTTTCCAGCGGTGTGTGTGCAGGCTACTGCCGTGTGCTGTATATAACTCAGCATATTATAATTGTTGTTATTAGCATTCACTTACATTTTTTAATCCTGTGTGAACATTACTGCTTTTTACTGAAACATTTGAATTCAGGCTGAACCTTAGCAGGAGTAATAATAAAATGACATTAACCAAACACCTTTCACAAAACGCCCAAGAGTGCAAATTAACTCCAAAGTGAATTCATGTGACTGTTTACATTTTTTACTTTTATTTAAAAAAAGAGTACAATTGAAAAGTATGAGGCTAAAGAAATGAGTGTTAAGACGTTATTTAGATTCAGAATCTGTATTCATGCTGGAGGAATCCGATGAGCTATGAAGCTCTTTCTTCACAGATGTCCAGTAGGGGTGGATAAGAACGTTACAACAACAGTTACAAAAACACGATGATTGTGCAAAGTACAAGAAAGGTGAACAATTCACCAAAACACACAAAATAAAACTACACTATCCCCATCCTACAAGGTAAAGCCCACTGATATTGACTTTTTCAGAAGCGACCTGGCCGCAAATTATAGCACAAAGTGACCCATCATTTGGACATTTCTGGCAGCAAAAATCTAAATAATCTGAATGCATGTTTCTAAATGTGGAGGGAAATACCGGAGTAAAAAATGCACACGACCACGGGGGGAGAGACACATGCAAACTCAAAATATTTAAAACCATGGCTGGACTGAGTTCCATGCTTGGCTTGGTCGAGTAAGTTCCAGGTTAGTTCCATGCTTGGCATGGGGAGTGAGTTCCATGGTTGTCTTGGGGAGTGAGTTCCATGCTTGGTTTGGTCGAGTGAGTTCCAGGTTAGTTCCATGCTTGGCATGGGGAGTGAGTTCCATGGTTGTCTTGGGGAGTGAGTTCCATGCTTGGTTTGGTCGAGTGAGTTCCAGGTTAGTTCCATGCTTGGCATGGGGAGTGAGTTCCATGGTTGTCTTGGGGAGTGAGTTCCATGCTTGGTTTGGTCGAGTGAGTTCCAGGTTAGTTCCATGCTTGGCATGGGGAGTGAGTTCCATGGTTGTCTTGGGGAGTGAGTTCCATGCTTGGTTTGGTCGAGTGAGTTCCAGGTTAGTTCCATGCTTGGCATGGGGAGTGAGTTCCATGGTTGTCTTGGGGAGTGAGTTCCATGCTTGGTTTGGTCGAGTGAGTTCCAGGTTAGTTCCATGCTTGGCATGGGGAGTGAGTTCCATGGTTGTCTTGGGGAGTGAGTTCCATGGTTGAGGGCCATGAACACAGAGAGCCCAGCGTGCCTCACGTGCACTTCGAATTGAACTCCATGAGACGAGCAAGTGGCAGACAAATATCGGGGAGCGAGCGAACACGCAGTTCTCACAGACTCTGAGGGCGCCATCGCATTTAAAGCCTTCATGGCTACAAGGATACTCCCTACAATTGATTCTTCTGTACCACAGAGGTAGCGTAGAACAGGAATGATGACTACGTTTAGTGTTGGTACGCGGGCAAGCACCGTTCTTCAGGACCTCTTCGACGCTTCGCGTGAGATTATCAAGAGGCCCGACGGGCATTCTTCGTGCTCAATGTGTTGTATCCTTTTCCATTCACTGGTCAAAAATATATATAATGGTGAATGTATGTGTTGGTCAAGATGACTGACTGCCCAGTAAACATGGCAGCATTGGGCCAACGTTGGAACGTGATTGGAACAGTGGTCCAGACGTTGGCCATGTTTACTGGGATGGTCGCCCATTGAACATCTGTGTCATCCAAGCACAGCCTGGAGTTTAGATCCGTTTGCAGATGTCTGCCTTCTTGTGAACATTTTGCTTGTTTTAAGTCTTGTATGGATTTGTATCTCTGATTGTAACCTTTGTGGGGAGCGGTGGTGTAGTGGTTAGCGCGCTGCGCTACGAACCCGGCGACCAGGGTTTGATTCCTGCTCACGGCCAACGCCAGTGACGATTATCTGAACCGGTCCTGGGCTTCCCCTAGGTCGACTCAACCTCAAATAAGTATCGACACTGGGGAGACAAAGGCGACCCGACGTGGTGCTGGTCATAGATGCTACTCGCTAACGGCACTTGCCCCAACAGTCTGTTGAGGCTTCACGGGATATCTTTGTCTTTGTAACCTTTTCCCTATTCCCCCCCCCCTCCCCCGTTTTGTCTCACTCACATGTCCCCCCTGCTTTCTCAAGCTAAACAACAATAAGGTCTGCTGTGCAGAGATATCTTGTGTTTTCTTCTGCCCCTAAGCACACAAGCAGCTTTGGTTTTGTGCAAACAGTTGTAAAACATTGCCAGTGACTTACGGACTTGTTTTCAGCGAGTGCTGCTCGTCCCTACCCCGTCCTTCACCACACGGTGTGCGTTTGTCAAAAAAGACAAAGATCCCCCGTATAGCCTTAACAGACTGTAGGGGCAAGTGCTGTTAGCGAGCATCTATGAAGGCCGGAACGGTACACGAGGGGGTGGGTGGCCAGCACCACGCCCGACCACCTTTGTCTCCCCAGTGGCGATGTTTACACACCACACCAGGTACTCATTTCAGGCTGAGTCGACCTAGGAGAGGCCCAAGACCGGTTCAGATAATCGTCACTGGTGTTGGCCGTGAGCGGGAATCGAACCGGGGTCGCTAGGTTCATAGCGCAGCGTAGCGCTAACCGCTACGCTCCCCACGTTTGCCAGCACACACACACACAAAAACACACACCGAACAAAACTCCAGCATGGTTTAAAAACGAGTCGCACATTTTCATTTTCGTCTCTCTCAGAAATGTGGACACGAAAAAAGGACATGGAACGGAAGCTGTCAAATGGAAAAGAATCGCGGGAGAGATGCATGCTGGGAATTACACCGAGAGACAGAAAGAGAAACACATGGATTGGGGAACACGCAAATCAGGGACATCGTATTGACTTTAACACGTAGCAGGCTTTCACGACCAATATCCATAATAGAGGTGTTTTTTTGGGTTAGATCGACTAAATATATAAATATGTCGCTGCGTCGGGTGGTGGCGGGTTTTAACGACACATATTTACGCGATCTAAGCCAAATGACCTCTATTATGGATAAATCAAGGTCTCCGATTGGAGGAAAGAGGCCTCCACAGGGATTGGTCAGGAGGCAGGGCTTCTGAAGTGATTGGAGGGGGAAGTTTTGAAGGGGAATAAGGCAGGAAACAACGGTGGTGGAACCCAGAGGGGCGACTGGTTGGATCCGTTAGAGGGAAATGACAGGGGATTGGCTGAGGGAAATGGGGTGAGGGAACATTCGAGAAAGGCGGGCTGAGGGATGTATGAGGGGAGAGCACGAGGATTGGGGACGTTTGGAGGTAGACAAAATATGGAAGACAGCCAAGAAGCCTAGGGTCCCTTATTGTGCATTTTATAGTAGGCTTCCTTATGGTGCAAACTAATAAAAGTGGGCCTTCTTATATTCTTGTCGTCAGAGTCATTACACATGTGTAGTGAGTCATTGCAGAGACACTATTTATTAGGCAACAACGTTTATTCTACAATTACGTAACACCGTTACACACGGGACTAAATCGCCTGTCTCTCACTCTTGTTACACACGGGACCACAATACACCTGTTCCTCTCGTATGCGGGATAACGATAATCGGGTCAGAGCAGCCAGAATGTTGTTTGACCCACGATGTCGAAGACGTAGCACTTGGGTTTCACTTCACCTGCAGACAGCCCCGATATACGATCGGAGCTCCCCTTTTATCCTTCTCGGCGTGGCCTGGCTCCACCTTCGGACGCGCCCACCACTGGAATATTCCCGACGGTTCCAGGCTACACCGCACCTGTTTTCTCTTTGGCTCCGCCCTTAACCACGCCCCCTTCGGGAACTCTCCAGACGTTTCTCAGCTACCATTCCCGTGTCCCCTCGTTCACCCTTGGCCCACTTTCCTCACCCCAGCCCACCACGTCCCCACATGCCCCCCCCCTACCGCCAGCCGCCCCCACCACACTCCAGAGGTCGCAACCGGGTACCCGATACCCGTACCCTACCCGATACCCGGCTACCCGTCACCGGTGAGTAACCGTTTGTCACTCATTTCGGGTAAGGTACGGGTAGCGTACGGGTACCCGTACCCGGCCGGGTACGGGTACGGATACCCGTTTGCGACCCTGTTGCGGCTGGGTACGGGTACGGGTAAGGAATCAAAACCCGTTTGCGACCTCTGCCACACTCCCCCAGTGACCAACTCTGTTGCGATTACCTGCGGCGCTGGCGGAGGCTGTTATCCCCTCCTCTGTCAGTAGGACTCATCAGGTTCCTCCTGCTCGCACCCAGCACCATGCCCCTAGTGGCCACTGAATGGTACTGCACAGTGTGTTAGGCCTCTGCGTCCATTCCTACGGCACTTGGCACTCCGCGCCATAGTGATCCATTTAACATCACGACACATTTCAATTTAAAGCTTTCGTGACTGCAGGGATCCATCTTCTTGGTTCTTTCGGTAAAGTCACGTAGAATGGAAATAATAAAATAATAAAAATAAGACATAATAAAATAATTATGTTTTATTTTTTTCTTCTTCTTGGTTCTTTCGGTAAAGTCACGTAGAATGGAAATAATAAAGTAATAAAATTAAAACATAATAAAATAATTATGTTTTATTTTATAATAAAATAAAAATGTTTTAGTTTTATTATTTTATTATTTCCATTCTACGTGACTTTACCGAAAGAACCAAGAAGATGAATCACGACACATGTATAAACTCTCATTAATTGACTCGATGACATCTGAGTATATAGAGGACGGCAGAGCTTTGGGTGGAAACTTGGCACCAGCTCACTTGGCTGTTTGCCTTCCCACTTGTCTGTGGTTCCTCGCACCCCTTGAGTCGTTCTGTCTCTTCGAGAGTGAGTGAATCCCGTGTGTGGCAGCGCATGACAAGTTGGAGTTGTTATTATTCCTGCAGCTCTGTGGATTTCTATTCTCATTCGGCGCACGGATTCGGATTGTCAAAGCTTGAAAATCGAATCCGGATTCGCATTCATCCCATTCCTTGCTGATGCCAATGATGATACTGATTCATATTTTTGGGGTTTTTCGGTAAAGTCACGTAGGTAAAAAAAAATTTTTAAAAAGAAAAATCACGACGTTTCGAAGTAAATGATACAGCTAGCGTGCTGTGACGGTTCCACCGGAAGACGGAAGCTTGTGTTGCCTCCGAAACGTCGTGATTTTTTATTTTATTTTAATTTAAATTTTTTACCTGCGTGACTTTAACGAACAAACCCAAGAATATCAATCCTTGCAGTCACGAAAGCTTCAAATCTCGAGAAAATGATACTGATTCCATATAAACTGAACGAGGTTCTAGCGTGTGCCTATGACAATAAACTAATGGTTATCGTAAAGGTACAACAGCTACTTTTGTATGCAAATACACCCATTGGGCATCACGAGGTAATCGCGACGGATTGTGATGCACGTGTTGGAGGAGCGCCATGCACATCTGGCAGACGATTCTGTGTTGGCCAAGGGCTCTGCCGCGGTGGAGCCAACGGAAAATCACACGAAGCATTTCGCCGATACTTGGGCTGCCAAGGATCACCCCCTCACCGCGTGATCTCCCCTCTTCAAAAAACACAACGGGGCGATGACCGCCGTTAACTTTGCGCTAATTGGCACTTATTTTGTATTGACCACCGCGGAAGAAAGGGAGTTGTTGACCCCCAACCGGGATTTGAATTCAACAGCCCTCCACCGACAGGGATGGGCACCACTTCAGTGCCCGTTCGACAATAGAGTGGCGCACCTATCGAGTGTGCAGGAGGTGCAACTGCACCAGGGTCCATGGCAGAGGTCGCAAACGGGTTTTGTTTCCTTACCCATACGCGTAACCGGCCGCACCAGGGTCGCAAACGGGTACCCGTACCCGGCTGGGTACCCGGCTGGGTACGGGTACCCGTTCCCTACCTGTACCCGTACCCTACCCGAAATGAGTGACAAACGGTTACTCACCAGTGACTCACGGCCTACCCGTACCCGTACCCGGCCGCACCAGGCTCGCAATCGGGTACCCGTACCCATACCCGGCCGGGTACAGGTAGCCGGGTATCGGGCAGGGTACGGGTATCGGGTACCCGGTTGCGACCTCTGGTCCATGGGCCAGGCTACAAAGAGGGGGAGGGGGTGGGGGTGATCGGGCAGTGGGCCCTCTTTCATTCCTTACAGTAGGGCCCAGGCCGACCACACTAAGCCACTGAATGGAGAAACGATGACTTAATCTCCGTGTGTCCGGCTGGGCTTGAATTAAGTTGGCACGTGTGTACGTTGAATTTCTTTCACGCCGTACGTAGCCAACCGTGCTAATCGGAGGTGCGGCGGAAGGACAACGAACTAAGCACAAAAAGCAGCCCTGAAGAAATGAGTGTTCAATGTAGATGACTTCAAAGTGCAGAGCTTCCGTGGCGAGCTCCTAAAGCAGCCCCCTCTCCAAGCATCATCCAATTCAAATTTGTGCACAGGGCGTATTTAAGGAATGAGATAAATTCATGAACACTTCACCAGACTGTGCGAGATGTCCCCCAGGTACGGTGCAAAACTATTTCCACACCTTCTGCCTCTGCCCTGATGTTGTGAAACTGTGTAACGAGATTATGAGCTTTTTTTTTTAAATGACCCTATGAGGCACAAACCCTGTCCCCCATCAATAGAGGAGAGAGACCGACCCTGTGGGGACTGAAGCCTCTCACGGCCTCAAGGCATCAACACGCTCTCATTGAAACCTTTAATATTATAGCCAGGGAGGTTATTCTTGTTAATTGGAAGAATCACGAAACACCCACGTGCAAGCAGTGGTATAGTACGCTCCCAGCACACGTGGGTATGGAGGATCTGAGCCATAAGCTTAAGGGAAAGGAGGGGGAATTCGAGGCCAGATGATCCCCTCTCATACAACACCTGAACTAGGCTAGCCGGTTTGGGGGGGGGGTGGTCGGGAGAGGGGGACCGATGATAAGAGGTACAACCACTACGGATTAGACGAGAGTGGGACTGGAATGAATGGAGGAAAAATCCGAACGCTCTATAGCCGCCTCTTTGATTTATTTTAGGGCCAATTTGATTCCACCCACCCCGTCTCCCTTACTTGAATGCTAACCTCACCCCTTCTGGTGGCGCCCCGGCTTGTTAGGGGTAGCGGGCCTTCTCCACATCTTTATAGTCCCCTGCTTTCTCCAACCGGAGAAGCTCATGTCGACGGTTCGAACACGCGACACAACACGTGGTGTAACGGGCCCGTGCATTGCCTCGATAATTATCACAATAAAGTGCATAGCTCCAGTGGCTTCCTAATATCGGAAGGAAGAGCCTTCCAGACGGCTGCAGAAGCGCACCTGAAAGCGCGCCATGCGGTCACCGTCTTTGTTCGATGGCCGGCCAAAAGCTGCTGCCCAGGTAAAGTTTGACGGCCTTTGGGTTTGACTTTTTATTGGAGTTGTTTTGACGCGCGGGCGAATAAAGGCAGGTCTCGTGGCTCATCTGGCAGTTGCGTTCAAGAATCTTTCCCCTAAAGGCACAGTAACCGAGAGAACATTGGGCTTAAATAATGAACGCGTGGCTCTCGCTTTGTAAACACACTAATCGGGTGTGGCTCTGGGTCACTGGGGCAGCACAGCTGGTCATGCATTCCCCGGCCCACCCAAAGGACATATGGTGGACCACGAAGCCACCTGACTATAGACTTATCCCACGTGGCTTTACTCGCCCAGTGCGGACCCTGTGACAACCACTAATCACGTCGTGGCTTAAATTCCATACTGAGCACAATTAAAGCCACCGCCAATCGCTTCAATCGCACTGCTATTGAGTGACCGGAAGATGTATCATTTTGTCCTCCATTCGGCTTTTCGCTTAAAGAACCAATGCATACACAATTGAAAAAAAAATCAAGTTGCCTTTCCAAAGTGCAACTTTGCTTTTTGAGAAGGGATGACATTGAGCTGAAGAATGGACAAAACAAACGATCGAACGGAGAGAACAGCTTTGGGAACCGCGGTGACTCAGCCAGGCAGAAGCTCATTCGCGATTCGTTGCAGAGGTTGAAATCCGACAGGCCGCCCTGTTTATTACCGCGGGCGTGATGACCATTCCATATGCGCCGTCTGCTTCACAGTGAATGTCAAAGACCCCCTAATCCAAAAGCATTGTCGGTCGTTGTGTGCCGGTGTCATGGTCCAAATTTGGCACAATTCTAAACTGCAAATGATTCCATTGAGATTACACAAAGCAATCATTGCCGCCTCACCGGCAAACGCATGCCCGGTGGCAGGCCGGGTGCCTTGACACCCTGCGAACCATGGACAGCTGCCACTGGGGTGCCCTGTTCTTCACCTGAGGACGGCTGCTTGCGTTGTGGCCGAAACGTCGTGAGAATTGTATTTTATGATGTTTTATTTTTATTATTTTATTATTTCCCTTCTACGTGACTTTACCGAAAGAACCAAAGAGTATGGATTCCTACAGTCACGAAAACTTCAAATCAAAATCAAAAACATGCATACAATAGGTGGCGTTTCAGGCACTGGCTCTTCTTCATAGCACATGGTCTGGGTTCCAAAGTCTGGCTGCTTCACTTAATTCATACCAAGTGTTTGTTTAGCAGTTGCAGACTCGAGTATTATTACATCATCGCTGGAACGTGACAAATGCCGGCGGCTTGGGAAGGCCTTCATCCAGCAGTGGATTGACCATGGCTCGCGATGATAATGATGATGGTCGTGGTGGTGTTTTCTTAGCACAGGGGACATAATGGGTGACCAGCTTTCGGGGCAGCAGGGCTCTGGCACAAAAACTGCTGGTCAGGCCCCCTGTCTGGGTTGAAGTGTACAATGTGCAGCACTTCTCATTGCGTGGGTGAGAACTCTTTTGTCGATCCACTGCTAGATGAGACGTGTCCCCATTCCATGCGGATCGTGGGGGTCTTTTGACCATACTTCACCACGTTGGCGAAAGTGGGGAGTACGAACGTTGGAGCAAAGTACGGTATGTTTAGGGATTTGGTTACACTGCCCTCTGATAACATTGCCCCGCAGCAATGCACTGTGGTCATCCGATAACAAGTACTATAGCCTGGCTGAACCTTGCATGGCTTCTGAGTTATGATGATATTGGGTACGTTTCGATTGAGTTGGTAATTATGCAATTGTTTATTTTTTTGCATCAGCGATCAGCGCTCGTTAATAGGTTATGTCAGTAAAAGAATGACAGCGATTCTGAGAAACAGGGTGACGAGGTAATTTACGTGTTGGCCTAAAGCAGGGGTAGGGAACGTCCGGCCCGCGGGCCGTATAAGGCCAGCAAAATCATTTGATCTGGCCCTGCCAAGGAAAACCGCAGGCGGGACTCGAAATTCAATGAATCTAGGAGCAAACCTGGAAAAGCAGTTGCGAGTAGCAGCAACATCATCAATACCAGCTAACATCATCACACGCCTCACCAAAGAGAAGCAGTTCCAGCCATCACATTAAGGGTAAGTTCATTAAATGTTTGACCAAATATAATGGGCTCATTTTTAAGTTGATAATTTTGTATGGCCCGCGAATGATGTTATAGATATCCAAATGGCCCTTGGCAGAAAAAAGGTTCCCCACCCCTAGCCTAAAGGCTGGTTTGGATTGAGCGAGCTGCATGCCGGGTACAATAATAGAAAGTTCAGCCCCACGGCTAGTCTGGAAACAGACACGAATTCATAGTTGGTTGGTTTTGCTCGGAACGAGGGGTCCGATATGAGTTCCAGTTAATTCCAACTCGCCATTCCCGCCCAAGCCTGGGCCTAAAATGTGTTTTCCGGTGCGTGATGCGGCTGTATTCCCACGAGCTATGATTGGCAGCGGGCGACAGAGACTTTGCGGCGAAAACGGAAAAGAAAACTCAGTTGGAGGTGTCGGCTAAGGTCAAGCGTAATCACGGGGTGTCGCTATCGATCAACCTTTTTAGAATCTGTAAACACATTTCGCGGGTTTTTGTCGTTTTAATATTCACTTAGCATAAACAAGTGGGTGCGGTGACCCATACAAACACACACACACACACGTACACACGTTTAAGCCCATGACCACAGATCACCCAGAATGAGCTCGATCTCATCCGCTAAGCAGCAGGGGTGAGCTTGTAAGTCGAGTGACCGCTTGCAATAAACAGGCGTTGTATGCCGCTGCAGGGTTACATCGTGGGCAGTGCAGAACAAATCAATTGCTGTACTTTCCTATGCTCCCACGTCGACCCTTCCGCATCATTCTCCCCGCCTTCTCCAGCCCACGTGAACGGCATGGTGAAGTATGGTCAAATAGCCCCCCCCCCGCCCCCGTAACGTGCACACAGCGTGGGGGTGACCCCGCCTAGCAGTGGATTGCCAAAAGGACCGTGCCCGCACACGCTCGTGACGAACGAGTCGAGCCAAATTGTCTCCGTGATGAAGCGAGTGCTGTGGACTTCAACGAGCGACCAGGCAGGTGACAGACTTTGTTTTAGTTAAGGGGCCCTCTATAAATGACGTCACGCACCTAGGGGGGGAGGGGTCAGACATTTGTTACGCCGTGTGACGAAGGGGGGGGTAAAAATTGTTCAAAATCGCGTGACGTCATTTATGGACGGCCCCTAACCACGTAAGGCAACACCGAGCTGTATGTCTGTTTTTCAGAAGCGAGCTGGCCACAAATGATGGCTCAACGAGGTGGCTTGATCGTTTGGAAATGTTGAGCATCCAGATGTTCTAAACGCATGTTTCTCTAAATGTGGGGGTGGGGGGGGGGGAAACCGGAGGACCCGGAGAAAAATCCACGCTTCAAGTATTTTCGAGTTAAGTAGGAATTTCTCAGGAATGCATCCCTTGGGTATTGCAGGGGATTCCAGAATACATTTTTTTTTATTATTATCGACGAACCGATGCATCGTTACACGTCTGCCGACGACCTTCCGATTTTGAGCCACGTGCTCCACAGAAACATTTAATCTGATCGTTGTTGTGTGCTCATTATATATTCTCCCGGGGTCACCGGTTCCCTCTCCTGGTGCGGCTGGCTACGTCCAGTGCGAAAGCAGTTCAGCATATGATACATGTGTAGGGGTGTTACGGGAGGGAAACGGACAAGCACACAGGGGTGTCCACATCCACGTCCGCAAACGGTTAACACCCTGGGGGGCTGCGGGGGGGATGCTGGGATCCCACACAGCCCCACCCCTCGGTAGCAAATTGGTATAAAAGGCGGGGAGCGAGAGGGCTCGTGGTTCAGTGTTGGGAAGCCTAACCAGTGAAGACTGTAGACCGGCAGATAGGCCCTGGACCTCCTCTGACTCGCCGTCCTTCTCAGGACCGAGCAGAGCAAGCCAGTGGCGCGGCCCCAGAGCCTCAGAGTCGATATTCTTCTAAGAGCCGGCTCTGTCTGGCTGGCTGGGTGTCGTGACCTGTGCTGTGACCAGGGCCGGGTCAGGTAGCCTCCCCTAGCACCCTTAGCGGAGGACCTGGGAGCAGACCAGTTGGGCAATAGCTCTGGGGGTGTATCTCAGTCCAGTACGGGTGAAGGGGCCGTTACCCCTTCAAGTGTTGTATACGTTGCCCTGTGTTGAATGTAAAGTTATAATAAGAAGGGGCCGTTACCCCTTCAAGTGTTGTATACGTTGCACTGTGTTGAATGTCAAGTTATAATAAATAGTGTGCCTCGACTACACCGTCTCTGTCGCCTGTGAACCCACTACACAAGTATTCATATTCTTTGGGTCTTTCGGTGAAGCCACGTAGATAATACAAGTTCATTAAATTCACCGCGCCCTCTGTCCACGTAAACATCCGTTGACCACAGTTCAGTCGAGCAGCGGGTCAAGCGCGGGGGGAGTCAAGTGCGGGTGCTGCCACCTCTTCCAAGGGACCTGTCCAATGTGGAAGAGTAGACCAAGAACACCCTCTAGACGGACTCTCCAGAGCTTCCTCGCGTGGAGGCCCTTCCACCGGCGGTGATGTGAGCAAGACATTGCAGGGTTGCACCTTTAGATGCGTAACAATATACACTACTTTATACTGGCAAATGAGGTTCCAATTGTGTAAATGCTTTACCCCGAGCTCTCATACTCTGATGGTGTATTGTCTTTGAGTTGTGCGCCTTTTGGCGTCATCTGGTCCAACACCATGTGAGACTAGGCTCTAAGGAAAGCTGTCTTGGGTGTGGACCAATCAACTTCAAGGACCATGTGAGACTGGGCTCTAAGGAAAGCTGTCTCGGGTGTGGACCAATCAACTTCAAGGACCATATGAGACTATGCTCTAAGGAAAGCTGTCTCGGGTGTGGACCAATCAACTTCAAGGACCATGTGAGACTGGGCTCTAAGGAAAGCTGTCTCGGGTGTGGACCAATCAACTTCAAGGACCATGTGAGACTGGGCTCTAAGGAAAGCTGTCTCGGGTGTGGACCAATCAACTTCAAGGACAGTGCATACATGATCATAGTTATGTTTTTTGTTTGCATTATGGCTGCAGGTATTGTGGTCTATGCAAACATGACTCCTTGTAAAAAAAGGTGTCAGTTTTGTTGCCAGATAGAAGGGTAAAAAAACAATTATCACTGCCAATGTAGTTGGAAATGATCATAATTCACAAACGATAATAATTTAAACGTATAAAGCTCCCCTTAAACAATCGCTCTCAGGGCGCTATGGATGGAAAGGCGGAAATAGTTTGACATCAACCAAGGAAAGAAGAAGTGATAAAAACATTTAAAAATAACCAAAGAGAGAGAAAGCCATTTTAAACAGAGACGTTGTTAGTCAAGATCCGTCAGGTCTACAGCACTGTGTGTGCGCAGTGTCTCTTACCATGTGGAGTTTCGGCAGAGCCTCCAACTCACACATTTAGCGGTTCGCATCCCAGTTGGGGATTCAGTTGGCCCATTATTTGTCCAAGAGATTAGACAAAAACGTCCCTGCCATAGGAACGTGGAAATTCCATCAGTGGCTCAGAGCGATATCTGGACTTGTACGTGAATGCACACATGCGGTACTATCACCATATCCAGTTGGCATTAACATCGATTACAATACTTATGTGCATTGAATTATAAGAAGTGAATTTCGATTTAAAGCTTTCGTGACTGCAGGGATTCATCTTCTTGGTTCTTTCGGTAAAGTCACGCGACAGCGTCGCCTCGACAGACCTGGTCTTCACCTGAGGACGGCTGCTTGTGCTGTGGCCGAAACGTCGTGAGAATTATTTTATTATGTTTCATTTTTATTATTGTGATTACTTCCCTTCTACGTTCAAAGAAGTGATCAAGAAAATGATCACAGCCTTTTGGTTCTGCTGAATGAAGGCTTCCCCACAACCATCACCGGTCACGGAGCATGCTCAACCATCCGTCACCATGCTGGTCAGTGAGCAGTGAGGCATGGGTCACGTTACGGTTGATGCTTTGTTTTTCTCGAGTCAAACGCAGTCCCAAAACCTTGACTGAGTAAATCATCAACACACATTATCTTCATTAATGGTCAGCGTAATATCTCAAGCTGTGTGAACGAGCAGACCGATCTTTGTATCTGTGTCTGCCGTGTGTGCGTCTGCGTCGAGAGCAAGGGCGTAGCGGTTCATGCACTGCGCTATGAACCCGCCAACCCGGTGACCTGAATTCAATTACCGCTCACGACCAATAACAGTGAATAGTGGAACTGATCCTGGGCCTGCCCGACGTCGACCCTGCCTCAAGCAGTTGCTCTAAATATCAGCAATGGGGAGACAAAGGCGGCCGGGCGTGGTGTTGGCAACCCACTCTCACGTGTGCCGTGCCGGCCTTCATAGATGCTCGCTAACAGCACTTGCCCGAAAAGCTTGCTCAGGCTATACGGGGGGTCTTTGTCTTTGTTTGCATGTGCGTGCAGCAGTGTCATGGCGGTTTCCGCAGTGTGCCCTAATCCTGGCCATGTCAGTCCAATCTTGTCCACGCGTGCACAACAGAATACGAGTTTGTTAACAGAGCATAATAAGCTTGCCCCACATCAGAGGTCGCAAACGGGTTTTGATTGCTTACCCGTACCCGTACCCGGCCGCACCAGGGTCGCAAACGGATATCGGGTAGGATATGGGTATCGGGTACCCGGTTGCGACCTCTGCCCCACATTGACTCTGCCTGATATGGAGGGGGGGGGGGGCTTGGCACATGGGGCAAGGGGCGACATCAGAACTCGGGAGCCGAGGAGGATGAGCCACGTGTTCGTCCCACCACTCCTAGTCTTGCGCAGGCGATTAAAGGCACCTGCACTCGCAGAAGGTAGGAGCAAACGACGGAGCATTGCCCCTCGCGTTTGTGAGTTTTCACGGCAGCGGTGGTGGGATGCACGTCTCTAATTATCCAAGCACCGTGGAGGCAGCGAGGGTTGGCGAATCGCACCGATAGATGTTCCTGTGGGCGTTTGAAGTGCCTTGTCCTGGCTCGCCAGGAGAAGGCACCTCCTTGTCCTGTTTCGTATTGTTTGTTAACGCCTACCGTTGGTGGATAGGAGGACAGTTATATCACTTTCACGGGAAGGCCAGGAACACGACGAGGTTTTTCTTACTCTTGGTTCTTTCGGTAAAGTCACGTAGGTAAAGAAAATAATGAATAAAAAAAAATTCTAATCTAGAATGAGGGGTGTTTCTTCATTAGGACACCGTCTTTGCAGAGGTCACTCACAACAGCACCACCTGGTGGACATGTCGCGAGCCGCCACTGAGTGTAACTTGTGCGTTTTGAAGGTAACTCATAGCATGTCCTCTGCAGAAGGGCCGTGTCGTCGCTTGATGGTCGCTTGTCTTCAGGTGAAGATGGTCGTTTGTTGTTGCGATCGAAACGTCGTGATCTATTTTTTTTCTACCTACGTGACTTTACCGAAAGAACCAAAGGGTAAGCATTGTAGAGTGTTTATATACGTTGACGGTTCTGAGACAGAAATGGAAATTCCACATTCTTATGACCAGGACCAGTCATTGTTTCTAGTCCCGTACATGACTTTGCAGTGATTACTGATGTCCAACTGCACAGCAGGCATCGCACTTGAGTAATTCTCTGTGGCCGGTGACTGGGCAGTGCTAAGAGAGATTGAACTATCGTTGGCTCTGTGTGCAAGCCGACTCAGTAATTAATGTGCTGACCCCTAAGGAAACAGAGCCACGGACAGAAGCATGCCTGTCAAACCCCTTATCAGTGCCCTACCTTATTACAGATCAATACATGCCTTATTGGTCAACCCCGTGCACCTTATAAATCTCAACGTTCATCCTACAAAGTCCAATCACAAGGGAGAAACACAAACAAATAGACATTAAAAATCATCCCGTATTGAAACGGCTGTATGCCGTATGGACCAGAATACTTATTTTCCCAGTACAAGAATACGGGGCAAACCGTATGGGTTGACAGATATGCAGAAGTGAGATGTTCCGTAAGGCTGTACCAGATTTTCCCTGTGAATTTCACAGTTTTGTCTGTCAACTCTACCCCCACCTCCCCTCCATCCAATTCTACCCTTGCCTCTTGCGAAGGTCACGTGATAAACCAGGGCACTTTCATGGCAACTGTTGACGGCAGCCGTTAAGGGCGATGGTTGCCGCAACATTTTCTCCCGTGCAAAATGTAGGCGTCCGAATCTTGACAAATCTCATACCGTGAGCAACTTAAAACTTCCAAAAAATATATAAACTACGTTTTATTTTATCAGATAAGGCCCACAGAGCCATGTAGCTATTGTTCAGAAGCGACCTGGCCACAAATGATAGCTCAACCAAGTGGCTTATCACGTGTAAATTTACAGCAGCCAAATATTCTCAACGAATGTTTTTAAATGTAGAGGGAAAAACCGGAGGACCCAGAGAAAAATCCACGTGATCACAGGGAAAACATGGAAATCCCAAATATACAGCAGGCGTCAGAGTCGAGATCGAACCCACGACCTCTTGTGTACCATGCGTCACATGACTTCCCGCGGTTGTGAGCTCCGTAGACCAATCATTGTTTAGATGAAGCATCGAATTTCAGGAAAACTCTCCTTTCCTTGGCAAGGCGGAGCCGTGTCACTTTACCACCGCCAAAGCGAGGTTCCATTCGACGGTCATAGCAAGTGCGAAGCTGGCGACGATTGCATGTGAGGATTGTCCTCAAGTTGTCCGAGCGTATCATGGCCTTAACACCCACACCGTAACCTCACCCTCCAACCGCAAGGCTCCATCCCCCCTCTCCCCCAACTGTGAACCCCGTGTTTTGGTCAGATCCATTCAAGACCGTTTTAAAATAACAAAGCTGCCGCGGTGTTATCTTGATGAAGATAAACCAACAGCCGAATCCCGCGTGGCCCGCTAGCAGCTGCCTCGTGTTCGATCAACAGCCAAAATCCACCTCTCCTCCCTCACAATCAGCCACCACTTGTCTTAACATCGGCAGCAGTGTAATAAACGTCTTATTTTCTGTTTTATTAAAACCCGTAACGCGATTTTATGCAATTACAGGGTGGAGCGGTGGCTGGCACAGTGGTTAGCGCACTTTGCTATGAACCCGGCGACCTGAGTTCGATTCATATTCTTGGTTCTTTCGGTAAAGTCACGTAGAAGGGAAATAAAAAAAATAAAAAACATTATCTCCCTTCTACGTGACTTTACCGAAAGAACCAAGAATATGAATCACTGCAGTCACGAAAGAAGCTTTAAATCGAAATTTAACTGAGTTCGATTCTTAAGCACAGCTGACGTCAATGGCGATTCATATCGGAACGGGTCCTATGCTGCTCCGTCACGAACCCACACTTGCCAGCGTAGTGAAATCACGGTCACACAATCCCCCTTGAGGCAACATCACTGGCGCTCGATGTCAACATCAACTCTACCCGCCTTAAGCTCATCAACGTAAGGGGCCGTCCATAAATGACGTCACGTGATTTTTGACCCCTCCCCCTCTTCGTCACAAAAAGTCAGACCCCCCTCAAATATGACGTCACAAAGCTCTGCCCCCCCCCAAATAAAACATGCTTCAAATCGCTTTAAACTATTGTCATTGTAGTGCGTATTTAATGTGACGTTGCACTCTGATGTTGTAGGAGAAAACATTTAATTAAAAGTATATTAAATTAAGTAGAACGTGTTGTCTATATTTATTGAAAGTTGCGCATTTTGATGTGACGTCACATTTCTCAACCCCCCCCCCCATCGTCACACATCGCCACAAATGTCACTTCCAGGTCCTAAAATCTGCCTCCGCTCCCACCAGACACCTGCCCCCCCCCGCCCGCATCTCTCAGCTCCTGCGTTTTGTCTCTCGGTCCCTGCATCACGGATCCCAAACACCCCTCCGTTGAGCACTGCAGTGCCACATCGTCTGCTTCTGTGAATGATCTCACGCTGACTGTAGACTTGTACCTCCTCGAGAGCCTCCTCGGGGCCCTGGCCACACAACCGTCCTCCTCCATGAGCAAAAACTGTCGTCGATTGTTAAAAAAATAAACTTGATAGACAATGGAATAAATTCGGACTTGAAATACATTCCCAGATATTGAAGGCTCACTCGCACAAAACCTCATCGCTCAGCTCTGGCAAGGTCCACACCAGACTTAGCCTCTGCTCTGTGGACAATGCGCTAAGGGAAGCCCTAAATCCACTGTGTGAACCCTCTCCTGCGTCCACGGTTAGCCGGCTTCTTCCTCAACGCCGTCAGTTGAAAAGTGTTGACCAACTCAGTTCAGCACGTGGTAGGCATTCGCGACAAATACTATCCATAAGAAAGTAGTTTGTTTTTGGGTAAGATCGCGTAAATATGAATGTGTCATTAAGCCTGCCACCACCGTGACAAACCTTACTAATTGGCTGTGTCGGGTGGTGGCGGGTTTAACGACACATTTTTATTCATGCGATCTAACTCCCCCCCAAAAAAACCTTAATTCATGTGAACAACTCGCCTCTGACTCGCGTGGGTTTTCTCCGGGTGCTCCCACACGTGTAAACACCCCATTTGTTCGGTTGAAAACACCTTCAGCTGTCTGTGCCTCCGTGTGTTGTTGTTTTTTTGCGGATTGCACAGTCACGCAGCTGCATAAATGCCGTGATGTAAAACAAATCTCAAGACTAATTCCTCTGAAACGGTTTGGAAAATGAGGAACGGCATCGCGGTGACCGACTTCTCTGATCGCCCATCGTTCCCGGCACCCCCCCCCATCTCCCCTTGATGCCTCTCAGCCTACCACCGCGTAATATCCGACCTGGAAACGTCCCATCCATCCTCGATTCGCTGCCCATAAAACTCATCTCCCACTGCCAGCTTTGTCAGCGCCGAAAACCCAGACTGTGGCCCCCAAACATCCACGAAAATGTCACGTCAACCCCGTCCTTTCCTCGGAAAAGTCTGAGAAAGGGTTACAAACTGTGCGCTCATCTCCCCAGACACCTCTCCCCTCCACTGCCTCCACCGCTCATTTATACAGCATCGCATTTCAATCGATGGCCATTCATATGGAAACCACTCTCGTGCACGTGGCAAATCACTTCTCTTTCTTCAGATCATGGATCACCCTCGCTCCTGGCCCTCCGAGAACCTTCGCTTTTGAAACTAGAGACCACTTTGCCCCCGTCCAGTGCTTTCCAATCCAGCGACCGAAGCTTCCTGTTGACATCCCTAGTCAACATTTGCTCGGTGGCAGTGTCGCTCATCTCTCCCTCCTACTGCCCACCTGGCCTGGGGCTCACTGGAGCTGTTTTGTTCACGTGACAATCCTTTACTGATTTGCTGTGTCGAGTGGTGGCGGGTTTGACGACGCATTTATATACATGCGATCCAACAAAATAAACAACCCTCTATTATGGATAATATTGATCGCGAAAGCTTACGTGTTAAATTGGAGCTGTTTGGAGTGCTTGGGTACTGCCATTGCCAAAGCATTGATAATGTTAACATCCATGGGTGGACTGATGAATGATGTGTACAAATGCATATATAGTCGGCCCATCTCATCATTCCATCATTGCTTGTGCATTGATTATCAATGAGTGCATGCTACTTTGTGGGGCCCTTTTTGCCAGTATCAAGATGGTGAAAAAAGTAAAGGCTTTAACCCTTTCTGGAAATAATACAGGATGGTGTTAAGATGTCCATACACCAAATGAGCACCTTTTACAAGGCATCAAGTATTCTTGGTTCTTTCGGTAAAGTCACGTAGAAGGGAAATAATAAAATAATAAAAATAAAACATAATAAAATAAAATTCTCACGACGTTTCGGCCACAACGCAAGCAGCCGTCCTCGTTGTGGCCGAAACGTCGTGAGAATTTTATTTTATTGTTACATTTTTATTATTTCCCTTCTACGTGACTTTACCGAAAGAACCAAGAATGGTGTTAAGATGTAAATAAACAAAGTATACAAGTTGCAAGTGTGCGCAATCTTCACAGCGATCTTCACAGCGGCGTTCAGGGGCTGCCAACTTGGGAAGTGAGCTCTGCCCTCATGCACACGGGAGGGCACGGGGACATTCC